>NC_091466.1:70211525-70811525 GCF_027789765.1 Dendropsophus ebraccatus | reverse complement strand
GTCCAGCACAGGCAGGAGGAGGGGGAGCACACACTGACAGGATACAACTTGCTGGAGGAGCCGAGTCTTGTGTTTGCTGCTGTTATCAGTCTGTTGTCACAAAGACGGATTATGTGCTTTCTTCAGTGTGCACACTCTCCTATAAGCACACTGCACTGCCTGTAGGTCACACATCCACACAGAGCACCACACAGTTGTAATCCCAGAGCTACAGACCTGGCACATGGCTCCCTCCTGAGACCTGCTCCCCCACCCCCAATTGTCGGGACCCCCCCTCCAGACCCTCCCCCTTCCTCCTCACAAACAATCACGACCCTCAGCCACCAGCCTCCCCCCTTTCCCTCGTTGTTATACTCACTAGTACTGGGGAGGAGGAGGAATCAGCATGTGGAGCCGCTGTGGCTGTCCGTTCATGCTCCTACCCAATCCTAAGGAAGACTGCCAGGTGACGTCACACATCACAGAGACGAAGCCCGGCAGTTCCTGGGGAGGGCGGCAGGGGGCGGCCAGGCACTCAGCACTGATAGGGGTCGGGACTGCTGTCATTTTAGTGAAGTTAAACTCCACTAAAATGACAGTGGCAGAGAAGATTGTGCCGCCCCCTGCAGGAACACAGGAGCTGCCGCCTGAGGCAGAAGCCTCAGTCTGCCTCATGGCAGGAGCGGGCCTGCTTATAGGAATTCCAAAGATCGTAGAGTAAAGCATTTTGTTGTTTTCACAGTCCCATAGCAAGCGTATGGAGCAGTGTCTGTATGTGTTCTTCTGCTCCGTTCATTCCAAGGACAAGAGACCCCTGTTCTCATGATCAATCAGATCCTCAGTGATTAGATGCTACTTAGATCTCCCCAGTCTGTTTGTCTATCTAGCTATCTATCCGTATTCATTTATTGTTTGTTTGGGTTTTTTTAGGGCATGAACTGGAATCCTTTTGCAAATGGAGCAAATCATGAGTATGCCATTCCTAATTCCTTCCCTTACTTTATTTTACATTCTGCATATTGGCAGCACATGACCTATTTTCACTCCTTTATTGCAGTTCCACCATGAAGCGCGCTGTTCCTCCACCACTGCCTCCCAAGGTACCATAATAAGGACATTATTAAAAAGTGTATTCATAGGGGCTGATCCGTGTCCAGACTACCAGATGTGGGTTCTGCAAGTCATGATGGTAGAATACATTTACACCTGCATTTGGAGAAATATATATATTAGAGTTGAGCAAACTTCGAGCATGCAGCATTTGCTTAGCAGTGGCTGCTGAGGTTCGATGCTGCCCTAGGGAGTCCTGGGAAAATATGGGTACAGCCTATAAGCCATGGTTGTACCCTTGTTCTTCAGGCAGCCTTAGGGCTTCATCCAACCTCAACAGCCACCGCTGATCAAATGCTGCATGCACCGGTTTGGATGAACTTGAGAATGCTCAAAGTTCGCTCAACTTTAATCTTGATGACTTTTAAGGGCGCTGGGCTGGGTCCTCCTGGTTAACCTCCCCTGACAGTAGTGAGGGACATAATACTAGGTCTTCTAGGGTGAAGAGAAGTAGCTTTAGGGGTAAGCTTTTAGGGTCTTGGAATCCCTTATGATCCCCTAGGGTGGGGGAGAAGTTGGTCTGGTATACCTTGGCATGAACTTTTTTTTTTTTTTTTTCCAACAGCCAATGAGGATGAACAGCTGCCCAGATGAAAACATGGCTGATGACGAGCGATCCCACACCATCAAACACCAACCAGATAAAGGAAACTCCCAGTTCTACCGGAGGCAGAGCTCCCCAGGTTGTGGTCGTCACACGGCCCCCCCTCATAATAATGTCCTCACTAGCAGCATCAGCTCCCCTGGATTGTACCGCTGTAAAATCTATGAGTTGGGTAAATAACACAAAGCAGATGCAGGGAGGATGGAAACTCCGCTGCGAACAAAGGGTTAACACATCATTACATGGCTGAAAATACGCACAACCAATAATGAGCCTGGCCACACGCTTCTATTACTTGCCTCACCCTCATCCTGCATCTCTCAAGCATTACACTTCATGTGGCGGCAGGGGCGATCTTTACACATGAGTCCCGGCCTGCAGACACCATTTAAAACCAGGCTATATGGCATAAAGTATATATGGTGGGAGGATTTACAGCTAAACTAGGAGGTATGGTGGGAATATAGTGGTATAGTGTATCCAGGTGCAGTGCACGACACACCATTGTGTACCGTAAAACGGCATTTGATTCATGTTGTAGTAAGGAGATCTGTTAGGTTATGAGTATATGCCCAGGTAGATTCCCCAGCACTACGACCTAAGTGCAGAACCGAAGCGCTTATGATAGGAGAAGCCTCCATTATTCTTATATGGCCCTGCAGGTTATATACACATGATTGATATATAACGTTGGTCTGTTCTTTGGGAGATCAGCAGTTCATTGTTGCAGGACCTTTACCTGGAGGCATATCTCTCCAAGAACAAAAGGATCAGGCAGTTGAAATCCAACATGCCTGATCCTTCTCTCTCCCATCATCTTTAGTCAAGGGAAGGATTGTGAATCCCCTTTAGACAGTCAGTCAGTCCCACTGAAGTTATTGGCTTTGAACAGAACTTCTAATGTGTATGGAGGTCTTTAGTTTACCATGTGGAAGTGTGTAGGCATATGTTCCATCTAATCCTTTCATCCTCAGGCTTCACTTATAATAAGCATTACATTACATGGTCACAATATACATTTCCATCCATTTGCAATGAGCCACATTTCAGTACTGTGCATTCTAACTCCAACCATTGTACAGAATTGGTTCTCTCCACCCATCTCCTTGCTGACTGCTTTGTGGCCTTTACTGCATCACTACAGCTTCCAGGTTTATTATAGAGAAACAAATGTGTGTAATTTTTTTTCTAGAAAAACTTTTGACGTGGTAAAAGTTTACATCACCTGGGGTCTGAGTGTATTGATCTCAACCAATCTCTAGAGATTGCCGGGAGAAGTGCACAGTAGAGCGCTTCACTCCCCTGCTGGCTGCGATCACCATTCATTATAATGCTCTCCAGCCTGTCTCTCACAGATCATAAAGATCACGGCCAGCCGGGGAATGAAGCACGCTGCTGTGAACTTCTCCCTGTGATATCCACAGTTTGGTTTTAACACCCAGACCACAATAAGAACTTTTGCAATGTGTGTCTGACAGGTCAAAAGTTTTCCAAATTAACATGGACATCTAAGTATTCGGGCTGATATTAGGCAATTTTTCTCACTAACCTGCATTTCTATCCACCCTGGTATTCACCATCTTGTGCATGTTTTATCAGCTGTATTTCATTGTCATGTGAATACCAAGTATCACCCGGCTTCTCTGCTTATTTCCATTTAGTTTTAAGGGGGTTGTCCAGTTTCAATCCAGTTGTAGAGAATAAGATATCTTTTATATGTACACATCCATATTGCAGCTTCTATGGGTCCTCTGTATATCAGTAGAGTTGTCTGTGGTAGCCTATATTACATCTACAATATGGCTGCTATAGACAACTTTTTTCCTTTGCTTTTTGACCCCTCTCCAGTTGAAGTCTGCGTACACAGTAACCGTATGGATCTTCTTGTATCCGCATGTCATACAGATAAACACTTTTCATAGATTCAGCACTTGGACCTTGTTCACACTAGTGTCACTTTTTCATGCTGTGGCTCCGCTGTATTTAATGGAACATCCGACAGGATTACTATGTAAAAACTGAAGCCAACTAATCAGAAAAATCACATTGAAATTGTGATAGAAAAAGAAAGACCTGCCAGTATGAACAGAGCCTAAAAATTTACAGACGTTTTTGAAACTGGAGAACCCCTTTAATGTGCGGCTTCCATTCCGTATGCTAAGCTGCCACCTTTCCCTTTGCAGGAAATGGAGAAAGTCCTATGAGATTAGGGAGTCCGACCGGAGAGAGCGCCAAAGCCCAACCTCAACAGAAGAAGGATAAGAAAGATTTTCCGGTAGGTTTACTTTTCACCACAGCTTTATACTCTCTTCCTAGCTTCCTGTAATAGGTGAGAGCCCACAATCACATTGGCCTTTTCTTGCACTGTTTTAGCAGTTATGGTTGTCTTATATGCCAGGGAATCGCCATAGACCCAGCATTACCCTGCGGAGGCCAGGGACATTGCAAGTGTTGAAAAAAATGTAAACTTTTGATCAGTCAAGGTGTGGCGGAAGCGTGCGGTCATGGGCTTCACTCCCTTGCTCTCACTGCATGAAGCAGGCTTCATTATAGGTCTATGGCACTGTCTCCTACAGATACACGGACATTGCAGTTAGCTGGGGGAGTGAAGGACATAACCACATGCTTGACTTTAGGAGAGCTTTGTGGGAGAATGTATAGGGCAGTCCTCATTTGTTCTAATTTTTTATGCATTTCTACATCTCTGTTCTCTATTCTAGAAACCAACAATAAATGGATTACCACCCACTCCAAAAGTCCTGGTAAGTAGCGTAAATCAGAGAAATGCCTTGCCATGTCGTGTCATGAGACCTCACAGGGTGTAGCCACCTTTTGACTTGAAAATACACATACAATTTTAGGTGTGGGCTTAAGTGCAGTTATTTATTTGGTGGAGTGGATCCAGTCGTGTGCAACTCCATGTCTGGTTTTGGCCCAGAGACTGTGTGATTCCAGTTTTTCTGTGTAGCTTTACTAATAGTGCTGGACCTTGATTGAGTGGTAGAGAGTGGGTCCTGCAGCTGGGATCCTCGTTTACTAGGGAAATAAGCTGTCACTTACCACCCATTGATATCAATAGGGAATGTACCTGTATCACGCTGATTTTCTTTGTCACAATTTTGTCTAAATGCAATGCAGAGGGGTTCTCTGTTTTCAAATCAACTGGGTTCTGTTTATTAATCTTAAGACTTTCAGTACTTATCAGTTGCTGTAAGTCCTGCAGGAAGTAGTGTATTCTTTCCAGTCTGACACAATGCTCTCTGCTGCCACCTCTGTCCCTGTCAGGAACTGCCCAGAGCAGTATCAAATCTACAAAGAAAACCTCTACTGGTCTGGACAGTTCCTGACATGGACAGAGGTGGCAGCAGAGAGAACTGTGTCAGACTGAAAAAAATACACCACTTCCTGCGGGACATACAGCAGCTGAAAAGTACTGGAAGACTTCAGATTTTTTAATAGAAGTAATTTACAGATCTGTATAATTTTCTGACACCAGTTTATTTGAAAACCGCTGATATACCCCTTTAAATTATTTTGTCATCTATCTTTGCTGGTGTGTGTTCATTGAGGTCGGTGTTTTCCAACCTGTGGCTCTCCAGCTGTTGCAAGATGACAACTTCCATCATGTCCTGAAAGCCTTTTGCAACAGATGGAAGGCCAGATGTTAGGAAATGCTGATTTAGTTCATTCTGATATTAACACGTTTTTTTTCTTTCTTTGTAGATGGGAGCCTGTTTCTCCAAAGTTTTTGATGGTTGTCCCTTAAAGATAAATTGTGCAACTTCCTGGATACACCCAGATACCAAAGGTATCGTCCGATTGGAGACACTTTTCAAGGAAATTATTCCGCAGTCATGTTTCAGATTCATCTTCCAAATTGCTGACACCTAGATAGCTGTTAGGTCAAGGAAACGCATGGTACCTTCTAAATATCTGTCTGTGAATCCAGAATATAGAAAACTGCTTTTATTCTATAGTACAAAGAAGGTTTGCCGAGCTCCTGAAGTGCAGCAAGCTGGGAAATCTCAGTTTCAGTGCTGTGGATTTGGACATCAATTCAGCACAGTTTTTTTTAAATAACTTTAAAGTGTCACTGTTGTTTAATTTTTTAATTATTTTTTGCAGAAATCAATAGTACAGGTGATTTTAAGAAACTTTGTAATTGGGTTTATTAGCCAAAAAAATGCATTTTTATCATGAAAAAGCAGTTTGAAGCTCTCCCCTCTGTCTTCATAGTTTTCCATGAAGAGGGGAGGGGTGGAGAGAGATGAGGCACCAAAACAGGACAACAAAGAGTTAATTTACAGCTACATCACTGGGATATCTCCTGTGAAGTCAGCACTGACCTCTGAATACCAGCTTTCTCACAGCTCCCACTGTGTAATCCTTTGTTCTCTGCTCTCTGCTGGCGACTAATCTCCCCCCTCCATAGGTTACACAGGGCTCGACTGATGTAAAAGTCGGGATTTCCTGATAATGAGCAGTGAATGAAAGAGAGCGGGAGGGGGGACCTGGGGAAAGTCTTTTTAAATGCAGATAATGGCAAATTTGCCTAATAAACCCGATTACAAAGTTTCATAAAATCGCCTGTACTATTGATTTCTGCAACAACAACAAAAAAAACACAACAGTGACACTTTAAATGTATTGCTGCTATATAAGTGGCCACAAAGGTGGGCATACCCTTTAAAAAGTTTCTGTGATAAACTTATTCACAGGGATTGTCATATATCTCCCTGTTCTAATTCAGGCCTTGGGTTACAAGTCTCTTGCGTTGGGTTATCTGATGTACTGCCCATCTATACACAATACCAGAGACCTCAAGCTAAGTTTTTCTTGATGTTCACATGAGCAATATTAGGTTTTACATACTGTAATTGTAGTGCCAAGGGAGTTTACAGCACAATAATTGTAGTCCTTTCTTCCCATCAGACCAGTACCTGATCTTTGGCACTGAGGATGGAATTTACACCTTGAATCTGAATGAGTTACATGAAGCCACAATGGAACAGGTAGGATCAGGAAGGCATTGAGATATTAGGATAGACCAGGGATGGGGAACCTTCAGCCCTCCAGCTGTTGCAAAACTACAATTCCCATCATACCTGGACATCCAAAGCTACCGCTTTGGCTGTTCAGGCATGATGGGCGTTGTAGTTTTGCAACAGCTGGTGCGCTGAAGGTTCCCCATCCCTGGTATAGACCATTGTTATCAGACCCATGACTTATCCATGTTCCATTATATAGCTATTTCCCCGGAAGTGCACATGGCTGTATGTGATCAACAACACCCTCATGTCATTGTCAGGTATGTGCTACGCTTATATATTGTATTTTCAGGGCATGACTTCCCATTGTATTTGACATTTTTTTCTTTAATGAGACTGAGCTGCAATACCAGACATGGCCAGTACCAGATGTACGGCGCTGTAACTTACAAACAATGAAGGAGACGCAATTCTTTGACCCTGTCAATCATTTAGCTATATGTACCTGTTGTGCAAGGATCACAGATTTAGAGACATGTGAGATATCGGTGATCGTCGGCGACATGTTTATCTGGAATTCCTCTAGTGCAATAGTATTTGTTCCCTGGAAAGCTTTATACCAGGGAACAATAGAGTCAATACACCAAGTAGGTTTCTCCCTCCAGTGTCAAGTGCATCTGATGGGATGGAAACCAGACTGGCAGTGTCAGGGTTATACTGTCACTGCAGGGGGGAGGACTTGTTATATGCCAGGAACAAAGGACACATTGGGTGTCAGATGGCAGAGCTCCAGCGCGCTCATTCAAATGCAGGATGTGACATTTACACACTACAATGAAGACAGGAGAAGCTAATAAATGACTTGAGAACAGTGTGCTTTGGCTCTGCTCCTTCGCTCTTAAAACTTTGTTCCTCTTTACTTGCCACTGTGAAGATGACCCTTCTGCGTGATGAGCAGTGTTTATTGCCCTGCATTGTCTTCAGACACCTTGCAGCTGCCACCGTACATATAATAAACCAACCCTACCCCCCAGGATCTCCGAGAACTAACATCCAGACACTTAAAGCTCTGATCTTCTTTACGCACTTAGCGTTAGTTATAAGCTGGTTGTGGGGGTTCATAGGGAGAACCAGTTTGTTGCTGTAGAGAGCAATAGATGTTCTCCCATCCTCCCTACACATGTGCGGAGCGTGCATATATTTTTATTGGGGAGACACCTCGGATAGTTGTTTATTTCCCTTGAAAACCAAGAAACACATAACATATTAAGTGGCCAGACATTACAGGTCCCCATACACCGTGGCCGAATGATTGTTCAGCCTTTAGTTATGTCTCCTGTTTTCCTCATACATGGGAACATTCATCTCAGCCGAGCTTTCCCATGTTTTCAATGGGGAGGGTTAAGCCACAAAGGGATTGGGCGGTGATTTTCCATCACTCCCGACCCCCTATCTCCACTGACATTATCTGTTGGTGGTCGTCAGGACAGCCCGATACACCCTAGGCTGACGGCCGAGTGGTGGCCACAGCCAACAGAGGTATAGGGTGTATGGGAACCTTCATGTGTGAGTTCAGTAAAGCCTTCATATTATATCCACAGTGCCTGGCACTCCTACAGCTCTCTAGAATCTCCATAGAACTATTACTTCTTCAGTTTAGTAGAACCACAGAAGGAATAGACATTGTGGCCACCATAGAGAAGATCTAAAAAGATCCCCTATTCTGGCCATCTAAGGTCAGTCTACCAGGGGATGGGTCATAAGGTAAAGACCTTCATCTGCTAACTTATTGCCACCTATTGAGACATAAAGAATGGTTAACCAAAAAGGACATGGCCTTTAAAAGTTTTTTCCCTTTACTTTTATATTGAAGACCTTATGATAGCACATTAATGTCTGATCATCTTGGGGTACTATTACACAAAGTGATTATTGGTCTCTCTAATAAGGTCCTTACTTCCAGCACCTCCATTGATAAGCTTATTGACGGGTCATCTGCTCAGTGGTGTGCTGGGAGTCGGACCCCCAAGAACTTACATGGAATAAGCTCTAAGTTAAGATGTATAATGACGTCCATCCGTTGTTCTAATCTATGTTCTGTTCCTTTAAGACTCTATGGGATATATTTAATTTTTTTTTTTCCTCTTTCTTTTTCCTTTTTGCTATGATCCTGTGCGCTCATCGGGTGGTTCCACAGAAGGTAAGTGTTTGGCAATTAACTTTTCATCAAATGTCAAACCCAATGAAAGCCATGGCTGTTACTGCCGGCTGTTACCTGGCATCTAGTACTAATGTAGGAGCTCCTAGTAACTCTGCTTAGAATAGGAACTCTAGAAACATCTGATAACCTTCTATTACTAGCATGTCCTAGAAATGGAAATAAGAAAAAAAAGCTAATTCTAATGCAGTACAATGATGTGTGTTTTTTTTTCTGTTTAGGTAAAACGCTGCAGCTTTATTCACACAATCTGATTGGTCTCTTTGAACAAGCCAAAAAGCCCGGACTCGCCGCCCATATCCAAACGCATCGCTTTCCGGATAAAATATTACCCAGGTGAAGAGAACAACATTTTGGAACATTTCTATTCTTCCTTCAATGTTCTTTCATTTCTTCTTCAATTTTTCATTATTTGGCCTTGCTCTTCCTTTGCTGCCATGCACTCTCTCCTCTCTCTGTTTGCATGCTCTCCAGTAAATCCACAGGACTGATCATACATAGTAATGCATAAAGGGGTAGGAGCCTAAAATTGTTGAAATATCTCTTTTTCAGGAAGTTTGCCCTCACTACAAAGATCCCAGACACCAAGGGCTGCCACAAGTGCTGCATCGGTGAGTATGTCCGGCAACTGAAAGGACACGAGGATCGGTGAAGGGGAATCTCATACCCATCCGCCTTCTATTGCTGCATGTAAAGGCCATGGAAAAACCCTCGTCACTAGTTGCTCTTCATTTAATGCCAGTTAAAGGGCATCAAACCGCTAAGTAATTGCCTCTAAATGTCAGCACCTTTCCATGAAACTGGAGTGTTAAGTTCCCTGAGAGCTGCTCTGTGCAAAGCCAATCTGGGGAGAAGCATCAGGCTGCACCTGTCAAAATTCTTGTAAAAAAAAATAATAATAATAATGATTTTACTAACATCAACGTAAACCCAGACTTTTACAATGGTGTTAAATTATTAAAAGCACAATGAAATGACATAATATCACAGACAGGCCTGACCAAGTATGAGCATGACTATAACTAGTGCCTTAGTGATCCCATCAATGTTTAATAAAAAATATTTGAACATGCAATGCCATCTTTTCTTTTTTTTTTTTTTTTTTTCACCCCCATGTAGTAAGAAACCCATATACAGGACACAAGTACCTATGTGGGGCGCTGCCATCAGGCATAGTGCTGTTGCAGTGGTATGAACCCATGCAGAAGTTCATGTTGATACGGGTTAGTATCCTATTCATTATCTGCTGCCATTGTATGTGTTTGCTGTATCAGTACCTGTCTGGGTTCCTACTTTATTGTGGAAATGTATGATGGATAGTGGACTCGCCCGTGGGACCTAATACAATCAGAAGAATAAAGGGGCAGCTGTGTTTATTGCTTCTCTGCATCGTCTCTGCAGTACCTGGCAATGGTTGTTTATGCTGCTCAGCACCACTCTGTCCCTTTCACTGTAATGGACTATGCTGCAGAAACGTCTGTAGACCTATCCTATAGTTGTCAGATACAACTAAGACGACATGCCACCGACATCCATTCATGGACCATAGAGGGTATAACCTAATAATCGGAGAACTGTGATTCCCCCAGGATAAAAGATGCTTGATGACACGGTCACCATTGGGAATATGCTTGTATAAAGAATTTGTCCAGTTCCTTCTCATTCACACACTCTTCTAATGTTCATATTCTTCACCTTTTTGTTTTCCAGCACTTTGACTTCCCTCTTCCGACTCCATTGAAGGTCTTTGAAATGTTGGTAATACCGGAACAGGAATATCCTATGGTGTGTGTAGCTGTCAGCAAAGGCGCAGAACCCAATCAGGTCGTGCAATTTGAGACCATTAACCTGAGCTCCGCTTCTTCCTGGTTTACTAAGATTGGCACAGGTAACCTACCTCTAATTGACCATTAGGTTTAAGCCCTACCTGCATGGTATACATGTCTGTGCATGATATCTAGTGCTACCTAAGCACCAAGTATTTGTTGCATTCAGGTGAGCTGGCTCTTTTTGCTTGGTTGCTGTGCATGATGAGCTATTATTTTGCAGGTTCTGCAATCCATAGGTTTGGTCTGAGGGAAGGCTACATCACACAGCATCCCATAGAAGTCAATGAGCACTGATGCTCCTACTGAACTCCCAATAGGAAACTATTGATATGAATGGGGAGGATCATTGATTTCATTGGAACACTTGTTTTTCTATTTATTACTAACCTGCCCATTATATACTTGATGTCCTGAAGTCTTTATTTCTCCCCGCAGAAGGTCACCAGATCAATGCCATACACGTGACACAGCTCGAGAGGGATACTGTCCTAGTCTGCCTTGACCGTAAGTCTTAAAACTTTCCGGGACTGTCTGTAGTCAGCAGATATGGCATGGTTGTACTAGCGATGGCATGCTGTATACACATTAGCTGACCCATGCGTAAATTATTATTTCAGATTATGTAAAAATAGTCAACCTTCAGGGAAAACTTAAATCCAGTAAGAAGCTAGCCTCAGAACTGAGCTTCAACTTTCACGTTGAGTCTGTAGGTGAGTGACCGACATGGAGAGGCGGATGTGTTAATAGATCCATTATACGACTTCCCAGTAAACTTTGTGTATCCCATTTTTCTCAGTCTGCCTGCAGGACAGTGTCTTGGCTTTCTGGAAACACGGCATGCAGGGAAAAAACTTTAAATCCAATGAGGTAAGATCATTTTATCCTATGTGCTCTTATAGTTATATTATGTGTTGTTTTTTTTTTTTTTATTTACTCCTCTTGCTTATATGGTGGTGACAAATTGTCATCACTGTGCATATGAATCAGTGTGGGATTTGCTGTCCAGGTTTTAATGTTATCACAGAAATTTTTATTTAATGGGGGTTTAAATAGCAATTTTTTTTATTTGCAAAAACTACACCACCCCTGTCCTCAGGTTGTGTGGAGTATTACAATTCAGCTCCATTCACTTCAAATGAACTGAGCTGCAATACCACACTCATACTGAGGACAAGAATGAACCTTGTAGAACACAGGTGTCAAACTCAGCCCCTCCAGCTGTTGCAAAACTACATTTCCCATCATGTCTGGAAAGCTAAAGCTTTGGCTGTCCAGGCATGATGGGAGTTGTAGTTTTGCAACAGCTGTAGCACTTGAGCTTGACACCCCTGTTGTAGCAGAAGGGACATGCCACTTCTTTCTCTGTGTTAAACAAACACATACGTTTTTCACATCTATTAAAATCAGTAAGAGTTATTTTTTTTAATGGGAGATGGAAGTTGATTTGGTTATCATGTTAAATACTGTGCATTTTTTGCTCATATGAACATGCCCTTGTAATTTTAACCTTTTCGCTGACTTGGGAGAATTAGCAATACAGCATTCAATCAACAAAGGGTTGTTCTGTGTAGTTTACGTAATTCCCATTAATGTTAATGGGAGTTGCCTAAATAGCATAGAGACATGATATGTGCTGGTCTTGTAACTCCCATTAACCTCTGTGGGAGTTACATGTGTCACATAAAACGGACCATACTACTGTTTTCGGCTTCATGACCACCTTCGATCTTGAGGTCCCACATGTATCCAAATGGAAGTGCCCTTTATGATCTCACTAGAACATGTGGGTACCCTTGATATCCTAGTATATTTTATCCTTTTGCTTCTTTTTATTTTTTCAACCATCTCTTTTTGTTTATTGCTTTAAAGGTTACACAAGAGATATCCGATGAATCCCGAGTATTCCGACTCCTAGGATCAGACAGGTAATATCACGGTCATGCATCGTATCGTCATCATCATCATCAAGCACTTACACATACTTACAGTGCCCCCCTCTGTTTACAGGGTGGTCGTCTTGGAAAGCAGGCCGACGTTGAACCCGACAGCCCACAGCAACCTGTACATCTTGGCCGGGCACGAGAACAGCTACTAGACACTTTGCATGACACAAATGACATAGGAATTTCAATTCCATCATAAACTTCTCCTGTTTGGGACTCTTGACAAGTTGTTTGGCGACTTGTACTTTTTAGATCATATCTGTATTATTTGGTAGGATTCTTGTTTTTAACTTTTTTTTTGTTTTTGTGTGTGTGCTGCTGGAAACGGCTAGCTCTCCTCTCACCACTATGTGGTGTTGGTTTTTTTATTTGGTTGCTTAATAAAAAGCTGTGACATACGGCCCCTTTACCATCAGTGGAAGGGGCAGCAGGAGGAGGAGACGGAGGAGTACCGTGTCTTTCAAAAATGATAAAGGGGTGCCTTGACGTGTTCTTTTTTTTTTTTTGCTGAAATCAGGTTGGATTTTTCTATTAGGCGTAATCTGTAGCTTTCACCGCAGTGCCATCTACTACATGAGTAGATCCTAGCATTGAATGTGGGCATCAGCCCACTGTATTAATACAGCACCCTTACATCTGAATGAGATGTAACCAGGTTATGACCTTTGGTGCAGTCACATAACGTTTCCCGAATTTCAATATGGTTTCTAGAGCAGCTCTTGGCCATAGGGTCCATAACCAAAAGCCGCTGACCGAAATCACTCCATGTTATTTGTTACAGACCCTCATAAGCTAGTTCTACACCAGGTAGTGTGTATATATTTTTTTCATATATATATAAGGAACCCATACATGTTAAGGGTTTTCTGGGAGACAGATATTGTTTTAAGTGGTCTGATCCCTGGGGACCCACTCCCATGTAGAGTAATAGAGCAGTGATTTGCCTATTGCAGGGATGGGTAACCTTTAGGCCTTCCAGCTGTTGAAAAACTACAATTCCCATCATGCCTGGACAGCCGAAGCGTTAGCTTCGGCTGTCTAGGCATGATGGGAATTGTAGTTTTGCAACAGCTGAAGAGCCGGAGGTTCCCCATCTCTGATCTATTGGATTATGCCTGAATGAATGGGCTTGAGCTGCACTACCAGGCACAGCCACACTCATGTATGGCACTAAGCCAGTGAAAACAATGAAGGGATCGTGGGGCACTCCATCATTCTTTGTACTTCCAAATGCCAAATTTTTTTTCCTGTAATCTAAAATACATCCATATGTTTAATATGTTAATATTTTGCTATTGCCAAATATCTTCTTGGGCTGGGTTCACAGTGCAGTAGTGCCACTGAACAACATGGTTTATATGATGTATACCTGTAATTCTCTTGCATGGTAAACCATCCTCACATTACCATCTGCAATGTGTGAACTCAGCCTTAGGGGTCATTAACACGTTCGGTGTGTCTATCTGTCATACTTGCCATGGTTGCCTACCGGAATTTTTCCGCTCCATCTAACAAATAACTCCCCAATTGTTGGATATACTGGGGGAAGTAGTTCACCAAAGCTGGAGAGCTACAGGTTGCAGATCACGGCCTAAACCGATTATCATGCTGTTACTAATTCATTGCCTGGTTAGCCATCGCTGTTTTTTTAATGGTCCCTTGGCTGGCTATAACCCTCGGTCATGATAAAGCACTAAGGCAGTGGTGTCAAACCTGTGGCCATAGAGCTGTTGCAAAACTACAATTCCCATCATGCCTGGCTCTGGCTGTCCAGGTATTGTAGTTTTGCAACAGCTGAATGACGACAAGTTTGACACCTGTGCACTAAGGGGTTGTAAGGAAGTATAGATGGATGCACTGCCCCCAATGAGATCCCAACGTTTTACTAGAGTTGCAGTCTGCTTGGCAGCCATAGGAAAGATCCATTTATTCCTGACAATTTATTAGACCCCCTTAAGTGACCTCCTGGCCTATGTGCTAACTTCTCGCTGTTTGCGGAGTGACACTACAGATCATGCCTTTCCTCTATAGGGATTTAGAGCCAGATCTTTCCTTCTGCCTTCTGTAAATTAGACCCTTATTTATTAATCATTATATGTGCTTGAGTGGGTAATATATCTGCTTGTCCATAGGATACGTTTGCTGCCGATTTCTACTTGTAACTTTTGTATAGGGGAACTTTTTTTTTTTTTTTTAATGTGTATTCAGTTGTAGCGCTAGTGCCTTATTATACCCAGCGGGATTCCGTTATGTACAGCGAATAGAGGAGCGGACCAGACCGGAGTGCTTACACACATGGGATAATACCTATAGGCCGGGACTGGGCTCCGCCTCAGACGGAGGAGCATGATCTATACGGTTATATATTGTTACAGTTTATGAGGGAATAGAGGGTCCTGGTAAACCTTCTTATATCTATTAATCATTGGCCTTTCTACTCTATGCATCCTCCTTATTTAGGAATAACCTTAGTATTAATTCTAGAGGCCACTATGGCGGGTTACGTGCCTTTATTGCCGCCATCTTGAACGTTCACCATTTTACAGAGACAGCGTTCCATTAACAACAATTGCACAAAGCGGGTTTTTTTTTTACCCATTTGTATTCCTTTTTTATTGTTGTAGTTCTAGTAACATTGCCTGGGCTTCCGGGGGTTATACCTTTATAGGGATTATTTTTTATTTTCTCCCTGTATGGGAAAACAAGACATTACCAAAGGCTTCCTCATCCGTAATATCTCCGACGTTCTGTTTGTTGCCAAGGAATCCTCTTCTTCATCATGCATACGTGTATTGAGATTTTCTTAAGTGGGAAAATAAATGAAATAAACCGTGCTAATATTTGGCTCGAGTCGGTGAGTTTTTTTTTTTCTCTAATAAATAAAGTTTCTCGTATTCAGGTTCATAAAATTCAAGAACTGGAAGGAGACGTCTTGGTGATCATCCATTCCAGTCATCGACTTCAAAAGAAGATGATCCCTTCTTGTCTGGAAGGTGCTAATCTCTATGGTAGAGATGGGGAACCTTTGACCCTCCAGCTGTTGCAAAACTACAATTCCCTGTCCAGGCATGATGGGAATTGTAGTTGGCTGAAGGTTCCCCATCCCTGGTCTATGGAAATCAGTGGGAAGCCACGTCTTCTGCAGGACCCTATGTGTGTCATGCTATACTATATATTACCATACACACTCTGTAAGACCTACAGCCCTCCAGCTATTGCAGAACTATAATTCCCATCATGCCTTGAGTTAAAGCTTTAGCTGACCAGGTATGATTGAAATTGTAGTTTTGCAGCAGCTGGAGGACCATGGGTTCCCCTTCCCCGCTATAAGAGAACATTGGCTGAAGAAAACTATATAGTGACCAGATGTAAAGAGGTTCAGCAGCAGCTGTCCTTTGTATAAACCCTATACTGTGTATTCTCATATATGGCCTGTGCCTGGCTCTTGTGGTTTATAGCCAGATATTATATATTTCTCAGCCAGTAGGAGGCGTGCTGTGCTTGCAGGTGCTAGTGTATTTATCCTGGATTTAGTATTAGCTTCCATTGATTTTAAAGTAAAAGCCATATGGATAACCAACGTAACCTACAACTGGTGCAAACAAGGGAGGGCGGGTTGGACATACCATATAGTAAGTCCTGTAGATTATTTATGGAGAGGACACATTCCAATGTTAAAGTGTTTGTTTTTTTACTCAGTATAAGGCTGTGTTAACAATACATATGCAGCGCAAAGTACATGTACATGTCTATAGATCTATATGAAGCCAATGCTGAAGAGGTGAAGGGTACACAGTGGTCCCTCAAGTAATAATAATTGGATCCAGGACAACCATTGTATGTTGAAAATATTGTATCTTGAAAAACTGGTAATTCGTTCTAAAGCCCCAAAATGTCATCCCCCCAAAAATTAAGATTTAAAGAAATATAAGCAGATAACTAATATGGGTAGTTGTATGTCCTGCAGTGGTGTATTCTCTCCAGTCTGACACAGTGCTCTCTGCTGCCACCTCTGTCCATGTCAGGAACCGTCCAGATCAACCAGATCTCCAGACTATAAAGAATACACCACTTCCCACAGGACATACAGCAGCTGATAAGTACTGGAAGACTTGAGTTGTTTTTTTTTTTTTTAAATAGAAATAAATTACAAATCTCTAGCACTTTCTGGCACCAATGGATTTGAAATAGAATTTTAATTTTTTATTTTTGCTGGAGTACTCCTTTAAGTTGCTGCTGTGCTGATATGGTTCCCAACAGCACAGTATGGCTTTGGGAAGGGAATAAATATATTTTATTATGCCCAAGGCTGGGAGAGGGACAGTAACTAGTCATGTCGGTGGGGAGCTGCTTGTGACTAGTGCGGGGATGATTGGCCACTAATGCTCTGCCTGTCAATCATTCCTACAGAGAGCCGTAACTAGTCATGGGCAACTCCCCGCCCACATGACAAGTTGTCGCCCCTCTCCCGCGTATCTTTTTCCCCCTTGTAAAGCTACTGCTGCAGCCACGGCTGGTATTCTCTGCAAGCTGCATAGTAGATCTATACTGTTGCTGGGAACCATAGCCGCACAATCAAGCTGATCGGTTCCCTTTAAGCTGTGCATCTAATTATTGTGGACTTCTATAATACAATGCATCCAATACAACAATTCATGCACCCCTCAGACTCTGTACCAGGCCTAACATGGTGTACCGTGCAGGTGGGTGCAGGTGCGTCAATGGTTGCTGGCAATCCAAGCTGCTAGGAAGTTATTTTCTAATGTTTCCTCTGTGTAATATACATAAGGTGCAATGTGCAGGTCTGTAATTTGTGCAGGTGGTGACATCACGGCAGCGCTGTTTGGGTCCTTTGCAGTCACCATAGGGACAGGTTCCTCACAAACATCATTAATCGCTTCCTGAAGGTAGAACACAAGACTTGTGGGATTTGTGTCCTTATTAGTTAGGCTCCAGGAGACAGAGCCGTATTGGTAATTGGAGTAATTTCCTCACCGCAATCTGTGAACAAGCAGAGGTGGCCGGGCTCTAATGAATGACATGTTCTTTAAGTAATTATAGGGACAAAAGAAAAAAAATTATAAGTATAATCAGAGAAAAGGCTCAATGGGCCATGGAAACCTGACAGTATGTCCGCTGGTGCCATAAATGTAGGAATAGTCAGCGAACTTCCATCTACACTGACGTTGATGTGCATCTGGCCCTGTGTGGACGTTCAGGGCTGCGGTGGAAATGTCCAACATGTCAGCCAGTTCTATGCCATACATATATATACAGTGGTGCCTTGGATTACGAGCATAATTCGTTCCGGGACTGCGCTTGTAATCCAAATCCACTCTTATACCAAAGCAAGTTTTTCCATAAGAAAGCATTGAAATGCGGACAATTGGTTCCACACCCCAAGAATAATGATTTTTTAAATTCTGAATAACAGGTAAAGCTAATGAAACATGTGGTGTATAATATATAGTAAGTGCATAAGAATGAAAAAAAATCAGCAATGTGTAGACACAGGAAGAAGCTGCAGATCCCCAAAATGCAGGAGCGTAGTAGAACAGGCTAGAATAGAGAAGCAGGGCTGCTGGGAAAGGTCTGTGTGGTTACATGAAAGCAATTAGGAAGGGGTGTGTATTCAGCATGGACCAATCAGAAAGTGAGAATCACAGAGCTGTGCAGGAGGACAGTGATAGAAACTTTTCTATACAGCAGTGTGAATGGCTGAGTGTGAGTGCAGGCACATTATAGCAGAAGTGTGTATAGCTGAGTGTGAGTGCAGGCACATTATAGCAGGAATGGAGAGGATGGGAAACACAAGGGCTGTCAGAGACTGCAGGATGGAATGATTAGAGTACAGGGTGAGCACAGTATAGCAGCACTCTCTGTCCAGGGAGAGAGGGGTTACAGCTATGAAGGGATTACCTCCACAGTCCTGTCCCCTGATGTAAGCCCCAGCCTGAAGTGGATCTGCTATGATTTGGAAGGTGAGGGAGACTTCCTGGGTCAGAGTACAGGGCTGTAGACCCCACTATGCAGACCATGCCCCTCCCCCACTCCCACCCAGTCCAGGGAGCTCTTAAACCAAAGCAATGCTCTTAAACCAAGTTACAATTTTGAAAAACTGCGAGCTCTTCTTGCAAAACGCTCACAATCCTAGTTACTCTTAAACCAAGGTACCACTGTGTGTATGTATATATATATATATATATATATATATATATATATATATATATATATATACACACACACACACACACACAAATACGGCCTGTATAATGGCTTCCCAAGTATTTCTGAGGTACAGATCACAGCCGTTTTATGGATCTGTGGCAACTACAGACGTGCAAGGGTCCTATTACACAGAGGGATAATCGGCCGATTATGTGTGCACCTAAAATCGCCGGGCACCGACCTCGCATTGCTACGTGTATTAGTGATGCGTGGCCGACGGCTAATGATTGCCCAAACACCTAATACCTTACCTCTCCCTGCTCCCGGTCTGTCAGCTGACAGGCCGCTCAGCCAGTCACAGGCCGACCGGGAAGCTACGAAGCACAGGAGAGAAGTCCAGGAGCGGGGAGAGGTAAGCTATTAGGAGTTTGGGCAAGGGCTGCATGGACATCGCTAACGATGTTCATTCAGCCCTTACTTCCCGATAATCGGGCACTCTAATTGGTTCAGTAAACGAGCACCGATCTAGCAGAATCAGCCTATGTAATAGGACCCTGAATTGATCTATTGAAATCAATGAATACTATACTGTCCGCAATTACGAATCCGTAATTACGGACAGTATAATATCAATGTATAGAAGGGGCATTAGTTTTTTGCCATGTCTTTTTTTTTCTGTGGATCTGCAAAATCTGCAAGAGTACAGTATGGATGAGGATGAGGCCAATAAAGTCTGGATGGCAAATATGGTCCATATAATGGCAGGTCCTACTCTTTTTCAGCAAGATGCACGGACTGTGAAACTACAGTAATTTGCATTGAACTATAGACTAGAATGGGTCTGCATACTGTCCGCAATGTGCAAAGAGATCTGTACAAGGGGCCTACTTCAGAGTCTGTCATGATGTGTGTTGCAGGTGTTTTCCCTCAGGTATATATGATGGTCCAAGGTTGAAGGTGCATGATCTGTCAGGCACATGCGGCCAAAATGCGTCAGACAACGGGCCTATGACTGCATGCTCCTGATGGATAACGCTTTCACCCTAAGGGCCCTATTACACGGAAAGATTATTGTGCCGAAAATTGTTATATGGTTTGAATTTAAGCAATAATCTTTCCATGTGTATGCAGGCAACAACTAAGGCGCGTTTTTTCAGTCCGTTTTTTAGGGTGGCTTCACACGTACTGTATCCCTAGTGTATTTCACGCTGCGCCTTTTAATAAAAAAACCGCTGCGGATACAATCCCTGTCATTTTGAATGAGAGTACATACACGTAGTGCGCTTGTCATCCAGCTCTCGTATGTCCCGCTCAGCCAATCAGTGCACGGCCCTGCCGCAGTCACCGATTGGCTGGGCAGGACCCACCTGCAGCTGGATGTACGTGTGAAACCACCTTTTAATTTGTTTTATGCAACAAACGAATGAAAAAACACGTATTTGTGTTCATCTGTTTTGATCTTTTTATAACTGACTTCCATGATAAAGAAAAGGGATCGAAAAATGGATCAAAACACATTTTTTTTTTTTGTGTATACAAAAACGTGGTCAACCATGTCATGCTGTCAAGCGGACCATAAAATAATTGTTAATCGTTCGCAAATCTTTTGGCGTATCTGCACATTGTCAGTTATTCCGATCGTATACGGGTAATTGCGTTTGTCATTATATATGTTAGGGTCCATTTACAAAGAAAGATTATCTGACAGATTATCTGCCAAAGCCAGGAATGGATTTGAATAGAGGAGAAATCTCAGGCTATGCTTTATGACCTGATCTCTGTTTATAGTCTGTTTCTGGCTTTGGCTTCAAATCTTTGGCAGATAATCTTTCTGTGTAAATCTGCCGTCCGTTGAAAGAATTGACATGTCATTTTTTCACACTGAGCAAACACTGCTCAATCCCGCAGCGCTCAGTGTCCTGCTTTGAGTGAATGAGAGGGCGCGCGCCTGTCCGCTGCTGCCGATCTCCGCTCAAAGAATGAACATGTTCATTCAAGGGCCGGTTCACACTGAGCAAACATGGCGCAATTCCATGGCGGATCTCTCCCCCGCGTAATCCCGCCGAATGGGAGATCGCGCGCCTGTCCGCTGCCGCCGCTCTCTGCTCAAAGGGTGGGTTCATACTGAGGAATTCTCGTGGATAATGTCCGCGGAATTCCGCTGTCTGTCCGCGCGCCTTTCCGCCGGCTCCACAGACACCAGTCTATGGGCCGGCGTATTCCACTATCCGCCGAAAGAAGGGATATGTGCGCGTGGACAGCCGACGGAATTCCTCAGTATGAACCCACCCAAAGAATTGACGTCAGTTCTTTCGGCGGATAGTGGAATACACCGGCCCATAGAATGTCTATGGAGCTGGCAGAAATGCGCGCAGACAGCCGACGGAATTCTGCGGATATTATCCGCGAGAATTCCTCAGTATGAGCCCACCCTTATAGCAGAAAATGACTATATCTTCATTCAGTATAAAGTATTTCAAACGGAAGGGGACAAAAATATTTTTTGAGGTAATTTATTTTTCTTTTCTTCTTCTTATTATTTTTTTTTTTAGCAATTTTAGGGATGTTTATTGTAAACAGCCCTCCGTGTGGTAACTATAAGTGCACCCTGCAGCAGCGGCAACCTCTGACAGACGACAACCTGCTCCTCACTGAGGAATGCTTCCCCTGTGGCGGGAGAGAGAGGGCGCCCGCTGATTGGCAGGGCACACCGGGGGGCGGGGCTCGTGTTGCTATGGAGACGGCCGTGCCGAGTACTGCTGCTGTCAGTGAGCGGTCAGTACAGCGGAGAGTACAGCGCCGGCCGGGGGTGAGGTGAGTGCTGTATACTGGCGTGCTGCGACCATTCCTCTCAGCTGTGCTCACTATGTGCGGTGTGCGGTATTCCTGGACCGCGGGCTCCTCTGTGGGGCGCTGTATTCTAATGAGGACGATATTACATGAGGTGATGAGAGGTGACTGGATCTAATGGTGATACCTGTGTGTGATACTGAGACCTATGGGGGTTGTGTGTGTGTGTGTGTGTGTGTGTATATATATATATATATATATACATATTGTGTGTGACGCTAAGACCTATGGGATGTGTATGTGTGTATATATATATATATATATATATATATATATATATATAGTGTGTGTGATGCAGAGACCTCTGGGATATGTGTGTGTGTATATATATATATATATATATATATATATATATATATATATATATATATTAGTGAGGCTTAGTCCATCACGTGAAACCTATACCTAAAACCCACAGATAAATGTATGTAACTATGCGCACATCTACGTTGAACATATAACAATGTTTTTAGTCTTTGTCTTTTACTCGTAAAGTTGCGAAATTCAATTCATACTGTTTCAGGTATTAAAAAAACCAAATAAACAAAGGATATGTCATATGGAAAGTGTAAGGCTCTATATGTTTTCCAGTGACTCTAATGTTAAAAAAAAGACATATGGGTCAAGCATGTATATGATGATGGACTGACAATGGCGGTATGCTGCTATAGATAAGGCCTGTACTTTACTGCTGGTGGCCCTCCAGCTGATGCAAAACTACAGTTCCCATCATGCCGAGACAGACAAAGCTTTAGGCATGATGGGAACTGTAGTTTTGCATCAGCTGGAGGGACGCAAGTTTGACACCTGTGGGTTAGACCCTAGGGTTATGTTCACACACAGAAGAAGCAAGACAAAAAACATTCATATGGAGCACTGTAAACATGTCCTATGCTTATATAAAACCCATATATTACATTCTAACATGAATCTATATAACTAGGTGTATCAGATCCATATAACAAATGTATTGTAGATCTCCATTGACTTCTATGGGCAGTTCCCAGCTACAGATTGGTATCTGATGATGATGATTATGCACGTTTCTTTGTCCGCATCTGCAGAACAATGTCAGGTGAATAGCAGCGATTTACTATGTCATGTCAATAGCAACAATTTACTATTAGAGGGATAGTATTGCACTTCCTGTAGATTAGGACACTGCACGGACATAAACAAGGTTTGTGTGAATTAACACATAGTAAATGTACTAATACTTCCTGCAAAACTTCCATCGGTATCATATATGACCAAAGGGGTGAATTCCATTGTGGAGATTGTAATTCTAGTGCATATTATTTAGGTAGATGATTCTATAGATTATAGGCTGTTCGTACCTGTATGTTCTTGGTGTTTTATTATTGATACATGTGCATATCTCTAAATTGGTAAATTGCATCCATGAGAGTTCAGAGGACACTTCATGTACACAATTGTATTATGGGTCTGTTATATCTATTGTTCGTTCTGCATTAGGTTGGATTCACACTGCCTTAAAGTGTCACTGTCTCCATGACATGTCAAAAGTTTTGTGAAGTGACACTTTAAAATCTTAGAAAAATGCAAGTAAAAACGCCATGGCTTTTTTTTTTTTTTCTAAACACCAGCAGCCAGATGTTAGCTGGAGGTCAATTGATATTTATGATATGCCTTAGGGTCCATTTACACAGAAAGATTATCTGCCAAAGATTTGAAGCCAAAGCCAGAAACAGACTAGAAACAGAGATCAGGTCATAAAGGAAAGCCTGAGATTTATCCTCTTTTCAAATCCAAATTCATTCCTGGCTTTGGCTTCCAATCTTTGGCAGATAATCTGTCAGATAATCTTTCTGTGTAAATGGACCCTTACACACATAGCTTTTTTTTTTTAGGTCTGATGGCGTTCTCTCTTTCTGGCGTTTTTTCTACCATAGACTTTAATGGGATTGTTCTGTTTGTCTCAAAAGCGCTATTGCTGTGCGTACAGTGTTTTTATTCTGGCATTTTTATCACCTTTTGTGGTCCAGCATCTAGGGGATGGCAGAGGGAAAAAGAAGTTTAGCACACACGAAAACGCCTAAACCAAAAAAAAGGTCATTCACACGCCACACAAAAAGGATGTGTGAGGGAACCCTTAGGGCCAGTAAAACGGCGGAATCCTGCCAGCCTCCGTGTCATATAACAGTCTATGGGAGGGCTTGTGCGCTTCCTCTCTCCGCTCTGAAGAATTGACATGTCCATCCTTCTGCGCGGAGAGAGGACGCGCGAGCCCTACCATAGACTGCCTGTGTGACACGGAGGCTGGCAGGATTCCGCAGCGGAGAATTTCACAGCGGAATTGCGCCAGTTTTACTCTGTGTGAACTGGCCCTTATAGAAGTATTCTCCCCAGCAGCAGGAACACAATACTTCACATCAGCAGCATATGGCGGCACATAGATTGTGGAATTGTAGCCATAGCTGCCCGTGGTCCCTGATTTCGGGGTCCCAGCATGGTTGTTCACTGCAGGTAACTTTCCTGACGTAGACCGTAAATTTTCCACTTAGTAGTTGGAAATAAATAGAAATCTGTTAAAAATTGACATTTCCCCGGTACAGCCATCCTACGCAATGATTTTGCATACTGATATCTCAGTGAACAGTTTCATGTGTTGGCTGTAGATGTTTTGGAGTCGAGAAGATTAATAAAACAATGGGGGATCTGTATAATGGAATATACTCCCAGTCAATTATCATTTATGGCTGGTGACCTTTCTTATTTTGTATTACAACGTTTACTTTTTTTTATGTTGTTGTTATTTTTATTGTTTGTTTATATGGCACAGAGAAACCTGTCAAACTTGCGACCCTCCAACTGTTGCAAAACTACAGTTCCCATCAGGCCTCGACAACCAAAGCTAAAGCTTTCAGGCATGATGGATATTGTAGTTTTACAACAGCTGGAGGGCCACAAGTCTGACAGCCCTGGCCTAGAGCTTGAGGGAGTCTTTTGTACAGTCTACTTTGGATTACTTCCAGACTTTCATTCACAGGGATCGGCTGGTTTTGGGTTTGGCCGACAGTGACGGATGACTCCTTGTTGGAATGACAAAGTGCAAATTTCCGGTGATCACATACATCACCGGAAAATGGGGAAAGGCGTCAAATAGAGTTTGCTGATGGGACAGTTACCCAGGCTGAAATGTCATCTCTCCCATTCACCCAAAGGGGAGAGAAGCCGCTCTTTTGGCACTGGCATATCTCTTAGAGACAAAGCTATTGCTGTCCTGGCATGATGGGAATTGTAGTTTAGCAATATCTGGAGGGCCACAAGTATGACACCTGTGTCTTAAAAGGTTTGTGTAGATGCAAAGTGCCCAATCCTTCTCTCCCCCAACATCATCTGTGCGTCGAGAACTAAAAGGCACCTATACACATTAGATAGTTGTCCAGTCCCATGAAACTGGGATTCAGCCGTCGTTTCCCTGATGTGTATTGGATCTATCTATCTTGAGCTCCATTAGACAGGTGACCACTTACTGTATGTGCAGACAGGCTGAACCGGATTCTTTGGTTGTTATTATTGTTGCCGTGTCTTTGAAGTTGCGTCGGCTTATCTCGCAGCAGTGGAGGACTTTATGTAGCCTACATTTATGCCTACAATTCATCAATGTCTGCTCCCTTTTTATTTATTTATTTTCTATTTTTGGGGGACTGGCAAATGCAAAATGCATTTTTAAACATTAAAACAGTTTCCAACCTGTGAAGACAGCATAGGTTAGATGGTGCTACAAGGGTCTTGCTAAAATACATTATGATACATAGGTTCCAAGCTCCCTTAGGCTATCTTCACACACTGTCTTTTTTTTTTTTTGTGGCCATTTCACAGTCATCATCTTGAGGCCATGATGACGGCCATTAGATATGAGCTAATTTACAGTAAAAACAAAGTGAATTGCTTTGTTTCTATCTGCATTCTGCTCATCAGGCTGCGAGCTGTGAAATCTTTTCCGCTCTGTGCCGCTCATCCCTGGGTGCTGGGAAACTGGGAGAAGTTTCCCAGGACTGGCACCAGCTTTTCCCGGCATCCTGGGAGGAGTGGTAGGGAGTGGAGCAACGCTAAAAGGACGGCGGCTTGATGAGAAGAATGCTGATAGGTATGAAGCAATTCACCTCCTTTTTACTGTAAATTCGCTCATCTCTGTAGCTGATCAGTGAGGATCCTGGGACCCCCACCAATCACAATTTCCTTCATAAATTCACGGGGAAAAATTACAAAATTGGAAAAATGGCTGCTGTATTTCCAATACACTTACAAAGACTGTGGGGGAGATTTATCAAAGAGTGTAAAATTTAGACTGGTGCAAAGTGGCCACAGCAACCAATCACAGCTCAGCTTCCAGCTCTGGTGAAAGGAAAGAGGAGCTGCGATTGGTTGCTGTGACCAGTTTGCACCAGTCTAAATTTTACATCCTTTGGGTATGTGCACACTGAGGAAAAGGCGAGGAATTCAGCTTGAAATTCAGCTTGAAATTCCTCCCATAAAATATGTACTGAGCAAAGTCCCATTGTGTTCAATGGGTTTTCTGCTCTGTTGTTCACACTGCAGAATTTCCGAGCAGAATTTTCTGCTGTAGATCTGCTACAGGAATCCTATAGAAGTCAATGGGGGGCTTAAATTCTGCTTGAATTCTGCCTGAAAACTTTCAGCTACAATCCCTCGAGAATTGCTCAGTGTGCACATACCCTTTTGATAAATCTCCCCCTATGTGTCAACATAACCTTAGGCTTAAAAAAAAATGCAGAAAAAAACTTGAATGTGAGAACATGTCCTTACTGAAAAAAATGCCTAAAAAAACTGCCAGCCGTTTTTACAGCTTTTTGGCAGTTTTTCAGGCTTTTTTTATTCTTTACTTTAGAGTATAATATTCTAGGCTTTTTTTTGTGTGTGTGTGTGTGTGTGTGTGTGTGTGTGTGTGTGTGTGTGTTTTAAATGCCAATAAACCCTGAAATTCTGTGTCCTCTAAGTTGATTCCAGTCTCGCGGAGACAGTATAATATGATCGTGTTGACAGGAGGCGGTGAGAGAGTGGGAATAGCTGACTGAGATCTGGTTGCTTGGCAGGTGCAGTCACTATGTCTGACAAGTGTCCTGGCTGAGTAGCCAAATCCATTGCCTCCAGGGTTTAGGGTTTGTAAACTGCACATTCAATCACCCATATACTTAGCAGAGCACTTTGCATTACCATAGCTTTATACTGGGAACAAAACGTATTGCTTCTGATCATTCCAGTGCTTATCAGCCTAAACCAGCGTTTCCAAATCTGCGTCTCTCCCGATGTTGCAAAACTACAACTCCCAGCATTCCCTGGCAGATTTGAGCAGGGTCTTGAGACACGAATGTAGGTTATCATACCCCTAACCTGTGTCTTTCCCATATATAACAACGCCCATCATACATACGTGTATGCTGCTGAAAAAAGGTTACAAAAGTGTAACCATTGCTCCAGGCATGTACTGGATGGTTCTTTATGATTCCATCTTCCTTGGTATTTTATTTTTTTATTTATTTATTTTTTAGTAGGTCAGTCCATAGACATCATGAATACCTTTTTTTGCCCTGTGCATCTCTTCATGCAATAGGAGCGGCGTCAGCAGACCACCACTGACTTCAGTGGACCACCCAAAAGATCAGGTCGGCAATCGCTTCCCCCTTATTATCGCACTGTGTAAGGGTGCATGCACGCTATGGAATGCCCGCTGCAGATTTCTTCATTCTAGGCACAGGCGGATTTCGGCCCAGCTATAGAATGGCGTTTACGGCACAGGCAGAGATGCGTGCAGGAACGAGCGACTGAATCCTCAGCGGGTTTTCCACGTGAATTCCGTAGTGTGTATGCACCCTGCGAGTATGTAAAGCCATAGAAAATAACAGGACTTGAAGGATTGCAGCAGATTTCGCTGAGGAACTCACAGCGTCAAATCTGCCGCAGATCTGTATGTGTGAACACACCCTTAAGACACAGACATCTTAAAGCTATGTTCACACAACAATTTTCTACAGCCATTATTACATACTCAAATAATTGAGTGGTTTATCATTTTCCAACAGCCGTCATTGCAATAACGGCCATTAGAACATTATCTTAGTTCAAAGTTTTAGGTGTGTCTTTCAATAAAAAGGTCCATTGATTTTAATACAACGGACGGTGGAAAAAAAAATAAAAGTGTGAACAACTTAAAATAATGGCCGCTGTTTGCGCAATATTGTCCGCGATTTAATGTCAAGAACATTAATTTGCCGGCCGGTCTGAACATAAGCTATTTTATACATTGTGTCAACCAACGGCCGTTGTTTCCATAGACCTCACTGGAAATCATTGAAGAATGAAAACAACAGCTATAATTTTAAACCAAAATGGTCGCTGTTATTTTACATTGTGTGAACTTGGTCTAAATCTATTTTTAAGACAATAATTATTATGATTTAAAAAAAAATCTAAAATTGCAAGTAAATAAAGCACTGTACTCGGCTATCTTCGGCAGCTCTATAGACAATACATGGAGTTGTTCTATACTCTGCTCCATTTATACTTGGGTCCTTAGTTTTGAAGACTGTGAACTCGGGTCCTTCGGGTTCATATTACACAGAAAGATTACTGTGCAAAAAATTGTTATCAGAATTTCAGAGATAATCGTTCCGTGTCTATGCGGAATAACAAAAATTTGCTTATACTGCTCGTAACTTTTCATCACAAGGATGAAATCATTGTGAATTCGCTAATTGTTAGCAAAACTTTCGGTGTATGCACCCATCGTTTGTAATTTGTTCGTATACTAGAGCATACAAACCATTGTAATCGTCATGGTAACTAATGACTATCATTCTGTGTAGTTTTGTCGAAGATTTCAGGTCATTCTCGAAAGTGCTTGTTTGCAATCGTTTATCGTTAATTGGTGGAAAAGAAAACTCTAATAGGACCCTTAATTTTGGAGACTGTGGTCCCAGTGGTTGGACAGCCACTACTTATGAGTAATTTTTACTCAGAATACCCCTTTAAGTCGCCAGTGCAACCACTACAGCAGCCGGTTAGAACTTATTTTTCAGTAGGCATACAATAGAAACTTCCATAGAACAACTAGAAAGTAAGGGCCCTATTACATTATTACGATTATTGTGCAGAAAATCTTAAAGTGACACTGTCACCCCCTTTGTGCATTCTGACATCTCTCCACAGGTGTAAAGGGTAAATTTAGCGTTTTTCATACCTTATTTCATATCATACGTCATGGTACTTGTTCAAGTAAAAAGTGTCCTTTTATCAACTGCAGATTGTATTAAGTGGGCGTGGACTCGCGGCATTAGCGCCACCTAGCCCCACCCACAATGGCCCCTGTGCCCCGCCCCTTTACACCCATTGGTTGGTCGATGTAAAGGGGGTGGGCTCTAGACCTTTCGGCCAGCTTGTTCCAATGGGCGGCGAAGGGGCATGGTCAACTGTGACGTTGTGGGCGGGGGCTAAGTGGCGCTAATGCCGCGAGGCCACGCCCACTTAACACAATCTGCAGTTGATAAAAGATGACTTTTTACTTGAACAACGTTCAATGACGTACGATAGAAAATAAGGTATGAAAACCGCTAAATTTACCCTTTACACCTGTGTAGAGATGTCAGAATGCAAAAAGGTGACCGTGTCACTTTAATATCTTTAAAATTTAAACGATAATTGTCCTGTGTAACTGATCGAAAAATTGTTTGTGTGTCGTTGATCTAGATCTGACCCTAAAATCATCGTTAATCGTTCGCTGTAATTCCACATTTGTTCAGTAATCGCTCAGTGTAATTGCACATCGTTTCTTCTTTTGCTGGGATCAGGCGGAGTAAACGATTGTTATAATGATCGTACCTAATGACTATTGCTCTGTGATATTACGTTTACACGGAACGATTATCGTTCGAATTTTCGCATTTAAGCGATAATCGGCTCATGTAAACACAGTGAACGATCAAGCGACGAGCAAGAAATCGTTCATTGTAATCTTTCAACATGTTCTCAAATCGTTGTTGATCGTTCGCTAAAAATTCGCAAATCGCTTAGTGTAAACAGTCTTTCACAGATTCACCCTATGTTTGAGATGGGCTTAAAACGATCGCAATAACGAATTTTCCAAATGATATATCATTCCGTCTAAACATTGATCTTTATAGAAAACTCATCGTTCCTTCGAAATTGTTAATCGTTCAATTGGGCGAATTATCACTCTGTGTAAACGCAGCATAATTGACAGCAAATGATTGAAAAATTGTTTGTGTGTCGTTGATTTAGATCTGAGCCTAAAATCATCGTTAATCGTTCGCTGTAATTCCTCATTCGTTCATTGTAATTGCAGATCGTTTCTTTTGCTGGGATCAGGTGGAGTAAACGATGGTTATAACAATCGTACCGAAGGACTATTGCTCTGTGTAATATGGTAAACGATTTCAGGCTAACAATAAACTTGTTTGTGATTGTTTATCGTTAAAATCACTTCATTGGTAAAAATCACTCTGTATAATAGAACCCTAAAAGGTACTCAAGGCAAGTTTTATTAAACACTTGGCTTTTGGGTTTTTCCCGTTTTTTTTCCCGCTTTTCCTGTGACTCTCCAAACTTGGCAATACTGCAACTCCCAGGGCACCAGATCGGGGAGCAGTATGATAACATATTGGGAGCAAATAAATAACATAAATCCGCTTACAGTAGTAATGAGCAAATAACCCCATCTACAATCTGGTACCTGAAATGTAGGGTTTGTTAGTGTTAGGAACCCAGATACGGCACGTGTCTATCTGCATAATTGACATCTGCTGTGACCAATGGTTACATTGCGTCTCAAACAGAGATTATAAAAGTAAAATAAAAAGTAAAGAAAGTGACAGAGGAAACTAGAAGCGCAGTGTACAAAGTCGGGGCGTATCGGTTCACCAGAGATAGAGCATCTAATGTCACTGCTGGAGCCGGATGGTCTGCAGTTTGCATGAGCCTCGAGGCCTCTGTTTGTTCTGAAGCATTAAATTACACCTCAACTTCACACTTTGACAATGAGCCAATAACTCGGGGAAAAGAGATCCGTCGTTATATGCCAAGGTCTGCCCCAGGGAAAGAGACCATGAAATCCTGAGCCAGCCAGCCAGCCATCCTTTCATCGTATGCAATACAATGCCCTCAATGACTCCTTAGACACCAACCAGCCATAACATAAAAATCACCTGTCTAATACTGGATAGGTCACCCATCTGCAACTAGAACACTGAGCTGTTGATGCCTGGACTCCGCTGGACTTGTTAGGGTGTCATTTGAGATCTAGGAAAATCTGAGGCCAAGTCACCTCCTCAATCGCTTTATAAATCGGTGTTGGGCATTATTCATACAATGCAGTTTTGTCACATTTTTGCTAAACAATTCTGACAATAAAAAAAAACCCAAAACAGCAATGTGTGAATAAGGCTGCATTTCGTAATTGCATCAAAACTGAAATTCTTGAGTATCTGTTGTGTCGGCCCCCCTTTTGGGCCCGGGTTGCGTCGGCCCCCCTTTTGGGCCCGGGTTGCGTCGGCCCCCCTTTTGGGCCCGGGTTGCGTCGGCCCCCCTTTTGGGCCCGGGTTGCGTCGGCCCCCCTTTTGGGCCCGGGTTGCGTCGGCCCCCCTTTTGGGCCCGGGTTGCGTCGGCCCCCCTTTTGGGCCCGGGTTGCGTCGGCCCCCCTTTTGGACCTGCATTGTGTACTACAGGTTAAGAAACACTTGGCTAGACATCAGTGATGTATTCCTTCTCTTGCTATGCAGTCATTGTCTTCCATCAGAAGCTGCACAACCAGGGCAGTGCTATATTATGGGGTATATATGAATAAATGAGATTATACAGATGGCACAGATGTGGTAGAGCCACATAACAGCTTATGTTTTGGGATATCTATTGTAATATTGGTACACAAATCAAGTTGTGAAATACGACCTCAGTAAGATTAATTCTCAGAGCTGTCTGAGCATCTGACATTGTCTTTAGGCTATGTTCCCACACAGTATTTTTGCTTAAATCTACCAAAACCAGGAGTGGATTGAAAACACAGAAAGGCTATGTTCACACACTGTAGAAATTCCGCCATTTAATGTCAAATAATTGCTGTTATTTACCATAAAATAACAGCAATTATTTGCCATTAAATGACGGCTATCCACTGAATTTCAACAATGTGTGAACATAGCCTTTCTGTGTTTTCAATCCACTCCTGGTTTTGGTTGATTTTGGCAAAAATATTGTGTGGGAAGATAGCCTTAGGCTGGTTTCAGACTAATCCTGATGCATTTATTGGGTCTGTGTTATGGCTGGAGGTGCAGGCCAAATTGTGGGGGTAGAGAACTCTTAGCACCATGGTGATCTATGATACTTTCAACTTGCGTCATTAGATTCAGTATTACGCTTGTCTGAAACTGATCTTAAGCTGGGCTACATGTTGGTGTCATATGATATAGGTTATAGCCATATGACGCAGAAGTTTTTGTGTGGACTCTCTCACGATGAACATATAGTTGTTTTTCTTAAAGTGACTTCTTTACACATATATATCATATATTTCACTGAAAACTGCAAATATGAATTAAAAAAATAAATTAAAAATAAATATATGATGGCTGAATTCATATTTGCATTTTTCAGTGAAATTTTTCCAGTCAAAGGGCACATAAAGACGCACAGTATTATGGCTCTGCTTTGTATGGGGCCATAATAGTGCTGCCATAGAGGTCAATGGGGCCTCTACTTTACCTTCTTATGTCTCCACCTTCATACAGAGGTTTTTTTTCTATACAAATTTGGCAGAAAAAAAAAATTGTGGCATGCTCCATCAGTCTCTGTACGCACTCATCGGGGTCACTTTCTCCACAACTTTAGCTATTCAGTGGAACAATAGCCGGCAGTGAATAGAGTGCTAGGGACATAAATTATCCTCTTATATCATGCTCCATCTATTTGCGCATCAGCCATTGAAAATAAATTCTGCTCAGACCGAATCCTTTGTTCTGTTTCCAGGTGCCGCCCAAGGGAAGACACAACCACTTGTGAGAAGATTCGTTGTAGATTTGACTCTTATGTCCACCGCTGAGACGCACAGGATTACATTTGAAGATCAAGCCTGCCCGGACTCATGGAGAAGTACGAGAAGATCGGCAAAATAGGAGAAGGTTCCTATGGAGTTGTCTTCAAGTGCAGGAATAGAGACACAGGACAGATCGTGGCTATAAAGAAGTTCTTAGAGTCAGAAGATGATCCAGTGATTAAGAAAATTGCCTTACGGGAGATTCGGATGCTTAAGGTACCTGTCAGTGGCACAGATCCATTTGTGGACAGACTAATGTACTGTGCAATACTAGGAGTCTATATTTTTGCTGACTTTATAGAATAAATAGTGAGATTTGCTGCAGAGATACCAAGCATCAGTGCATTGTCTTGTATTTAGGATGGATTAACACATTGAATAATTTTTTGGGTACCAATGCCAAGTGGATTTGGATGGATTTTTTGGTACCAAGTGGATTTGCTGTGGATTTTACCTTTTGAGTGAAATCTTCAGGAAGTCGTTGGTAAATCTGCAAACTCCAACCCATCTCAAAATCCCCATGTTACACCTGCAGATTTTGATGTGGCCAAACTCGCTTAGACATGTGATCCAATTGCTTTTAACAGGGAAGATATATAAAACTGAGCGGGGTCCGCTGCAATAAAAATCCTCTTCCCTCTCTTTATAATCGGATATTTAGGATGCACATAGTTCATGTACACAAAATGCACCCACTTATACAATAAAGAACTGTTTTAGATAAAAGGGACAATCACTGAAAATTATACAAGGCAATATTATATATTCTACAAGGCAATATTGGCTGATATTGTCCCTGTGTAATAGGACCCTGAGAGAGACGAATGGAGTAATCCGCTGGGAAATGTTGCTTTGGAGCGATGATTGGAACATTAATGGTATTTGCTCAAAGCAACAAATGTTTGTTCTGTTTGCGTAGTGCAGTCACTGTAGCACACAACACCAGGTAAAGATAGATATTGCCAGTGTCGGACTGGGGTACCTTGGGCCCACCAGGGAAATTGATCCTAGGGGCCCACCCTACATACATATACATAACCATCGCCAAACCTTTAACCTTAGTACAGCAACATTGCATTCAGCAGTGTATGTGACCAGCGACATAGCCCACTGTCAGTCACAATCGTTTCTGTAGGTTTCTGTCATAGCTGCCAGCTATGACCGCTGAATGGCTGAGCTGCCTTGAGACGTCAAGTCTCATGCCGAAGCTCTCACCAGAAAGCGGCCGCGGGACGGGAGAACAGGGTTTTCTGGAACAGGGTTACCGGAGCCTTCTATTCCCCGGCCGTACACGGATTAAACAGCTGGCCCGGAGTACCCCTTTAGGCTGGGTTCACACTACGTATATTTCAGTCAGTATTGCAACCAAAACCAGGAGTGAATTAAAAACACAGAAAGGATCTGTTCACACAATGTTGAAATTGAGTGGATGGCCGCCATATAACAGTAAATAACGGCCATTATTTCAATATAACAGCCGTTGTTCTAAAATAACAGCAAATATTTGCCATTATATGGCGGCCATCCACTCAATTTCAACATTGTGTGAACAGATCCTTTCTGTGTTTTTTATTTAATTTATTTTTTTTTATAATTATGATGGGTGTAGTAGTAGAGGCATAGTGGATAAGAGATGTAGTAACAGAAGCATAGAAGATTGTGTAGTAGTAGATAAGGGGAGTAGTAGTAGTATCAGGAGTGGGGGTAATAGTAGCAATGGTAGTGGGAGCAGTATTGGGGGTCGTAGTAGGGCAGGATTGGGAGTGGTAGTAGGGGTGGGCACAGACTGTGGACAGATATGACTATGGGGAGGGGCCACAGCTATAACACACTGCATGCTGGGACACTAATAATACTGGACGCCAGGCCGTGCTGAGGGCCGGAACGGGGCGGGGACTTGCACTGGCACTCCAGATGGGAACAGGAGGGGGGCGCACTGAGACAATGTGCCGGGCGGGTGTATCGGTGCGCACTCACACTCCGGGCAGCTGGGGGGGGCTCTGTCAAGCCGTGCCGTGGGGGGATGTCATTTATACTCCGGGCAGGTTGCGGGGCACACTTACGCTCCGGGGGAGGGGAGGATAGCGGACACACTGATGCATCGGGCGGGCTGTGGGGCTCACTAATAGGTGGGCGGCGTTGGTCCTCTGGGTGCTGGCGTGCAGTCCCGCTCTGACCTGCAGGAGGAGCAGCTTGCCCAGAGCGCCACTGCTCCCCCCTGCAGGTCAGAGGGTATTTTTTTCTTTTCTTTGAAAATCGAATTATACGATTTTCAAAGAGATTGAAATCGATTCTTAAAATCTAGGCAAATTAATCAAATTAATTCGATTAATTGCCCAGCCCTAACTCACACACACTGACTTATATACCCTCACACACACTGACTTATATACCCTCACACACTGACTTATATACCCTCACACACACTGACTTATATACCCTCACACGCTGACTTATATATACACTCACACACACTGACTTATATACCCTCACACACTGACTTATATATACACTCACACACACTGACTTATATATACACTCACACACACTGACTTATATATACACTCACACACACTGACTTATATATACACTCACACACACTGACTTATATATACACTCACACACACTGACTTATATATACACTCACACACACTGACTTATATATACACTCACACACACTGACTTATATATACACTCACACACACTGACTTATATATACACTCACACACACTGACTTATATATACACTCACACACACTGACTTTTTATGCAGGAAGCTCCAGGGGTCCATTAGTCTCCATCTTCACTGTCTCCTCTTCCGTGCAGGCTGCAGCCTCTCCCCCTTCTCCCCGTCACCGACTCCACACACAGCAGCAGGAGGGGGAGACATGACTGCAGGAGGATGGAGGGGGTCCTGCTGCTGCTTCTCTCTTCAGCTTTCTCCATGTTCCTGCTGCCACAGGTGTGGGCTCCTGACAGGCAGGAAGAGAGACACTCCCGAAGCTGATCAGGACCGGACCGTTCCACTTACAGTACAGGGGGAGGGGGGCCCATGAGTTTACAGTAGTTGTGTGAAAGAAGGGGCCCTGCTGCCATTCTTTCATCATTAGAGCAGTGTGGAAGGCAGCAGAGGGCCCCTAAATCTACCGATTATAGGGAGATCCTGAACATGAGGCCCACCTCTAGCTCTGGGCCCTTTAAGGGGGGGGAGGGCCCACCGGGGGATCCCCCGGCCCCCCGGCCCCCCGGTGGCCCAGTCCGAGCCTGGATATTGCTATATCTATACATCACATCTAGGATGATGAAACGAGACCAGTGGGAGAATAATAGTACCCCTTCCTCATCCTCCTCGGACTGGGTTACAGCTGAGCTCAGGGAGATCAGCAAAATTGGTCAATGTAGTACTCAATTAAGAGTCTCCATTGAAACATTGCCCCTAAAAAAAATTGAATATGCAAAAAAAGGGGTCAGTGGAGCCTCAGTTATAAGTCTCAAAACACTGGAATGGGCAAATATCCCTCCTGGGATGGAAATCTATTGCTAAGGGGTGCCTCTCAGAGGAGAGATCACTAAACCACCCTGATACGTAGCCCCTTAAGTCCCACTCAGTTGTGAGTAGTGGGACACAAATAGGGAAATACCAGGGTGGCCCCTTTTACGTCAGAGTCAGAGACTCCCCTTAGCAACATGTTTCCTCTCCAGAAGGGACATCTGGCTATTCCCATGTTTTGAGACTAATAGCTCTACTGATCCTTTTTTGTGTATTGTTCACACTTACCTACTTGTACGCAAGGGATCTGGTGAATTATTTCCTTCCCTTAGTGAAAAATAAATTGGATCTGCCTGCTAATGGATTTCAGATACAAGTGACTTGCAGTCAATTTATTATGCTGGTGTGTCGGTTGTTTATATTGGCTATGAGCAGGATTGTGACCACCAGCAAGTGCTGTAGTAGTTATATACATTAGCGCAGCCAGTTATCAATATTTCATTTCCTGGGAAACTGTGTCTTTAATATATGCATGTGGGATTACCGCTTCCCTCTGAATCGCACGGCATTGTGGGCAGTCTGTAGTTAATCCAGCAGTTAGCTTGTAGACTGCTATTTCTCCAGGGTCTTTAACAATCCGATTATAAGGTATTTATTGCACTGCTCATCTGTGCAAATTAGCTTATCTGAAAGTAATGAACACATTGGGGATTGCAGCGAAATCTTTTGAGCAGCTTTGTTTCCTATCTATCATTAAAGGGGAACTCCATGTAGAGGTTAAAAAAAAATTAAAGCATAATGCGTTACTTACCTATCTATCCCAGTTTTGAAACTACCAAAAAATCCATTTTATTTTTTTTTTTGGGGGGGGGGGGGGGGGGGGTGTTCTGTTTTGTGTTTTTTGTACTTCTGGTTGAGCAGTTCTACTCAGTACTACAGGTTCCAGAATGCAATGCTTTCCCTCAGCTGTTCATCACAGCCCCCCACCCTGCACATTCCCCACCCAAATCTATTGCAAAACATCAAGGCTGTGTTCACACATTACAGTTTCATTGTGTTACTGAATTATTTGCATTACTTCATGATTTCATTGTTGTCCCACCCACACAGCACGCTGTATTCTCTACCTGTAACACCACACAGCGCTGTATTCTCTACCTGTAACACCACACAGCGCTGTATTCTCTACCTGTAACACCACACAGCACGCTGTATTCTCTACCTGTAACACCACAATGCACGCTGTATTCTCTACCTGTAACACCACACAGCACGCTGTATTCTCTACCTGTAACACCACACAGCACGCTGTATTCTCTACCTGTAACACCACAATGCACGCTGTATTCTCTACCTGTAACACCACACAGCACGCTGTATTCTCTACCTGTAACACCACACAGCACGCTGTATTCTCTACCTGTAACACCACAATGCACGCTGTATTCTCTACCTGTAACAGCACACTGTATTCTCTACTTGTAACACCACACAGCACTCTGTATTCTCTACCTGTAACACCACCCAGCACGCTGTATTCTCGTTCACATAATGCGTTTTATAGAAAAGCTGTTTCTGGTTTTTCCAGACATTTTATTGATTGCCATGGAGGAGACACCAGTAGCCTTTCAGTATGTGCCCTGGAGAGGGTTAACAAACCCATAAGGGGGGGCGACTGGGTCCAGCTTTTGAGGAAACGGGAGGCTTTCTGGATTTTGGTTTTAGACACTCGATATCCTAAAGGTTTGAATCTGAAAAATGATCTATACTATATTTATTAATGTATACTTACCTCTTATTTTTATATGTATTTGTATTCCGTTACTCCCCTTTTTCCTATACACCTGAGCTTGTTAGTAAGTCATGTGGCTTCCACGTCAGTCTAGTGACGCCCTTAGGGGCGGTCTGTATGTGGAGACCGGCATCTTACCAGTATAAAAATGTATCTGTATCTAACACAATTTGCCATGATTAAGAGGCTATGCCTCGCAACGCGTCGGCGCAGCTGTGATTTTATTGTTTATCATTTTAAGATGCATTTGAAATAAAGTACCAAGTTTTATGGAGCTGAGAATACCTATCTTTCTTTTGGACGCTGTATTCTCTACCTGTAACACCACCCAGCACTCTGTATTCTCTACCTGTAACACCACCCAGCACTCTGTATTCTCTACCTGTAACACCACACAGCGCTGTATTCTCTACCTGTAACGCTGATATTGGAATAAAGAACTTTTAGAATTTTCTTTTCATTTCCACGCACATATTATGATCAAGCATCTGTTATCTTTGAAGTTGAGCCCCACAATAAGGCTCTGATCCTCTTTGCCGTTTACTTGTGTTACTGCATCATTTTTGTGAATACGCTGCAGTACTGCAATGACACTCCAACATGTGTGAACACAGCCCTAATTTCAGAGAAATCAGTGCAACACCTGCTTCTGGCTGGTTAGAGATGGTGAATCACTCAGGGGATTGGGGGATCCAGCCCCGCCTCCTGTGACATCACGCCCTTCCCCCTGTCTGCATCATCAGCCTCTGCTCAGCAAACACACACAATGTGAGACAGAGGCATGACTGATTTGTCTCCTAAGGGGGGAGAGCAGAAGGAGCAGGAGACAATGTGGATTTGCACAGGGGCCATTTTTTTCACTTCCTGGATTTCTTTCAGCTACCAGTGTGGCAGAACCGCACATATACAGTAATACATTGTATAGACACATATATATTTAACTTTTAATGTACTTTTAATAGAAAACAAGTTTTCCTTATCTGGAGTTCCCCTTTAATGTCTTAAACAGCACAACATAGTTGTCTGAAAAACTTTTTTTCACTAAATAACACACATTACCAAGTTATACAACATTGTAATGTGTGTTATGTAAATGGCCCCCTTTCCCATGTTTCCACCCCCCAACGCTTGACCTGGAAGTGTAATACTGTATACCCACATAATCACTGTCGACTCCTTCAGTCCCGGCCGCCATCTTGGGACGATTACGTCACTCTTCAGGAGGCCGGCCTGACTGTTCCAGCCCTCCCTCAAGTCAGCAAAAATAAATTCCCTCGTATTGCAAAAGGCTGTCGGTGCGCATGATCAGCTGTAGCCCCAGACGTCTTCTGTTATGCTCAGCCAATCGCGGCTGATGACGCGCGGGAGGGGGGCTGGCATGAGGGAGGGCTTGAGCAGTCAGTCCGGCCTCCTGAAGATGACGTAATCTAACCCAAGATGGCGGCCAGAACTGAAGGGGTCGACTGGTTATGTGAGTATGCAATATTACGCTTCCGGGTCAAGCATTGGGGGAGTGGAAACACGGGAAAGGGGGCCATTCACATAAATAACACACATTACAATGTTGTATAACTTTGTAATGTGTGTGATTTAGTAAAAAAAAAGTTTTTCACCGGACTACTCCTTTAACCATAACTTTCAGTGTGTTGCTTGCAATGGATTTCTTGCAGAGGAGGGTGACTGATGTCATTAAGGGAATGGGTGGGTTACAGGACCAAGACAGATTATCAAGCTTGGCGTTATTTAGCTTTGAAAAAAAGACATCTTTAGGAAGATCTGATCACAATGTACAAATATATAAAGGAACAGTACTGAGATCTTTCTAGTGATCTTTTTGGACCTAGGCCTGTAACCATGACAAGGGGGCATCCTCTACATCTAGAGGAAAGAAGGCTTCACCATCAGCACTGAGGCGGATTCTTTACTGTACGAGCAGTGAGACTGTGGAACTCTCTACCACATGATGTTGTTGTCATGGCTGATTCATTGAATAAGTTCAAGGAAGGCCTGGATGTTTTATTTGATAATTATTGTATAACATTATGGACACTAGATTTCAAGTGATAGAACGTTGATCCAGGGATTATTCTGGTTGCCATTTGGAGACGGGAAGGAATTTTCTCCCTGTGATGGGGCAATGGGCAGCTGCCTCATAGGGGGTTTTGCTTTCTTTTGGATCAACACTGGTGGGTTTCTGTAGGTTGAACTTGATGGATTCTTGTCTTTTTTTTTCAACCTTAATAACTGTGTTACTATGTTACTATGCTGCTGAACGGATACGGCTGTGTCAGTACAGTAGCGAAGAGCTTTAATTATTTGTGAATGATGCAAGGAGTTCTGTAGTAGGATTTTAGGGATCACCGTTCCTGTTTAATATCTAAGTGGAGCTAAATAAACTTTTAAGTTTCGGGAAATGAAAAATTAAAAACAATAAATAAAATGGCCAACGAAACAGTAGCCGCAGGACATCCCATCTATTGGTATTTGCAGGCATTGGCGCTGCTTGTAAAATCTTCATTAGTTTAGGCTTTGGTACCACTTGTAAAAAATTTTCACAAGCTTTCTTTCTTCATCCGGGCTCTGAATGACCGGCGCCTCCTTATCTGTGTGACTTGTGGAGACCTGCTTGAGGAGTGTTCTCCTGCTCTTGGTCAATAGTAACCACCTCTGTTTATTGACCATTGGAATGCCAAGCTCTATCTGGCAACATGTTTGTGTAGTTAAGCTGCTCTGATCCTCCCTATACAGACCTGCAAAAAAGCAAATATTTAGTGAACGCTGAATTGTAACCAACAATACCTACCGGGTCACTGTGTGCCAGAGATGGATAGGAATCCGATTTGTGTGTGTCCTGTGAGCAACGGGGATAGCCCGCGTTTCAATGGCTGTATTTGTGTTTTGATCTTAGCAGTATTATCTAGCGCTTTGACGTTGCCTCCAGGACATGGGACATGTAAATCTCTTTAGGCATTTTATGCCATGATAAGGTCCTTTGACATTAGACATGGTTTATTACAAAAGAAGAAGAGCAAACAGGGAAGCTGCCAACATTCATCATGCAGAGATTTCTACAAAATGTTTTGTGTCCATGTTTATTAATGGGCCAAGAGAAGGACATCAAGGAGATGCACATAAAGTGTTAAACCTACAGTTCTTTTCCCCATCCTTTGGCTATTCCACTGTTGTAAAACTACAACTCCCAGAATGCCCAAACTAAGCAGGTAGCCCACCGATGGGTTGCAGTTTATCAGGGTTGACCAACCAGTGGTTCCCAGAGTTTGCTGTCAGGCATGATATCATTGTAGTTTTGCAACAGTTGAAAAGTCACAATTTGGAGACCCCAGACTTCTAGAATTAGGGTGGTATTACACGGGCCGATGGGGGCCCGATAATACCTGTAAACGAGCAGCGATCTGCTAGATTACTGGGCCTATTACACGGCCCGATAATCGTTAAACAAGGGCTGCAGGGACATCGTTACCGATGTCCTTGCAGCCCTTGCTTAACTATATACATTACCTATCCACCTTCCAGGGCTGCTGCTGCGGTCATCTTCTCCACTGGTCCCGTGCGCTCTAACTTCGGAGTAGCCTGTCGGCTGTGGCGGTCCCGGCCTGTGATTGGCCGGGCGGCCTGTCAGCTGACAGGCCACTCTGAAGCTAGAGCGCACAGGACCCGGAAAGAAGAAGAACGCAGCAGCAGCCTGGAACGTGGATAGGTAATGTATATCGTCAGTCGCCGGCCGCGCACTGCTATAACACGTAGCGGTGCGCAGTTGGCGCCCGACGAAAATAGGTCCAAACCTATATCAACGATCAGCCGATGATCGTTGTCATCGGCTGATCATTGTATTTATTACATGGAGCGATAATCGGCCGAAATGGGCCAATTCGGCCGATTATCGTTCCGTGTAATAGTACCCTTAGACTGGGTTCACACTGAGGAATTCTCGCTGATTTTCAGGCGGCTTTCGCTGCAAAATGCGTGTGGAATTCTACCCGTAAAGAATAAACATTGTGAATGTACATTGTGAATGTACAATTCCGCTGCGGATCCGCTTTCTGCCTGAAGAATTGACATGTCAATTTTTTGGCCATGTTCACACTGAGTAAGAATGTCGGAGCTCCGCCGCGGAATCCCGCCTTGCTTAGTGTGCTGCTTTGAGCGAATGAGAGGGCGTACACGCGTCCGCTGCTACCGCTCTCCGCTCAAAGAAGTGAAATGTAGTTTCTTTGAGCAGAGAGGCGAGGAAGTGAACGCACGCACGCCCTCTCATTCGCTCAAGACATCACACTGAGGAATTCTGACGTTCTTGCTCAGTGTGAACAGGGCCTTTGGGCGGATTCCGCTAGAGGGCTTGAAATTCTGTTTGAATTCTGCTTGAATTCCGCTGAAATTCTGCTGCTATTCGGAGCTGAATAGGCGAGGAATTTCAAGCAGAAAACTTCCTGCTTGAATTCCTCAGTGTGAACCCAGCCTTAGACAGCTGGACACTGTAGTCCCCGATGTGCTTGGTCCAGAATTATTTGTGGCTTTTGGTGGAATCACAAGTTAAAACTATTTGAAATATTGACCTGATTAGTTTATTCTGTAATAGACCAATTACTGAGAAGATGCTTGCTCTACAAATGTTTTGATATGGCAAATTGATCTGTTCATCTTTCATTTTTGTAGTTAGTCCCAACAAAATATCTTGTCTTCTTTTGCAGCAATTAAAGCATCCCAACCTTGTGAACCTCCTGGAAGTGTTTAGACGGAAGAGGAAATTGCATCTAGTCTTTGAATATTGTGACCACACCGTCCTCCATGAACTCGACAGACATCCACGAGGGTAAGTGTAAAATGATACATCGATCAGCCAATAAAGTAAACCTACTTGCCCAATATTGTCTTGCTCCTCTTATGTTCTGCCTTGTTGAAGCCTTATACCACAAGACCTCTGAAGCAGCCCTGTAGTATCTACACCAAGATATCAGCAGCAGATTCTGTAAGGGGTCAGGTGCGGCCTCCATAGATTGGACTTGTTTCTCCTGCATATCCCACAGATAATCGATCGGATTGAGAACTGGGGAAATGGGTGAGCCATCGGGGTGGGGGGCACAGTCAGGGGGCACAGTGTGGGGGCCAGAGGTGAGCTCAGGGGCAGGGGGGGCACATGGGTCACCTGGGGGGTGGGAGACACTGATCAGCAGCAGCTGTCAGTGTCCTTCCTCACTTCAGTGGGCTGAGTTAGAAGCATTAACCCAGCCCACTGAAGAGACAGAGTACACATGATCCCGACACGGAGGGTGGGGGCCAGAAGCAGGGAGTGGTGAGGAGTTGGACTGAGATTTGATGATTCTATACATTTGGTAAGGGTGAATGCACCTAGATAACAGCAAAACTGTGCAGAATCCAAAATAAATTGATATTGGAAAGATGGAAATCTATGGGTGGGCAATGTATTAATGCAAAACAATTTGGGGGGAAATACCCCTTTAAGAATTAATGTAAGAAAAAGACCTTCATTCTCAGCATCTGTGCTCTGTGCAAACATAATAACAGGTTAGTTGCTTCAAACCAGCTCTTAGTTTCCCTTTAATTTTGGGATAATCTCTTTAACCTAGATGATGAATCAATGCATTTAGCAGGTAAGGTGACAGGTATGAAATCTATAATAGCAGCCATAAAGGTTAACACTCAGCTTTCCTAGAAACAGACACCACAAACAACAGAACAGAGTGACGGATGGCTCCAATTTGATGCAATGGGGAAATACATTAAGAATCTCCATGTTGAGAACCCAATGTGATCCTGTTGGGTTACAGTTGTGGATTCCTACCCTGACACCCTTAGACACTCCCCTGGTTACATAAAGGGTATTAGAACATTCAGCAATGACAGCCAGGACTACTGTTTGCTTTCTGTATTGTGCAAGCGATAAGTTCATTCTAATTTATTGGCCAGAGCCTGGCTCAGTGACTTGGTGCTATGGAAATATCTGATAAATCTCTGAAGCAGGTCCTGTATTGGATGAAGGGCTCACATTCAGCTGATTGATTGAGGCCTCATGTAAACAGCGGCTTGTCTAAAGTGTTGACTTACAGTATGATAAGGAGCTGGGGAGTGACATCTACATTCACTATGGATTGCTTCTATGGGGATTAAAGCACAAATGTAAAATCGTGTTTGGTTTCCTGTTTTAAAGATTTACATTTCGCCCCTGATGTTTGTGCCTTTAATCCTTATTAGACAAAATATTGAACCATGTATTTGTTGTCAGCGCCTTTATAGTACAAAGTCTTTGCATTACTTATGTAACCTACATTTAAATTCACAGCTGAAAGTCCACACCAAATTGTGTAGATTTTGTTGTGGATTTGCAGAAGTGAATATAGTTGCAAATTTGTAATTTAAAATGTGTAGTATTGGATTTTGCTGCGGATCCATAGCATTTCCACACCAATGAAGATTTATTGTGGATTTCTCCTTAAAGTTATCATTAAATCTGCAGCAGGTCTAAATTACCATGATGCGTATTTACAATGTGCATCTCAGCTCAGGTTCTGCACTGATCTCCTTTACGATGCTGGTACAGAAATCTACTGCAAATCCAAGTAGTTTTTGGGTAGGGCTACACGGTGACCCATGTCATATGACAGCAAAGTCTAATCCAAGTTCCACGACCAAAATATTTTGTGCAACCTTTGAATCTGCTACTTTATTGCAGTTGTAACTTGCCTGTTTAAGGCTATGTTCCCACTGCGTGATGATATCGGCGGAAGGCGGCTGTCTCGTTAAATATAAGGCTATTTATCATGTTCAAGTACAGGCCGTAATTGCATCACCGATCCAACTATAGGTGTCTATGGGAGCATCAGTAATTTTTACAGAAGATATGTATGTTTGGGATCAGGACAGCTGTCTTATATGTATGACCAGCTATAAGATCAGCATGATTATCTTGCCTGCTTTGTAAAACCAGGTGGGTGTTCTGACATCCCTATGGCAGAGACATGTTGCTTAAAGGAGAAGTCTGGCGAAACTTTTTATTAAAGTATTGTATTGCCCCCCAAAAGGTATACAAATTACCAATATACACTTTTTACGGGAAATGCTTATGAAGTGCTTTTTTTCCCTGCACTTACTACTGCACTACTGCATCAAGGCCTCACTTCCTGGATAACATGGTGATGCCACTTCCTGGATAAAATGGTGATGTCACGACCTGACTCCCAGAGCTGTGCTGCTGGAGAGGATGATGGCAGAGGGATGCTCAGTGTCCCTCCAGTGCCCTGTGTCCCTCAGTGTCAGGGAAAAAAGCCCTTTATAAACATTTCCCATGATAAGTGTATATTGGTGATTTGTCTAACTTTTGGGGGGCAATGCAATATTTTAATAAAAAGCTTATTCAGACTTTTAATGGGATTTTACGTTAAGCCGATGATAAAAAAAAAAAAAGTCACCAAAACCCACCAGTTACACCAAGAGTCACGAGGGATTGCTGGCCAGCTCTAACGTCTTTTTACATGGGCAACCAAACAGCTATATAAATGTTGGTCAGTGCTTGTCATGAGGATCCTTTACCCAGCCCTATTAGTACTGTTACTTAGAACAATCCCTGGACGCTTGCTGCCATTCACTTGCATTATTTTCAGCAGCACATCCCCCTCTGATTTGTCTGGCCACACAGTCCCAGTGATCAGCATTTGTTCATTTACCAGCTGATCACTGTGCCATTTACATGTAACACTGAATGTCACGTTGTTGGTTTGGCAAGGACCATTTAGTGCTCTTGACCCCATTTCTCATTCCACATCTACACGTACAATGCAAACGCTGACTCCCAGCAAGGTAAGGAGCAGGATTTTCCCAACAAGACATGCTGCACCTATTGCAAGCAGTGGATTGTCACCCTCCGAGGCCATTCATACCGGATTATCAGACTCTATCACATCTAAGACTCGCCGACTAGTTATAAACTAAAGAAAGCCAGAAGGGCCTTTGTAGTAAGCAGACACCGTACACCTAAGTGCAGGTTAAGTGCTTGTTACTTTGCTAGGCAAGCTGCACTAATCTTTTATATGAGGAAACAGTCGCCAAAACAAACAAAGGTTTTATAAGGAGAGAGAGATTCTGCCGAAATCTTATTGTTCTGCTTGGGTCATATTAAACAATTGCAACACTCATCTCATTCCTCTGTATATTAATGGAGCATGCCTGCCAACATCACCCGTGATAGTGAGCGGACAGCTGGGGCAGATTAAATAGGCTTGGCAACTTTTTTTTTTCTTTTATATCAACTGGTGTTAGAAAGTTATACAGATATGTAATTTACTTCTATTTAAAAATCTTCAGTCTTGCCATACTTATCAGCTGCTGTATGTTCTGCAGGAAGTGGCATATTCTTTCCAGTCTGACACAGTGCTCTTTGCTGCCACCTTTGTCCATGTCAGGAACTGTCTAGAGCAGCAGCAAATCCCCAGAGAAAACCTCTCCTGCTCTGGACAGTTCCTGACATAGTCAGGCTGGAAAGAATATACCACCTCCTGAAGGACATGCAGCAGCTGAGAAGTACCAGCATAAGGGATACAAGCATACACACTGGACTATATGTAAAAGATATGTTGGTTTCTTGAAACATTAGGGATAAGAGTATATTCAGACTGTAGTGAGGTAATTGCCTTTGAAGGACATGGAGCGGCCTCTGGTAAAGGGGACTTTTGCATACCAATAAGGGGTCCTTTTTTACTTTTTTTGTAATTTTGTTGAACTGCAGTCATATCAGCACCTGGGATGTAAGAGGTTAAAGGCACATTGCAGGTCTTTGGTATAGGCAGCAGTGAATGGAGCCCAGTGTGCCTAGCCTTTATGGGGCCCGGCCTGCATTGACAGCTGCTTTACAACACATCCTGTGTGTTTGGATTCACGGTTTTATGACGGGAAAGGAATTCATTTCAGCGCATCCTTTAGTCTGTTTCTGTGGCAGCGCAATTCATCAAGTGGTTTAGGGTCAAGAATGGGTTAATACAGTGCGAATAAGGAATGGCTATTGTAAGGCTGCACCTTCAGAGTTCATAGCCATGTATACATTCTTCATTTTGATGCTCTATTAGATATTTTTTTGGGGGGGAGGAAAGCATATACGTTTGTCCCATAGAGATAACAACATTTTAGTGGTTTATTCACCCTCATCTGAACATTTTTCTTTTTTATTCGCAGCGTTCCAGAACATCTTGTCAAAAGCATCACATGGCAGACACTACAGGCCGTCAACTTCTGCCACAGGCACAATGTAAGTGTGAAGACTGTGATGTATTATATGATGTCATGTGACTATTGTTAGATTGGACAGGTGGATTCTCCTTCTCATTGTGTGTGTCAGTGATGTAGCCAGTTTGGTTATCAAGGATGGAAAAGAGAATTCCCTTATGATCAATTACAATGTTAAACTTTAGCGGAGTTTACCTTTTAACCTTATATGTTCACATGGGACAAATACACTGTGGATTTTTTCATGAGGGTTTGCAGGTGGAAAATTCTGTGTTCCTGCAGGGAAACCCGGCTGTGGAGGCTGTATGGACAAGCTGCCCCATGTGACCCTACCGTTAATGTCTGTGTCTTGTCTCACGTTGCTCACGCCTTAAGTAACCGCTGTTATCTTCCTACCAAATCCTGTTCTGCAGCCAGGCTTTCACAGCCCCTCCAGGGCAGATATAATGTCATGGTTGTCCTGCACATTACACCCCACAGGCCCTATTGCTTGTATCTCCCTTTGATCTCCTCACCATCTCCCTCCTGGAGCCAGTACACGGCCAAATATAGAAGCTATTAGCATTTCTAGCTAGATTACACGGCACATTTGCGTCTCGTCTTGCACTGATCTCTCCTGTGACACCCGGTCTCCCTCTTTGATCATTTAGATGGTCGGCCTCACGTTTTTAGCTAATTGATCTTACAGCTTTTTTTTTCTCTCTCTCACGGTTAACCCCTCAGTTGCTGGGGGTGTATAACATAGTGTAGATTTTTGGGGCTGTACTATTTGTATAAGGTAGCGGTGCTGTACACGAGGTTATCTATAAGATACTGATAGGAGAGCCAGGCTGACAGTGTTTCTCTTCGGCTATGCATCTCATGACAGTGTCATTTAAGATGGAGCTCGTCTCCTGTAATTGTTCGGACTGGTCGCTAATCCAGGTATTGAAAGGTGCTAAAGCATACGAGTCATTAAAGGGATAGTTCAGTGAAATTATTTTTCTTTCAAATCAGCTGGTTTTAGAAAGTTATACAGATTGTAATTTATTTTTGTTTAATAATCTCCTGTCTTCCAGTACTTATCTGATGTATGTCCTGCAGGATTGTAAGCCCTTGCAGGCAGTGTCCTCTGTCCCTATGTACCAGTCTGCCATTTACCTCAATCATGTAATGTGCTTTGACTTTTTAATGTTCTTTTTTTTTTCCTTATAAATTCATTATCAACAAAGATTTTCAAACAGAGAAGCAACATTTTCACACCCCAAGCAACTCATATGAGAAGTATTGCAATCATCGGAAGCAAGATTTTTTTCACCCCCTATAGCTTGTATGGGGCTCTGGAATCAAGGGCGATTTAAAAATAATTATTTCCAGGCTGACACAGTGCTCTCTGCTGCCACCTCTGTCCATGTCAGGAACTGTCCAGAGCAGGAGAGGTTTTCTGTTCAATCTTTTTATTGAAAGTTTTTCAAAAGTATTTTAACAAATGCCCAATAAAACATGTATTTGTACAAAACGCGGCATAGTAGGATACAATAAAGCTTATGGTTACATGTGAGATATAGTAACATAAAAGTCCGGTTAACTAGGACCATGGTGAAAGAGGAGTAAACAGGAACATTAATATACACTAAAACAGAACCATCTTCATTGTTAATGGGTCAGTTATTAGAGGGGTTAGCTCTTAAGTAGTTATCATGGGTACATAGACTGTGGAAAGGTGTTAGTCACGCAAGTGATGTCAACGGTTTATCTGACATAATCGTGTTTCAAGTCACAATTAACAATGATATATTGGGAGTAGAGAGGAGAGGTTTATTTCTCCTGAATTGAAGTTATACATGAACAAACAGGGGTTAAATCCTTATTACCCAAAAGTTTTATTCCCCTGTCCTTCCTAGCTGTACAATTACCTAAGTTAGACATTTCACTATGGATAGACAGAGGTATAACCAAAGTATCCCAATTGTACAAAGATAATATACGCTCATTTATAGATTTACAAAGAGAGTTTTCCTTGCCTTCTTTAGACTTCCATAAATTCCATTAAATAAGGCATCTTCTACAAGGCCATAAATTCATACATACTTTTATAAATAAGTCTATTTTCCAATACTTTATGACAAAGCAGGAGAGGTTTTCTATGAGGATTTGCTGCTGCTCTGGACAGTTCCTGACATGGACAGAGGTGGCAGCAGAGAGAAATGTGTCAGACTGGAGAGAATACACCACTTCCTGCAGGACATACAGCAGCTGGAAGACTGGAGATTTTTAAATAGAAATAAATAGTACCCCTTTTAAATAAACTTTTGACAGGTCACAAGTAGAGATGAGTGATCCTCGAGCTTGCTCAGGTTCGCTCATCTCTAGTCACCAGTTTTGATTGCTGCGCATCTCTCTGTGGAGACCCGCACTGATCAGGAAAATGAGTGGGGAGCATCTCCATCCTGGCAGCCACATAGACTAATAATGGAGCTTCCTATACTGAGATTGCAGTGAGCTGGGGAGTAAAATGAGCAGTGAGTTCCCAATCAATCATAACTTTTTACATTAAAATATTTTTGTGACCGCGTCTATTTTAAGCTATACTTTGAGACTGCCATTGTACTGATGTACTTTGTATATTGCTAGTGTATTCATCGTGATGTGAAGCCGGAAAATATCCTCATCACCAAGCACTCTGTCATCAAGCTCTGTGACTTTGGGTTTGCAAGGATATTAAGTGAGTACAAATACTATAATTCCTTCTACGCAGTAACAATCTCATCAGCCTATTAATATAAGTTGTTCTATTCTATATGATCTGTATAAACTTGTCTTTACACACACAGCTGGGCCCTGTGACTACTATACAGATTACGTGGCTACAAGGTGGTACCGTGCCCCTGAACTTCTGGTAGGAGACACGCAGTATGGACCCCCCGTGGATGTATGGGCCATTGGCTGCGTGTTTGCAGAGCTTCTATCGGGAATTCCACTTTGGCCCGGCAAGTCTGATGTGGATCAGCTATACCTGATAAGGAAAAGTTTAGGTAAGTTAGGTTAAATATTTCAGGACCTGACCCCTGCCCATCTATAGATGTATGTTCTGGACATTTAGTACTGACTTTCTTATCAATGTAGGTGATCTGATTCCTCGGCATCAACAGGTTTTCAGCACAAACCAGTTCTTTAGTGGGGTCAGCATACCGGATCCTGAGAATATGGTAAGAGAAACTACAAATGCAAATGGAACAGAAAAATTATTATTGCGTTTTTAATGGGTCATGGAGGAAATATTAAAGATAAGAAAGTTTCCATCTAAAATAGAAAAAAAACCTGCACAAACTACTTCCAGCATACTATGTGTGAACCCAGACTTAATATCTATTAGGGGATGAATTGGATTAATATAAGGGTCCTTGCGGTCTTGGGCATGAACACAGATCATGCTAAGTGGAAAGTTTAAGGGTCAATTTACACAGAAAGTTATCTGACAGATTATCTGCCAAAGATTTGAAGCCAAAGCCAGGAGTGGATTTGAAAAGAGTAGAAATCTCAGGCTTTCCTTTATGACCTGATCTGTTTATAGTCTGTTACTGGCTTTGGCTTCAAATCTTTGGCAAATAACCTGTCAGATAATCTTTCTGTGTAATGCTGCATTTACACGGAACGATTATCGTGCGAATTTGATAGCGATCGGATTCGAACGATAATCGTACGTGTAAACGTAGCGAACGATTGACCGTCGAGCAAGAAATCGTTCATTTTGATCTTTAAACATGTTCTTAAATCGTCATTTGCAAAAAAATTCACAGACCGTTCTGTGTCAACAGTCGTTAACCGATTTCCCCTATGTGCGAGATAGGCTTAAGCGATCGCAAAACGATCGCACAATGATTTTTCTGTACGATATATTGTTCCGTCTAAACGCTGATCGTTATAAAAAAAAATATCGTTACTTCGAAATCGTTAATCGTACGATCGGGCGAATTATTGTTCCGTGTAAACGCAGCATAAATGGACCCCAATGTTGCATACTTACCAGAGATGACACACACCTGTGATGAATGTGTAGAGAGATAGAGAGCACTGTGTAGCTACAACTACTCTGTGATTCCTTAGGAAGCAGAGTCTCTCTGAGCGGGGTAACTTCTCATAACATCTTCACCTTCCACTGGGTCTTTAGGGTATGACATAAATTTCCAGCATCAGGCCCTACTGATAATTTACAATTTAATGCATCATATCCCTATATAGAAGCAGAAGCGTCAACCCATGAATGCCTTATTTCTATTTACAGGAGCCCTTGGAACAGAGATTTACAAATATCTCATCTAACGCTTTAGGACTAATGAAGGTAATGCTTAATGTGGAATCTGTGATGTACTACTGAATTAAAGAATTTAAGCATGCAGTGAGCACACCATTCTAGATACAAGCTATGCTCACACATCATTTTTTTTAAAGTGAACAAATGGCTTAAAAAAAACAACAAAAACCCCCCAAAACAGCCATTATATGATAAGGACAAACATAAAAATACATTTCCCAATCTTTCGCACAACTTATAGAACAGATTCCAACCACTCTAAAAGAATCAGTCACCATAAATGCAGTAATATAGAATGTATGGACTGTGACGGCACATAGCAGGGGTTTCCTTGGATAAAATGATCTATTACTCACCTCTCCTGTTTCTGCACGCACAGGGCTGCCTGCACATGGACCCCTCAGAGAGGCTAACCTGTCAGCAGCTTCTAGAACACCCTTACTTTGACAGCATTCGAGAGGAGTCTGAGGGTGTGAAAGATCCGGAAAGAGTCAGCAGGAAACAGACTAGACTTCACCGAAAGTATTTCCCTGGGGTATGTATTAATACAGACCCTGAATATCCTTCTTTATGTTCATTATATTTTTGTCCTGTTTGTATTAAAAACAACAAAAAAAAAACGTTTTAATGACTTTAATAAAAAACGATCTGATTTAAATAAGACACTGAATATCCAGTTTTGGAATTGTAAGCTATCTGACCACACTTCACCTAGTAAAGTAGATACTGCATTCAGAATAAACATAATTTACAGATTACTTGTACATATGTTGAGTAACTTGTAAATAGTTCTCTTGTACTGTAGTCTTTACACTTCACACCCTAATGCTTCTTTACAATCTTGGCACTCCTTAGGAATCCTGTTACTGAATTGCACTTCCTGAGGAGCTTATTTCCAGGCTCAGTACAAGCTTGGCACTGCGGCCTAGTTGGAGGCTTAAGCCATGGCCTTGATTTTCGGTCTTCCACAGGAGTATTACACATCAATCTTGCCTAGGGAAAGCTGCTACATTATCTGGACATGGTGGGGGAGATTTATGAAAGGGTGTAAATATACACCTAGTGCAAACTGCCCACAACAACCAATCACAGCTCAGCTTAAAGCTCTGGTAGAATAAAAGAGGATCTGTGATTGGTTGCTGTGGGCAGTTTGCACTAGGTATACAGTATGTTTACACCCTTTAATAAATCTCCCCTGGTATGTTTGGGTCCAGACCCTCAAAAGAACACCTGTAACTACTATCATCTGATCTGCTGATGACGTACAATGCTGCCTTCACCCACAGCCCTCTGCTCATTTAAAGGGGGTTTTCTGGCCCTATTGCATATTTGCCCAGGGGCAAGCAGGGACCGCCATGCTAAACTGATTGGTGGCACCATCGTTTGCTGATTGCATGGGGATTTGAAAGTAGCACTTTGACTAGGCAGTGTGGTGTGGTGGAAGCTGCAAATTTGTGCATGCCCTAGGCATAGGGGCCAGAAAAAGGCCTTTACACAAACACTGATTGCCTGTCTACAGTCAGGGCTGGGCAGATGTCTCCATATTAGACTCTGATTCCCCTCTGTCCATTCACTCCCCACCACTTGCACTCGCACCACCTATAAAGCTCCAATACACCCCTGCCATTACTCTGCACCGACACATTCGGAAAAGCCTCAATCACCTGACTTCTAAAATTGCACAAAATAAATTCAGCAAATCTCATTTGAATTTAAAAGGGATTGTCAAGGCTTAGAAAAACATGGCCTCCGTAAATAGCACCACTCTTGTCCTCAGTTTGGGTTTAGTTTTGCAGCGTGGGTCCACTGAAGTGAATAGAGCTGAATTGTAAATTCACACACAGCCTGAAAACAGGGGTGTCACTGTTTTTACAAAGCAGAATCTGTGCATTTTCCAATCCTGAAATAACCCCTTTTAAGCAGTCTAAATTTTAGACCGAATTAATAAATGTCTCCCATTGTATCTCAAAATCAATGATGATCAGAGCGTTCCCATTTGTGCTGTGTCTGCCGCAAATAATGGCATTTTTCCCTTTATTCACAGCTCCAGCACCTGCCTCAGCTAACAAACAGCAACCTCTTACCAGCGCTGGATAGCAAGAAATATTACAATACCAGGAAATTCAACTACCGTTTCCCCAACATATAACCAGGAGAAAGAGACTAGTTAAATATTTATTACTCCTGGAACAAAACATCAGGAATTTGAGGGGGAAAATGAGTTGCGGCCCGTATGCCGGTAAACAGCGGGCACGGCCTCAAAGTTATTTATAGGATCCGGCCATTTAAATGCTAATAAACCTCACGTTGGCAGAATATGCACTGAAGCGGAGGGCAGGTCTGATTGTATCTCACCGATGGACAATGTCACAATACTGCAGGCTCCCTGTACAGTCAACAGGCTGCATAAGCTACTATTCAGAGCAAGATGGTACTTTTCCATAATCTTTTACTTATACAACCATGTGCCCTTAACAGTTAAGCACTGGGCAGCTGTTTCTTCAGTCACAGCAGTATAAAGCCCATATGCAATGAAGCAGCAATAGACTTGAGTCTTTTGTGGGTCCATTTATAATGCGTTTAGCCTGCCCCATCTGCTCATCTAAAGCCAGACCTTTACCTACTTGTCTGTATTGACTCCAAAAGGGAACAATGTATTAGCAATTTTATCTTATTACAAGCTCTGCACCCCCTTCACTATATTCCTGCACAGCGGCCCTCCAGCTACCTGTTGTGTAGGGACTGCAGAACAGCCCCATTCACATGAATAGAGCCGTTCACTGCACAGCAGCACGGCTAAGGGCCATGTTGTAAGGAAAAGCTACAAGTGGTGCTGCTGCAAAATTTTGGGGGATCCTTGCTTTAACTATTTTTCCAGAAGGGCTACCCAGTGACCTTAGCTTCAAGACAGGTTGTGTGGCCAAAGTTTGCCGTGCGATTGCCATCATGATGCTGCATCTCAGCTAATGAAAGTGAATGGGGTTGTGTTGCAGTCCACCAGCGGTAGCAGCTAGAACCCCATTCACTTTCAACAAGGTATTGTTTGTTCGTGTAATCCCTGCTGCAGCTAGTGTGACTGTGTAGCCATAAACCTAATACTTTCATTGGCCAAACCTGTGGTTGGTAGATGGGGCTCTCCTGAATAACCACTGTCAGATGTCAATGGTGATAGGGGTTGGGTGTGATGGAAAATCACTATCTGACCCCTTTGTTCTTGGAGAGGTAAGATGCAGCCAGAGTTCTCTTGCTGTGGCTTACCCCTAGGGAGCACAGGAACACTTGGCCGTGCTGAACATTGCTGTGTATGGGGAGGACAGGCAGCAAGTAGGAGACATAAGCTACAGCTGAATGATCGTTAAGCTGTCAGTTATTAAAGCTGTAGGTAGGTGCTGGCATGTATACTCATGGCAGCTGATCGGTGTCCCGCGGCACGGCTTCGTTCCGGTCCTGCGGGACCGTCCAAATCCGATGCGCGCTCACATCCGCCTCTGCAGTGACTCCTTTTCTCTGTCTTGTAATTGAACGCTGGAAGTCACGCGCTTCCATAGAGAATGGACAAGACAGAGAAGACATGTCACAGCAGAGGTGGATGTGAGCGCTCGCCGAATTTGAACGGCGCCGTGGGACCGGGACGAAGGCGTGCCGCGGGACACCGATCAGCTGCCGTGAATATACATGCCAGCGCCTACCGGGGGGCCAATAATATTTTTTTGTGAACTACTTCTTTAATTGCTGCAAGGACTGCATGAATTTCCCATCTTCCAATGAATTAGTTGGTTACTAAGGTCTTGCTTTGGGTGTAACCTACTTATTGACTGATGAATTCTATCTGGTCACTGACTGCTGCAGGGAAGATGTACTATTATATGATGCCCATTCAAATGGGCGGATGACCATGTAACAAGCAACAAGGTATTTGAAGAATGAGCATGTCCCAGGTCGGCATACAGCATACTGGATCTCTTGGACAAGGAAAGCTAATCATGTGACAGGTCAGAGTGCTGAAGTCTTCAGATCTGTTCAGTAAAATGTGTAATATTTGTGGCCCAGGTAAATTATATAGTCAGTCTATAAGTGCGACTCTAATAGATACTACCCATTTCTGATGAACAGTTTCTTAGTAGTGATATTGTTCTGTTCACCCTAGGATACATTATCCTGTCATGTACGGATATAAATATCTAATTTTAGAATTTAATTTCTTTATGGTTCACTATCCTTTTGCTGATTTAGGCTCCTCATACATAAGTGTATCGCAGACTCAAGTCCAGGCCTGACTGCTGGTTTGGTGACCCGGACTAAAAGCTGTTAGTTTGGGTCTTTGGACTTGCGGTCAGGCCAGGAAATCCATCCATGATGCATGTATACACAAATACACAGGCAATACACTTGTCTCTGCAGAATCTTATACAGGGCAAGTAAATTGCAAGACTGTAATTTGCAAGATTGGCCTTGTTAAGGGATGCCAGTGGCCTTGCAGCTGTTTACTCCTCTTTCTTCTAAAGCAGTGTGCTCCAACCTGTAGATATTCAGCTGTTGCAAAACTACTACTCCCATCATGCCCTGACAGATCAAAATGCGGTAAAGAGAACACAGATATAACCTGTGACTCTCCAGCTGTTGCAAATGTACAACCTCGCTCACAGTCGGTGAGGCACATTGCAGTAAAGAAATGGTGACTATGAGTTAATACAGAAGTAGTTCTTGTGAGATTGTGCAGATGAAACCAAACGAACGTCTGATCTGCCAGCTTGCTGAAAATCCAGTTTAATCTGCCACATTGTGACCTTCCTTAGTTGGGCATTAAGTTATCCAGAGGTGGCTCTGATCATTCATTAAACCGCTGTAGGGATCGCTCTCATCTGACTGTGCTACATAAGCGTAAAAAACCAAATACCTGTTGCTCTTAGAAGCGGATAGGAAACTTTTCGAGAATGACGAGAGTCCACCAATTCGGGACAAGACACATGCATATATGTAAATGTAATAAGCTGTGTACACAAACCAAATATATTTTTACTTAATACTTTTCAACTCTGTACGTTTGTGTTAATAAACTGTATTTGATCCGTATAGCGGCAGCAAGTCTCTTTTATCGAGATGAATGTGTGTAATGAAAGAAACTTGTTCCACCGCCACAGGGTAATTCGCGCACTTGGGAGATTTATGTTATAAAACCAACAGCAATAAGGATCTATCAAACACGGCTTTCTACTATGGAGAAGCACCCCAGACAATTCCAGTGCTGCAGGGAGACGCTCAGCATCTGTAATGATGGTAAAACACGATCTCCAGGGCATCAAGCTGACGTTATGAAAAGATCTGCAGATTATGTGTTGTCTTCTAGTAAAAAAACAAACAAAAAGCAAGATGTAGTGTTCAGAGTGAGCTTCTTGGCATTTTCCATGTGCTGCAGAAAGAAGTATTGCCATGTTAATATTATGGCTATCACCAGGTATTCCTGCAGAGAAGGCGGACAGGAGCAGGGAGGAACAATGGAAAGTAGACGTGTTTTATAACACTTCTTTAATTCATAAATCATGACAAGCATTGCAAATTAAAGATTATGTTTGAATATAGTGTTCAGTATTGGTCCTGTATACCCATCACCTATTATAAAAATTATTATAAGGGCAGCGTAAACTAGTGTCAGAACAAAGTATTACTTACATCTTTTTGTTCAGCCATTCTTCTAATATGCAGGAGAATATGATTCTTGCCCCACCCCTCCTCCCAGCTGCTGATTGACAGTTGACTACTTATACACAGCCAATCAAAAGCTGGTGGGGGGAGTTTGCTGTTGCTCATGAATATCTGGGACTACTGAGCTCATGCACATAATGGAGAGGACTTTTTATTGTGCTTGTTGTTTAGGAGGATATCTCTGTGATACATTATACTGTTCAGCTTTTCTGTCACTAGTTTCTGCTACCCTAACCCTACTGTCTCTTTAATGACAGGTAAGCAGGGCAGAGAATTTCCATACACCATCCAGAAGCCTGTAATCCCAGGCAGGTGCTTCCTCTATGTGCTCACCCGTCCAAAATACTGTCAAAAAAGTAAACATAGAATTGACCTATATAAAAAGCAAATGAAATATATCAGAGAGGTTTATGATCTGGTATAATATGACCTCCCCCCCACTTATAAACGTCCGCTCCCTCTTCACACAAGCTTTTGCAAATATCTGTATACTCAGAAATGGCGCTCTCCGTGGCGGCAAATGGTTAAAGCACATAAGCTGCATTCACTGCTGATGTGAATACAAATAAGTCCAGACTCCTAATCCAGATCTAATTCCACTTGCAGTGAAGGGTTGGATTTCTGGAGGAGCTCCACCGTCACCTCTCTTTGCTTGATCGCTGGCAGATTGCTCAGAAATAGATACTGCAAATTCCTGGAAAGCACAGAGAAAAAATGTCCTCAGCAGAAAACACTATGTTCAAAGTCCCTCATCTACTTTTCTTCTTGAGCGTAAGAGACTGTATTGGCAGTAGAAGCAACAGCGCCACCTGGAGGTTATAAGGAGGCATGCCAGCTAGTACAGTGGTCATAAAATTGATGACAGAAAATGATATTTTTCTCACCATTTGATCTGGCTCATACTGCTCATAGTAAACACTGATCAGTCATAACATTGAACCCACCTTCCTACAAGCCTATGATTCTCTCTAAAGGTGTCCTGTGGTATCTACACCAGCACATCAGCGGCAGATCCTATGAGTGGTGAGGAGCGGCCTCCATGGATGAAACTTGTCTCTTCAGCACATCCCACAGATAACTGATCTGATTGAAATCTTTGGCCGAATCACCACCTTGACCTACGTGTCATGTTCCTCATTCCTGAACAATGTCTGCAGTGTGGCCTCTGAGGCATCATCCTGTTAGGGGATCCTGCTACCATATGGGGGGGCTTGGTGTGTACAATGGTATATAGGTGACATGTGTCACAGCAACATCCACATGATGCCAGGACACAAGAAACATTGCCCATCACACTTGTGATGCCCATAGGTGGGGAACAGAGGGGTCAGTATGGGCGCTCTGACCACTGTGACTACACCCTATACACAACAAGCTGCAATGTCCTGTGTTTGCTCTACAACAGCTCTTCTGTGGGATCAGCCAGATAGGCTAGCCTTCACTTCCTACATAAGCCTTGTGCTCTCAGGACCCTGGTGACTGGTTGTCCTTCCTTTATTCACTTTTGGTCAATACTAACCACTACACATCGGGAACACCTCACAAGACCATGAAGCAGTCATCCACTCATCACACTTCAGCCCTTGCCACACTCGCATATCCTTCCTACACTTGCCCATTTTTCCTTCTTCCAACACATCAACCCCAAGGACTTACTGATCACTTGATACCTGATATATCCCACCACTTGTCAGGTATCATTGTCACCAGGTAATCTGTTATTTACTTCTTTGTGGTTTTCATGGCTGATCAGTCTGTGTATAAGTGATGTTCACCCACCTCAAGGAGTTCAGGGATATGACGCCTTTGTCGCTCACGTTGCCGCAAGTGATGATCTCCAGTCTCTTCAGGCTGTTCTGCAGGTTCTCTATCTTACTCAATCTCTCCAGACAGGCGTCCTCGATGTACATACACTTACACAGTTTTATCTCCTCAACGTGCTCCAGCCCGTCTGAAAGGAACGATTGCCAGCTTTAGCAGTCTGACATCTACTGCACTACACATGGGGTAGAAAAGTTTTGGCGAGTAGTAAGCTGCCTGATTATTATCAGGAATAATAAAATGTAGGTCCTCACCTAAGTAGTCAAACCCCCTGTACATGATGCAGGACTCCGTGGCGTCTATGCCCTGAATCTTGTATTTGCCTAAAGGTCCGGTTGGGAGTCCATTATAATCGTGCTGCCACCTGTCGAATCCTTGATAACGTACTTTGGCGCCACAACGCAAAAGCCATTCTGATGCGGCGCGGTCCGGTCCAGCTTCCTTTATGCGCTCGTAATCCACCCTGTAGAGGAGGAAAAGAGTCATGGTGTTGTACAAACTGGCTACCTACCGGCACTGATTCATTGTGGCAGCAGATTACACTTATGAGTCCCGTAACATGAATGTATACTTTCAGGATATGGACCGACTGTAGGGAATAATGGGCCTGCTGTCATGGATGCAGCCTATACCTGTATCAATTTTTTCCAGGACTCCCTACATACAATTCTTCAGATGTTGGGAGTCAAATGCTGAGTGTTTGGGTACGGTTTGGAGTCTGCTCACCACTAGTCAGGGGTCTAGCAGGAGGGCATATGGCCGCCCATGAAACTAAAGATTTGCCTTCACTTATGTCAAAATTTGTCAAACATATGAAGCAAATCTACACCACCTCCTTATAGGCAAAATGATTGCCTAGCGGGGAGATAAGGAAACTGCTTGACCACACATACCCTCCAAAGGGTCAGCCAACAGCTAATACAGGCAGCAGTGGAGTGCTATAAGGTGCTGTAAGCTTCTAAGGACTTGGATACACACCCATGGCTATGGGATTGGCTTTAATCTCCTATATTCCTAATTACCATTGTGCTCTCAGCTGTAACTGTGTGTCTCCGCTGTTGCTCTGTATCCCGGATTAAGTTTAGTGATTATATACAAAGTCTGAATAAGACTCAGATTTGATTACCTGTGCGCTCCAGATAAGAGGCCCCCGGTGTCTTATTGCTCTGAAGAAACAGACCAGGTACAGCTGTCTCTAGAGCTCAGTGACTCCAGATAAAAGATAGCAGGCGTGACCTAACCCCGAGCCGCAGCCACAATAATTGTATTGTATCATATCATGGATGGAGGACGAGGATGGAACGGCGACTGGTTACTGAGAGTTTATCACTCAGCTCATCTAGGTCTTGTTTATTACAAAGACGACAAGCTGCCATCTGCCTCCATGCTCCAGCGGGACTGAACAAAGGCCTGAGGTGCATGCTTCTAACCATTCCATCATAAGAAATTCCTGGCTCTTCAGATTACAATAGGAATATAATAGGAGGGAACAGAAAAGAGAACATTGGACAACTGCGCCATCCACAGGATTGGTGGCGGTCTCAACAGTCAGGCCTCTAATGATCAGCTACATATCCTTATCATGTAACTGGGGGTAACCTGTTTAAGAAAACTTTGATGTGTCATAAGGACTCAAAAGTTTTGATCAGTTGGGGTCTAAGAAAGTAAAAATGCTCTTTCATCTACTGATCGGATCTTTACAGAGGCCATTTAAATAGTTGTTATCAGCCACACATCGTCCCATGTAAACGGGGGATATGCGGTCAACAGATTGTCAGAAGAGTTGTCATTTCCACCTTACTGCTGTAAACTGTTTATCCAAAGTGCATGATTCAACAGGGGGCGACAGTGAGCACAGAGGAATAGAGAGTAGTGTTGAGTGGACCTGTAAAAGTGGACTGAAGTTGAATACCTGGAGTCCATGGATAGAGCAGATGCATCCAACTTCTGTAGCCGCTGGGAATCAAATGCTGAGCATTCCCAACAGTTTGACAGATCCACTCAACAGAGAGAATATGAAATCACTGTTGTACTCTGAGCAAATACAACTACTTCAATTCTAATGTATCATTGATGTGAATATACACTGTATATATCTACATTGCTCTGTAAATTCCACATATTTGATTTTATTAGGGCATAATGAGTTCATGTAGCTGTCACTGAAAAGACTTTTGACATGTCCTAGAGATTAGTGCTGAGTGGACTTGTTGCCATTGGCTACATCCATGTTTTCCTGGCAGCCCTAGGGCGGCATCCAATCTCCGCAGCCACTGGGAGTCAAATGCAGAGTGTTCAGATTCGGAGAAAGTTGCCGAACCCAAACAGATCATCAAGTCTGCTCAACACCCCTAGAGATGTTAAATGTTTTGATTAGCTACGGTGAGAGTGTTCAGACCCCCACCGATCAGCTGAGGGCTTCACTCCATAGGTTGCTGTGATCTCCATCTTAGGGCCCTATTACACGGAACGATAATCGGCCCTATCTGGTCGATTATCGTTCCGTGCTATAAACACAACGATCAGCCAATGACAGCGATCATCGGCTGATCGTTGATTTAGGTTTGGACCTATAATTGTCAGTGCTGACTGTGCATCGCTACGTGTAATAGCGGTGTGCGGCCGGTGGTTGACAATTTGCAAAGTGTGTACATTACCCATCCATGGTCCAGGGCTCCCCTTGCGGTCCGCTTTTCCCCGTATTCCGCACGCTGCAGCTCTAGAGCGGCCTGTCTGAGCTGACAGGCCATTCGGCCAATCACTGGCCGAGACAGGTGTGGCCAGTGATTGGCTGAGCGGCCTGTCAGCTGAGACAGGATTCCCTGAAGCTGCAGCGCGCGGGACCGGGAAGAAGCGGATTGCAAGGGGATCCCTGGACTATGGACAGGTGATGTATGCAGTTTTAGCAAGGGCTTCAAGGAAATCTGTAACAATGTCTATGCAGCCCTTGTTAAACGATTATCGGGCTGTGTAATAGGCCCCGTAAACGAGCGCTTGTTTACAGTTATTATTGGGCCGTGTACACGTACCCTTACTGTAGGAGACAGTCTTAGCCAAGCGGGGAGTGAAGTGTTTAGAAAAGCCAGCTCTACCAAATGACTGGTGGGGGCCGATGAAAACAAATGACAGTGCCCATTTAAATGCATCTTGTCATGCTGAAAATGCAGTGCGATCTGTGGGCAGCATGCTACAGAGCACAAGATGCTGAGCAGACGGATGTATAGTTTTGTTATAAAAGATTCAGTACATCTAGTCACTTACCTGTTAAATACAGCGTTCAGCCACCCCCAGAAATGTCTGCACCCAGAAGGAGAAGGAAGTCGCTTCTTAATATGGAGAGACGGCCGCACAAGCTGAGTTATTATCATTGTGGCTGTCCTGGAACACACAAAGCATGGGATGGTAAGTTTTAGACAATATATACCGCCAGTGAGTGAATGCTGGAGGCTGAAGATAGTCAGAAATGTGTGATCAATGGAGGCTTAGCCCACAGGACCCCATAGCTTTGGCTGTCTAGGCATGCTGGGAATTGTAGTTTTGCAACAGCTGAAGGGCTGAAGGTTCCCCATCCTTGGGTTAGTACAGGAGTAAGGAACCTTGGTTCTACAGCTGTTGCAGAACTACAACTCCTGTCATGCATGGACAGCCAAAGCTAAAGCTTTGGCTGTCCATGCATGATGGGTATTGTAGTTCTGCAACAGCTGGAGAGCCAAGGTTCTTTACCTCTGGGTTAGCAGAACAGTGGAGCTGGAGAAACCTCTATAGCAGTGTTTATATGTCCAGATATTCTACTCAAAGCAAAAAAAAAAAAAGTAAAGTTGTGAAAAACTGAAGCGAAAAAGCAAAAAGTCAAACAACTATTCATGACATATTTCTATGAGGAACATCTTGGACTTTTTTTACACTATCCTGCTCTATATAGAATACAAACAGTATATGGAATCACAGCGCCATCTAGTGGCCAAATATAATTACTGGGAAAGAAGCCGCCTGTCTTTATTCTCTGTGATGGAGAGTGACCCCCACATTCAGGGCCACTTCTCTATAGAGAATAGGGGGCTAAGCAGGATCGGAGACCCATACCTAGTGACCCCCAAATATAATTTTTTACGTGGCTCGCTAAGGGGTAAAAAAGGCGACATGACACCACAATAGCGTCTTTCGGGGCACAGACACATTCTATTAAAATGGGGTACCAACGCATCTGTGCACTGACTAGTACAGGCCCCATTTACTTCAATGGCTCATATGTTGTCAGCTGCATCCAGGAGGGCGTGGTTAAGTTGCTGTATACTTACCCTAGGGGAACATTCAGCAAAAACCTGATCTTGCTGCAGGCTTTGATACTTACCAACTTCACTGCAAATCCGCCACTATAGTTGGAGGGTCGGCGGACCCATTGAAGTCAATAGAAGACACTGAAAATGTATAGGCAAAAAAATAAGCCCTCAGAGAGCTCTGTCTATAGGGAAAATAAATAAGGAAGCAGAAAAGAAACAGCAGCCACAAAGGACTGCGTTGGGGAAAGGGTTAAAGTGTTTTGTCTGAAAACATAATGGCGCCCTGCAAGTGGTAAGGCAGTTGCCCATAGCAACCAGAGTTCTGTGCTCTAAATGAAAGCAGCCGCCTGATTGGTTGCTAAGGGTAACGGCTGCACTGTGTCACGTGGATATCACACACTAATCTGACAGGTCTGTATGTGACCAGCCCGCAATGACAACCTCACCTCCAGCAGCATCTGTCCTGTACACAGAGGATCGCCACGCCCACCGCCCTTTGACCTCCAACCCTCGCGTGCACACTATCTGGACTTCTCTTCCTGGTTTTATCCTATTGGCCAGTGAAGCCTCTCAGCTCTTCTCCTATTGGTGGAGGAGGTGCAGCCTGTGTTTATCTCTCTAGAATCCTGTGATTGGTTGAGAATACTATTTTCTTATTGGCTGGTAAGTTACTGTGTAATGGGATAGGGAAAAAGCTGCCCTGTGATTGGCTGACGGGAGGTCCGGCACTGGACGGGCTATGGCCGGGCTGTGCTGTATGAGGGTCTCCAGAGCCTTCCAGCTGGGGTTAGGGGGCTCCAGGCTGTACGGACAGGGGGTCCGCCCTCACAGGTAATGCTGAGCTCTCTCATATCTGCTTAACTTTGTTTAGTGTCAGTTTAGTGCTGGAACTGCAAGTCCCAGCATGTCCCGACCACACCAGCATTATGGTTGTAGAGCAGAGCTGTAGCTTATACATGGTCACTATGAACCCTGGTGCCCCTGTCAGTGTGAGTGGTGTAAGGGGATGCATGGCTGCTGCACATAGACGGAAGGAATCATTACAGACCAGTGCTGCCCTGTACCTGGCAGCTCCTGAGGGGACATCGCGGGGGGAACCAGGGTGGGCTGCTCGCATTGTAAGACATCTGATCAACTTTACAGGACCCTTCACTAACTTACGAGAATGGGGGTACACAGCGGAAATGGACCAAACCCCATAAATGACTAAAGACCCCAGGCAGAGTGTGACGCAGCTCTAATACAGAGCGTGTACCTGAGACGCCTATAGGAGTGATCTCATCTTGCGAATCTAAAATCTGCGCGTATGTGTCACCTGTGGGTTTTATTGGCGATTTTATCCCTTGTACATTGAAAAAGGGGGAAACGATGGAATAGACCGTCCCCAAGACGCAGACCTCTAGACTGGACAGTCCCCCCCAAGACGCAGACCTCTAGACTGGACAGTCCCTCCCCCCAAGACACAGACCTCTAGACCAGACACTCCCCCTCAATACGCAGACCTCTAGACCGGACAGTCACCCCCAAGACGCAGACCTTTAGACCAGCGGTCCCCCCCAAGACGCAGACCTCTAGAGCGGACAGTCCCCCCCCCCCAAGACGCAGACCTCTAGACCGGACAGTCCCCCCCCCCCCCCCCCCCAGGACGCAGACCTCTAGACCACACAGTCAACCCCAAGACGCAGACTTCTAGACCGGGCAGTCACCCCCAAGATGCAGACCTCTAGACTGGACAGTCCGACCCCCAAGACACAGACCTCTAGACCGGACAGTCCGTCCCCCAAGACGTAGACCTCTAGACCTGGCAGTCACCCCCAAGACGTAGACCTCTAGACCTGGCAGTCACCCCCAAGATGCAGACCTCTAGACCGGACAGTCACCCCCAAGACGCAGACCTCTAGACCGGACAGTCACCCCCAAGACGCAGACCTCTAGACCGGACAGTCACCCCCAAGACGCAGACCTCTAGACCAGACAGTCCCCCCCCCCCCAAGATGCAGACCTCTAGGCTGGAGGATATGCTACTCTATAATGGGCTTTTGTGTCTATGTGCCTGTTCACATTTGTGCCATTATTTACATTGCACGATGGATAACAGCGATCCCAGACAATCCACTATGATTTATAGTTAATCGAGAAAAATAGCGCTGCGACCTAAGTAGATGTGAACACAGCCTTACATGTATCTTCTTACTACGATTACCCCTCTTTACTAGTTAATAAACCAAGGAATCCTGGATTTTGACCTTTAGACAGTGATTAAAGTAGTTAGACCCTGCCAGTAACTTACTGTGATGTGGATTAGACCAGGGTACAATGTGAGGTTGTGATGATTCCTATCCATCCTGACACAACGTCTCATCCCTATGTACATGCAGCAGGCATTGGGGTGGGCATAGAGTTATATGACGTCTTTCAAGGGAATTTCCATCAGGTTGAATGAAGCTGCCCGACCCATCCATGGAATTCTCCCCGGGGTGAATTAGTGACGGCACCACTTCTATAGTGTCAGGTTGGGAAACACAGATTTCTATTGTCTGAAACTTACCCAACTCTATAGGATGGGTGATAAGTGTCTGATTGCAGTGGCCCCACCTTTGGGGTCCCCAATTGTCACAATATTGGGATCCTTTGCTGTGGTCAGGTATAGATGCTGCCTCTTCATTCCGTCAATGGGGCTAATAAAGATGGCTAAGCTGTGTATTCTTCCCTATTTAGAGAAGAGCCCGGCACTCACCTAATCATTTTCTTTAGAACGCATCAATATTACAGCAGTATGCGTTTCAGCCAAACATGGCCTTCATCAGCTTATCTGCTTACCAACATTATCTGCTTAGCCGAAACACGTACTGCTGTAATATTAATAAATAAATGATTTGGTGAGTGCCGGGTTCTTCTCTAGATATTGCTGGTTATTGCCACCTCGAGACCCACCGATCACCGGAGTGCCGTCCTCTCTCTCCTACCACTGTATTCTGTATTAGCCCCATTGACCTTGAATGTATGGCGACGCACATGCTCGATCACTCCATATAAACAAGGGACATAGGACCTCTGTTCTCATGCACAGCAGGGACCCTCAGACACTTCTCACTAGTCCTGTGGACCCAAAGAAACCATAGACAAGCCATATTAGAAGGAAAGGAACACCCTGATCACTTGCTCTCCAGTGTGAAGAACCTGGCAAACATCTCCCTATATCTTAGCTTCCTGGACACCAAAACATATGACATATGGAGACTGAGATATTAAACTATCTTTCTGTTCCTTTCAGCACTTATGATGTTGTCATTGTTGGAGGAGGACTCGTAGGTCTTGCGTCTGCCCGGCAGCTCATCCTGAATCATCCTAAACTCCAGTTTGCTATTCTGGAAAAAGAGAATGAGATTGGTGAGTTTGCTAAGTCCTAGTAAGTGTATATACAGTGAATAACTCAGATACTCCCTCAGGAAGGATAGACATGAATACACACACACCTTACATGCAGATTTTGGTGTTTGTATCCTGCAGCTTCTCATCAAAGTGGCCATAACAGCGGTGTAATTCACAGCGGGATCTATTACACTCCAGGATCCCTGAAGGCCCGGCTGTGTGTGCGAGGGGCCTCCCTGCTCTATGAATACTGTGATCTAAAAAGGATTCCATACAAGCAGTGTGGCAAGGTATATAGTAATGTCTAACCTATAGAAGCCAGCATGCTGTTTCTTGTGTCTGTAATGAACAGTAAAATCCTGTAGTGACAGTGTGTCTTTCCTCTGCAGCTGATAGTAGCGGTCCAACACCAGGAGATACCCAGACTACAAGCCTTGTATGAGAGAGGGCTGCAGAACAATGTGCCAGGCCTGAGAATCATCAGTGCTAAAGAAATCCGGGAGAAGGAGCCCTACTGCAAGGTGAAAAACGGGGTCACAGATTCTTCTTGGTTATGCAAAGAGTTGGAATTGATTTTCTAGTCCAGTGGTCCATATACTTCTGCCAGGACTCATAGAGAGAGCTTGTGTCCTGTTTAATTTGCCCATGTTCATAGAGGGAGCTTGTGTGTTCTGTTTGCCCCCCCACGAGGAGCCTGTGTATGCCTCTTACCTCACACACAGACTGTCCTGGTTGCCCCGCCCATAAAGAAGCTGTGTATGCCTCTTACCTCACACACACGGTCCTGCTTGCTCCGCCCACGAGGAGCCTGTGTATGCCTCTTACCTCACACACAGACTTTGCCCTGCTTGCCCCGCCCATGAGGAGCATTAGAGTTATTCTTGTTCTGCCCAGGAGCCTGTGCCTCCTGCCTAATCTACCCACACATGGCATTTAACCCCCACAGGATGATTCTATTTCTTTTTCTTTACATGACAGGGTATAATGGCGCTGGACTCTCCATACACAGGAATTGTGAATTACAGACAGGTAGCTCAGTCCTACAGCGACGATTTCCGTGATGCGGGTGGCAGCGTCTTAACAGGATTTGAAGTGTTTGATATAAATATGGTGAATGAGAGTCCAGCAGGATCAGAGCAAGGTGAGTCTCCGACAATGTTTGAAGCATCTGATTCTGTTCTGCTCGTATTACTCTGAATTTTTATTTAAAAGAAAAGTTGGTATAATGATTTAAAGGGTTTTCACACAAATACATTGAATCACCTATCCACAATGGTACTGACAACTCTTAGGGGGACATTTATCAAGGGCTTAACGCCTATTTTAAGTGAATATGTTTTGGTTGCGCCTAGTTTTTTGGTCTGAGTGGTATTCATGAACCAGTATTAAACGTGTAAATAATTATTAAATGCGATTATTTTTTTTTTTCCTCTAAAGATTGCCTGGGCTGACCCTCCCGCAGCTGCCCACGGCTCTCCTCTCAATGTCTGTGCGTGTAACAGCACACACAGGGAGTGAGGAGGAAACAAGCGCTGATCTGACAGATTCGTGCTTGCTTCCTCCTGTGGATTGGGCCCTGTAATACGGCCCTTGGTGGCTCATAAACCATTACAATATGGGAGCTCTGTTTCATGCTGTCTTTGGTTTAAACTGCATAAAACTGATAGCAGGTTCTCTTTAAGAAGACTGCAAATTATTACTGAAGTCTCATCGCTGTCATCAGGGCCGCTGCTGAATCATTGATCAATTCCACTCCGCTGGTGGGAGTTCGGGTCTCCATGGCTATTAAAGGAGTTATCCAGCGATACAAAAACATGGCCACTTTTGCACCGCTTATATCTCCAGATTGGGTGTAGTTTGAAACTCAGTTCCATTGAAGTAAATGGAGCTTAATTGCAACCACACCTGACCTGGAGACAAGAGTGGGGCAAAAGTGGCCATGTTTTTGTAGCGCTGGATAACCCCTTTAACACACGGGAGACCAGAATGGATCAGAATGTGGCTTCATAGCCAGAGTGTAATTCACCGCCAGTCCGGCAGCGGCCCTGATGACCATTGCAGCAGCCACTTCAAGGAAGATGGAGCATTACATGCCAGTCATGCACACGAGTGACTGTGTAGGTAATTCATGCACAACCCCTTAAAATAGCATTGTCTTAACCAGTGATCCAGGCATGCTGTGATTTGTAATTAAACAATCGCTCTCCATTGCAGATAATGTGATGAAGAATAAAATTTGTGAAATATTTTCTTCTGTTCTTCCTTCTAGGCTTGGAATATCCAGTCGTAATTAGGAATACAAAGGTAATGTAACATGTAAACCATGTAGCCAACCTGTCCCAGGCAGTCAGCTCTTGGCCGGGGTTAAATAGCCCTACTGTGTGCAGCCGCACATTTCAGTTGTATAGTATGTGTGCTTTGAGTGTGATAGAAGGCTTTTGCAGCCGTTCTTCGCTCTTTCTAATAGTCCTGAGTCAACCCCCCCCCTTGCTGTCACATATAGAATCTAGAATTGCCTTAGAATCCAATGTAGATAATTTTTAGGCCTTGGCCATCCTCTATAGTAGAGACACTATTGACCGCAGTACTTGCAATATACATATCTCTTCATTGCAGGGAGAAGAAGTTCATTGTAAGTATGTGCTGACCTGTGCTGGTCTCTTCTCAGACCGTGTGTCCCAGATCAGCGGATGCAGCCCAGAGCCACACATCGTTCCTTTCCGGGGAGATTACCTTGTGCTGAAGCCAGAGAAGTGTTATCTGGTGAAAGGGAACATTTACCCAGTAGGTATCACCTTCAACACATTCTTATAAGATGAATCGCCAAAATGTCTTGTTTTGTGTGATTATATGATATTTCTCGATATCTGTCATCTTTACAGTTCTCTCTTTATTGGGCTGTAGGTTCCAGATCCCCGTTTCCCGTTTCTTGGGGTACACTTCACTCCACGCATGGATGGTAATGTCTGGCTGGGCCCAAACGCTGTATTAGCTTTTAAAAGGGAAGGCTACAGGCTGTGTGATTTCAACACCAGAGATTTTGGAGAAGCCGTCACATACAGGTAGAGTCCTGATCCTTTACATTTTGGCTCTTGCAGGATAGGGGATAGCTAATTGGTTGAGGTCTGACAGACCAGGACTAGGTTATTTGTGTCCTAAGTGAATAGAACGACAGTGCTCATGTTTGGCTACTGATCCGTTCCGCATCCCTGCCTCCCCCTTCATGAGGGACAGTGGATCTCTGACCTTGTGATCAGTGGGGTTCCCTGTGATTGGATCCTTATCAATCAGCTACTTACCTATACCATGTGGGTAGAGGATAATGTATAATCTTGGCTAACCCCTTTAAGAAGAGGTACTTTTAAAGGTGGTGTACATGCTTAAAGTGTCACTGTCGTTTACATTTTTTTTCAGAAATCAATAATACAGGCAATTTTAAGAAACTTTGTAATTTGTTTCATTAGCTAAAAAATGCATTTTTATAATGAAAAAGCAGTTTGAAGCTCTCCCCCCTGTCTTCATGGTTCTCTTATGGAGAAGGGAGGGGTGGAGGGAGATGAGGCACCAAAAGAGGGCAACAAAGAGTTATTTTACAGCTACTTCACCAGGCTATATCCTCTGAAGTCAGCACTGAGCTCTCTGACCTCTGAATACCGGCTTTCACACAGCTCCCGATGTGTAATCCTTTGTTCTCTGCTCTCTGCCGGTGACTAATCTCCCCCTCCCCTCTCCATAGGTTACACAGGGCCCGACTGATGTAAGAGATTTCCTGATAATGAGCAGTGAATGAGGGGGGGGGGGGAACCTGGGGAAAGTCTTTATGAGTGCAGATAATGGCATATTTGCCTAGAAACCCAATTACAAAGTTTCTTAAAATCACCTGGACTATTGATTTCTGCCCCAAAAAAAACAAAAACGATAGTGACAAAAAAAACAAAAACAACGGCCGACGAGAGGGTGGAACACTTCCAAAAAGTATGGTCTCTATACCTACTTTGAACAGTTTCATGCTGCCAGTCGGACCCCTGCAACTACTGTTAGCGCTCATGTGTCCCCCTGATGTGTCTGTGTTGTCTTGTCCTGTCTGCCCTCCCCCCCCCTTAGTTTTGATGTTACTTGTTTTATAGTTTCATTGTACATTGTTCCTTTTCCATGGGTTCATATATCGCTGAAAGCTTTATACTGTTTCATACTATGGCTAATATAAGTGCTGTGTGGATAGCCTCCTGCTCTCTTAGCTAATCTTGTTGTTTCTTAACTGAGGCCAATCCATGATAAGTTCCCTATTATCATGCCATAGCTCACTCAAAACCATATGTTACTTGCCTTTGTGATGAACCTATGTATACCATTCCATATTTGTTTAATATATATTTTTTCTGTATTATAAAAATACAAAAAATAAACAATTAATAAAAAAACAAACAAACATGGCTGCGTGTGTTTTGCAGCTCAGTTCTATTGAAGTGAATAGAGCTGAATTGTTATACTGCACACAACCTGAGGACAGGGGTGGTGCTGTTTTTCAAGTAGCTTCTTCTAATTCTAGATAACCCCTGTAATGCTTGCTGACCGTTGTGGTTGTGTACTAGTTAATTTTGTTTCTTGTATTTCAGCGGCCTTAGAAAACTGGTTCTTAAGAACTTGGTTTATGGCATGGGGGAGATGTATCGAGCGCTGTTTCTACGAGCGCAGCTGCAGGAGTTGCAGAAGTTTATCCCGGAGCTGTCCATCAATGACATTCTCAGGTGAGAGTCATGTGTGCTGAAGCCTTTTCCTGTGAACAGATGTGGTGCTGCTTTTTGGAGACGAGCAGCCATATTTTTCTAATCAGCGGAGGGGCGGTTGCTGAGACCCCCGTGACCACTAGAATGAAGGGGGAGATTTATCAAACATGGTGTAAAGTGAAACTGGCTCAGTTGCCCCTAGCAACCAATCAGATTCCACCTTTCATTTCTCACACTCTTTGGAAAATGAAAGGTGGAATCTGATTGGTTGCTAGGGGCAACTGAGCCTGTTTCACTTTACAGCATGTTAGATAAATCTCCCCCTTACAGTATGTGGGAGAGGCATGAACAGGTAATAAGTAGCAATACCTCAAATGGACAGTAGGCGTCACTGTGAGCCGGCTACTTGTAACATGTAGCCTGGTTACCAGCATCACTGGCTTTTGGGGGTTTTACGGCATTTTCACTTGTTGCATTAATCTGTGTTCCTCTAGGGGTCCCTCCGGAGTCCGGGCTCAGGCCTTGGATAGGGACGGTAACCTGGTAGATGATTTTGTTTTTGATGGAGGATCTGGAGACATCGCAAACCGCATTCTGCACGTGAGGAATGCCCCATCCCCCGCTGCTACCTCGTCCCTGGCCATAGCGGAGATGATCGCTGCTGAAGTAGAAGAACGTTTCAACCTCTGAAGGATCCTCACTCCAGCTACGTCACTGACTGTCACTCTAATCTACTGTCACTAGGACAACTTGAACTATCGGTGGTTTTAACAGAACCTCAATTTATTTTATTTTTTTTTTAGAAATTTTGCAATGAATTTTAATGACTGTATTTACTGTGTGAACTGACCTCTATATAGGTAGATAGAGAACGCAGACTATTTTTTAAAGCACTAGGGGAAATTATGCTTGGCCCAGAGTAGGTCACATGACTCCCTCCATTCCATTTACATAGACCTTAATGGTAAGTTTCAATCACATAATATTTAATTTTCTGTATAACATGGACAGTGAAGCCCTATAGTGGAGTCTTTCCCGGCATGATATTGATATGTGATGCCGCGTGGGGAAAGACTTCACTACAGGGAGTCAGTGCTTTCTGTTTCACAGAGCGTGGGAATAGGCCTTAAAGGGGTACTCCGGCAAAAATCTTTTTCTTCCAAATCAGCTGGTTTCAGAAAGTTATATAGATTAGTAATTTTACTTCTACTTAAAAAATCAAAACTTTTCCTATACGTATCAGCTGCTGTATGTCCTGCAGAAAGTGGTGTATTCTTTCCAGACTGACTTAGTGCTCTCTGCTGCCACCTCTGTCCATGTCAGGAACTGTGCCCAGAAGTAGAGGTTTTCTATGGGGATTTGCTGCTGCTCTGGACAATTCCTGATATGGACAGAGGTGGCAGCAGCGAGTACTGTGTCAGACAGGAAAGAATATACCACTTCCTGTAGAACATACAACAGCTGATAAGTACTGGAAGACTGGATATTTTTAAATAGACGTAATTTACAAATCAATATAACTTTCTGAAACCAGTTGACTTGATTTTTTTTTTTTCGCTGGGTACCCCTTTAATGTTTGCAGCTTTTGCTGCCCTGCGGCTGTCTAGCTGTTACAAAAGTACAGCTCCCATTATGCCATGATGACAAACTGGGAGTTGTTGTTTTTCAGCAGCTGAAGAGCCACTCGTTGAAGACTCTTTACGATTGAGTGTAGACGACATGGAATGGACTGAGCATTGACAACTCTGATCACTATGTAGCCCTGGGCCATACACTACAGATAGGTAATGGATGAACGATTGTTCAGGCTGACAGCTTTGTTCCCTGTTCTCCCACATAAGCACGGGCGCTTGGCTGGTCTGAGGGCATTTATTGTTTCAATAGGGGAAGAGCAGTTAGAAAGCTGCCATTCATCATTGGGGGAAGCAGTATATATACCACCTGTTGGGCAGTGACCTTAAGGTAGCAATACACATAAGATAGCTGTCAGTCATCCAGTCATTTGATTGACAGCTGTCTCTCACCCTCATACCCATGCATGCCCAGCCTTTGCAAGCGTTCATGTTTTAAAGAGGAACTATCAGCAGATTGGACCTGCTGATAGTCTACACAATTAGCACCGTTAGGAGCACTGCCATGTCATTCTGCCCACCCCCTCCGTTGATTATCATTAGGGGCGGACTGGATGATGCTCCTAACAGTGCTCCGGAGCGGAGTTTACCCCATCTAACTGCGTAGTACTGGCGCAGAGGGGGAGGGTAAGACACATAACTTTCTCCTCAGCGTCCCCGGCGTTCTAGGGGGCTATCAGCAAGTACAAAGAAAGGAGAAAACCGCTGCCAGATACTTAGAATTCTAAGGAAACTTGTTCTGTGCTTTTAAGATCATTCTTTTAGCTACTCGATTTGTGGGGGAAAGGAGCTATAAGTGTTTAATAAATGTTGTCAATGAACATGAATCAGGTGTCATCACCAATCGGCAGCCATTTAAAAAAAGTGGGTGTTTGGACCCCCACTGATCACAAGGACCTGGGGAGAGAAGCACCCACTAAATGTATTCTCTCTCTGCTCATGGTCAGTCTATGGGGCCATCTCCAGTGAGGGAGACAGGGAGTGAAGCGCTCAGCTGCACGCTTCTGCCCGCTGGTTCTAGTGATCAGTGTGGGATTTATCACACAAACTTGAATGGGACATAAGGTTGTGACCTGACCAGAAATCCAGGTCACAAGGAGACTCCACTCCCTTTCATTAGCAGTGATGGAGCACGGTCCAGGGAGTGTGACAAGGTTGCCATGTAGCTCTAGCCTCAGGCCGTCACTATCCTGCACGTCCCCCTTTAGCCGGTCACTACCATTCTTGCTGCTTCTCTTCCTGTCCCGTCTGGTCAAGTGTCCAGCGCTCCTTATCTCCTCTCCCAGACCACGACCAGCGCAAACCATTTCCCCCCCAGACTCAGGGACTGTGTATTTTTAGGTCATTATTATTATTTTTTGGTCTGGGGGTGAGAACGCTCCATACAGAACAAATGTCTCTAGATAGTTGGTAAATGCCCCCATATTATCAATGGCAACCAGTGAGTGTGAATGATGGCCAGTAATGGATGGGAGTATTATCAGTGCCGTCATTGTCTAGACTTGATACAAGTGTAACAAAACATCAGCTTTGAGAAGTATAAAATCTGCACAGACAATCTTCCTGTTCACTGATAGCAGAGATGATATTGATGAATAACATTCAATGGGATCTGTCGGGTACAACTTGTGTGACAGATTGGACGTGCCATTTACTTTCCTTCATCCCATCAAGCGTCGTTGGTGTCCAGCCTGTACTGGATCCTTTCCTTATGTGCGCCAAAGCTGGATATGACTGCTACCTCCAACCCCCTATAGGAGGGGTAGGGAACCTTGGCTCTCCAGATGTTGCAAAACTACAACTCCCATCATGCATGGACAGCCAAAGCTTTAGCTGTCCAGGCATGATGGGAGTTGTAGTTTTGCTAAGGTTCCCTACAAACCCAACAATGTGAATAGAGTCTTAAAGAGAAACTATCAGTAGGTTAGAAGTCTCTGACCTGCTGATCTCTGCCTACAGGGGACGAGGCACTGAAGAAGAAGGGAAGTTTCTTACCTTTATCCTTGGTGCCATTTCCATGATAATCCATATGCTAATAAGTCTTTTTGGTGGTAGTCCTACCCCCAGTGTGCCAAAACGATTACTAGCATAGGGATTGAACTCTGAATATCAAGAAAACAGACCTTCATCCTCAGCGGGGCGCTGCTCTGGTTAGTTCCTGACATGGACAGAGGTGGCAGCAGAGAGCACTGTGTCAGACTGGAAATATAACACCACTTCCTGCAGGACATACAGCAGCTGATAAGCACTGTAAGACTGGAGATTTTTTTTAAATAGAAGTAAATTACAAATTACAAAATATATAATTGTCTGAAACCAGTTGATTTGAAAGAAAAATATTTTGGCTGGAGTACCCCTTTAAGACTAATCACATTGTTAAGTTTTTAGAATAGTTACCGGCAGGAATAGTGCAGTCTGAAGTGATATTCTTGTCACCACAAATACTGGATACCTCACAGACCACAATTTTAGTCAATGGGGTTAAACAGTATATATTGCAAGTGAGTCAATCATAGCTGTATAGCAGCGGTAGCCATGATGCGAGTGTAAACAGGGTTTTTTTGTGCGTATTTTTATGGGTTTTGAATACAGTCTCTATCATGGCAACCCAGAGTTGTAAGGATCCAGTACATGCTGGCACTAGTGGCACAGTCCGGTGCCCCCCGCTGTGACCATAGCTCCTTCCCTCAGTGATGTGTCCCTGCTTGACTCTAATGGAGATGTGTCACTGAGGAGAGTGAGGGGTTATGGTCTGACCCATTGCTGAGCCAGGCTGGATCCCGTGCTGCGGACTCCGCTTAGAGGCGTGCTATACATCCCATTGAGACACTGAGGCAGGCGGGATTCTGAGCAGAGTCCATGGCAGGGGTTCCGCTAAGAACGTCCGCCTGTTTTCCCTTAGTGTTACCATAGCCTTATAGAGATGCTTAACTGCAGTGTTTTTCATCCAGTGGCTTCCCAGCTGTAGCAAAACCACAAGTTCCATCTGTAATACTGCTGTAAAGCAAACCCTACACACACAATATACAATAGACTAGGGTTTACCCTATTGACCTTTATGGAAGAGTGTCGCGGGCATGCTTTGTGACCCTTGCAGGGTTCATTGTGCAGGAAGGGGTCAGGATGACTGCTATTGTGACTGGCCTGATCCTATCTTATCTACACCATGTCACCTTCCCTTGTACTCCTGTCTGTGATGATAAGAAGGACACTGCTGGAAAGTGATCTGTACAGAGCGAGAATTCTGAGCTTATAATGAGAATAATTACATTTTGTTGTTTTATAAGTAATAAATTGAAGGGAAAAAAAAATCAAAAATTTCTAAGTATGTTAGTGACCCCATCACAGCCACAACACTCGGACTCCCCCTTGTTTCAAGTGAACTCATCCTCCATTACTCTAGAACCTTAGGGGATCCTGGATCAGTCTATTTAACGAGAGGGGGAGCCCAGGTCTGTCTGCAGTAATACGGTCACTGATTTGCTGCCTGAGTGAGACCACAAGTTATAGAAGACATTTGTTTGTCTTATCTTAAAGAGTTTAAAAAAAAAGGCAACTCTCTTAATTAAAGGGGCTCCCCGTGCAGCAGAGTTCTTGTGATTTGAGGGTTATTGCCCCTTCTGGGGCTCCGTCCCCTCACTGCTCCCCGTCCCGTCTGACCGTCCCTCCTCCACCCGCCTGCCCCCTCCCTCCCCTCCGCGCATGCTCCGTGCGGTCTCTGCGGGCCAGGGGGAGGGCGGCCGGGGCTGAGACTCCCAGAGGAAGCCGGATCCATCACAACAACAAGCAGCGGCGGCGGCATCCAGAGGCCCAGCACCATGGGGGCGGCCCGGGACCGCAGACCGGACTGAGCGGCCCGAGCAGCGGTCTATGCCGGACAGTGAGCGGCCCCGGCCGCGGGCTCCTATGAGGCCGGGATCATGCAGCCTTCCCCGCAGACCTACGACTTCTTCAGCGAAGAGAACGGCCTCAAGTGGCGGGGGCTCTTCGTGCCTGCCCTGAAGAAGGTGAGAGGGAGGGGGCGGGCTCCTCACTGCCCGGGGAACTACAAGTCCCACAACTCCTTGCCATACACTGACTTGTCTGCGCTGACAGGGCATGCTGGGAGTTGTAGTTTAACGAGGCAGACTTCATCTAATAGTAGCTGCAGGCTGCTTGTGTTCTGTCAGTGTGCAGAGAACTACAAGTAGCAGCATGCCCTGCCTTATATCACCTCAGGATGGGACTACTACTCCCAGCATAAAGATCATAGACTATAAATCTCAGCTAATCTGACCCCTGGGATAGCACTACAACTCCCAGCAACCTGAAAAGCTTTGATTTGATTGAGACTCTTACCAGGTCCTGGACTACAACTCCCAGCATAGCTTGTTGCCTTTGGACCAGTGACTTTGTGTAGATTTCGGTTGCTGGACTACTACTCCCAGCATAACCTATGTCTCCTATGTCATTGGTGGGACTATAAATCCCAGCATTCCCTGATGCTCCAGGTCTGAGGTTACCTTCTTTTGTTTGATGTGATTATTGCTGGTGAACTACTACTCCCAGCGTAAACATCATTGTGAGACCCCTGTAATAGGACTACAACTCCCAGCATAACCTGAGAAGCTTTTGTTTGACACATTTACCAGGGCCTGAACTACAACTCCCAGCATACTGTACCTTGTTGCCTGTGGGCCAGTGACGTTCATCATTGGGACTGTACATTGCGTTCTAATCTGACGTGTATGATTAGACTTGTAGTTCTTCTGTTTAGATTTTGGGTGTTGGACTACTACCCCCAGCATAACCTTGTGTCTGCTATGTCATTGGTGGAACTGTCAATCCCAGCATTCCCTGACGCTCCAGGTCTGAGCCTATATTCTTTCTCTGCCGATGTGATTATTACTTGTGGACTACTACTACCAGCATAAAGATCATAGTGAGACCCTTGGAATAGGACTACAACTCCCAGCACAACTTCTTTCCTGCGGGCCAGTGCATCATTGGGACTGTACATTGCAGTCTAACCTGACACGTACAGGGTATGATTAGACTTGTAGTTCTCCTGTTTAGATTATGGGTACCAGACTACAACCCCGTGTCATCGGTGGGACTGTAAATCCCAGCATTCCCTGTCGCTCTGGGTCTGAGGCTACGTTCTTTCTCTGCAGATGGGATGTGGTTATTGCTGGTGGACTACTACTCCCAGCATAAAGATCATGGTGAGACTATAAATCCCAGCTAATCGGACATGTGGAATATGACTACAACTCCCATCATAGCCTGAGAAGCTTTGGGTGTGATTGGACTCGTAGATCTCCTGTTTGTTTCATTTGAGTCTCTTACCTGGACCTGGACTACAACTCCCAGCATAGCTTGTGGCCTGTGGACTAGTGCATCATTGGGACTGTACATTGCAATCTAACCTGACACTTGTTGGGTATGATTAGACTTGTAGTTCTCCTGTTTAGATTTCGGGGATGGACTACTACCCCCAGCATAACCTGTCTCCTGTGTCACCTTCCCTGAAGCACCAGGTTTGAGGTTACCTTCTTTCTCTGTAGTCTCAGATGTGATTATTGCTGGTGCACTACTACTCCCAGCAGACTTGTAGTGTGTCATTGGCCTAGTTAGGACCTGTCATTGTCTCCTTGGACTTGTAGTTCTTCTGATTAGATTTTATTTGATGTTTATACCATCCTGCTGTAACTTGTCACCTGTACCAGTAAAGCTGATTGGTGAACTATAACTCCCAGCATAACCTGACCAGCTAGATTAGAGACCACATCCTTTCTGTATAGTTCTGTAGATGTCCCAATGTCTCCTGTCACCTCTGGGCTAGCACTGGGGGACTAAAAATCCCAGCATAACCTGATACACCAGGTCTGAGATTCCAGTTGTACAGATGTTTGGTAGGTTACTGATGGTGGACTACAAGTGCCAGCATAACCTGTGCCGGTAAACCAGGCCAGGTCTGTTATACTCATTCCTCTGGATTAGCTGGCTGTCAGGGTCGTAGAGCAGAGATGGGAACCTACAGCCCTCCAGCCGCTGCAGAACTACAACTCCCATCATGCAAAGCTTTGGCTGTCCAGGCATGATGGGAGTTGTAGTTCTGTAACAGCTGGAGGGATAAAGGCCCCTCATCCCTGTTATATAGATGTACCCCGGGTCATGTGACTACGACTGATGGCGTCTTCTGACTAACAGGAGATTTAAAAAAATAAAATAAAAAAAAAACTTTATCAATTCTTTTTTTTTTTTTTTTTTTAATCAAATGAATTTCCTCCTTGCTTCTTCTGGATGATCACAATGGAAGGAACGTTCTGTCTGCACGTCGTGCCTGTCGGTCATCTGATGTGTAGGGACTCTGCATCATATAGATGTCAGAAACCGGCTCTAGGACACGGATTGCATCCCAGTGCGGCAGTACGGGCTATTTACTCCTTTTTTTTTTTTTTGCACTTTCAGATGCAGCGCCACCCTGACCCATGGGCTGTGTCTGGTATTGCAGCTCATCGATAGGCAAAGAACATGAACTAGTCATACATTGGTCAGATTGCAGTGATGGGGCATGCTGCCGGTTTTGGTTTATGAATCCCTTTAAATTTTTCTTTCTATAAACTTGAAATCACACCGGTATAATACAGTCCTGGCCTGACCGCGCATCACATGTCTATATCTATCTATCTATCTATCTATCTATCTATCTATCTATCTATCTATCTATCTATCTATCTCCTATCTATCTATCTCCTATCTATCTATCTCCTATCTATCTATCTATCTATCTATCTATCTATCTATCTATCTATCTATCTATCTATCTATCTATCTATCTATCTCCTATCTATCTATCTCCTATCATCTATCTATCTATCTCCTATCATCTATCTATCTCCTATCATCTATCTATCTCCTATCTATCTATCTATCTATCTATCTATCTATCTATCTATCTATCTATCTATCTCCTATCATCTATCTATCTATCTATTACGTATCTATCTATTTATCTATCTATCTATCTATCTATCTATCTATCTATCTATCTATCTATCTATCTATCTATCTATCTCCTCTCTATTATAGAGCGTGGCTGTGATCTGCGGAGGTGACGCGGTCAGGTTAGACACTGACTTATCACCGGCAGATCCTGGCAGCCGCCCCTGATCCGTGTCCAGGAGCAGCGGCAGGCTCTTGGCAGGTAGCGGACGGCGGTGGCGGTCTGTTGACGCTGGTGGTTTATGCTCATTTATGGTAGCGCTCCGCCGCCTGCTGCTCTTGGGGCCTGACAGCCATTTATAGACACCATCATGTTCCCGGTTGAGGCTTCTCCTATGGGTTGACCCCATCAGCCCGTGTCTATGTTCTTATACAGCATGATCATCACCTGGCGAACTGTATGTCCCAGCATGTCTCTGACTAGCGGCATATAGACAGTGGTGAACATCCCTTTTAAGAAGGTGTCTTGGGTGATGTGGTGATTGTTCATCCTGAGCTTCCTGATGCCTCTATGATGGCCATTGCAAAACTACAACTCCCATCATTCGGCTGTCAGGGCATGATGGGAGTTGTAGTTTTGCACTTCTCGGGGGCCCCAGATTGGGGATCACTGCCCTTACAGTGTCTGTAATGACTCGATATGAGGTGATTTGGCCTCCTGTCATCTTTTTTTGAGGGGGGGGATCTGAATTGCGGTGACTGTTCTTACCCCATAGACTTGGTGGAGACAAGCTTCGGTTTCTTTTTGACACCTCATGACCTTGGTATTTGGGGTGGACGGACGCCAGGATTGTGCTGCCGTCGCCGCTGCTGCGCTTTTCCTTTTTCATCTTTCCTTCTATTTGGAGAATTTGTCCACTTTAAGGGACATGGAACCCCCTGTTGTGATTGGTCAGACCCCCCCCCCCCCCCCCCCCCGAACCTCTATACTGTGGAGAGGTGATAACATTTAACCCCTATAATACTGCACTCTGTGTGCCGCCATATAGTGGTTTCCGTATTACAGATACATCCCGTCCTCATCAGTCCTGGGGTCAGCTCCTAATACAATCCCATTTCTACTAACAATAGGAGTATATATTTTTTTTTCTCCTTACAAATCAACTGGTTTCAAAAAGTTATATAGATCTGTAATTTACTTCTATTTTAAAAAATCTCCAGTATTCCAGTACTTATCAGCTGCTGTATGTTATGCAGAAAGTAGTATATTCTTTCCAGTCTGACAGTGCTCTCTGCTGCCACCTCTGTCCATGTCAGGAACTGTCCAGAGCAGTAGCAAATCCCCATAGAAAACCTCTCCTGCTCTGGACAGTTCCTGACATGGACAGAGGTGGCAGCAGAGAGCAGTGTGTCAGACTGGAGAGAATACACCACTTCATGTAGGACAAACAGCAGCTGATAAGTACTGGAAGACTGAAGAAGTATATTACAAATCTATATAACTTTTCGACACCAGTTAATTTTAAAGAAAAAGATTTTCACCGGAGTATCCCTTTAACCCTCTAAATTCAACAGGATCTGTTGATGTCAATGGAGGCATCTAACAGGTGTCGGGGAGAGCAGGAGCAGATAAGTTGGATTTTTACTCCCCTGTCAAACTCGCGGCCTTCCAACTACAACTCCCATCATCCCTGGACGCCTTTGTCAGGTGACCCCCATGGTTGGCCGATGGAATCAGTAGCTTCAGCACATTTACCTATAGATGATGCATCACTGTCATAGGAAGCTGCTGTGGACCCCAGAATGACGCTGAATAATAGAAAACACCTTTAAGGGAAATTCATGATGCAGATGAGCACAAGTTCCTGCACGTCGCGGCTCCGTGTTATTGAGATATAGTAAGAGGTGGCCGGTATATAGGTGACAGGTGTCCCTGTCCGGCCGGTGGTGACCTGTGGGGGCTGGAGACAAAGCCGCTATTGATAGGGAGCCGGGCCGGGCCGGTGGTTTTGCAGACACTCGCTATGACGCTCTGTGCCCGGATCCTCAGACTTTTATGGGAAAGGGAACATTTCACCTACATGTCATAAATTCCCTCTGAATTTTTTTTTTTTCTGACAAACGGAGAGAGAGAGCGGATTTCTATCTGATGTATTATAAAGCGATCTGATGTCTACGGCCGTGACCCCCAGCTGTTGTAAAACTACAACTCCCATCATGCCCTGACAGCCAAAGGGCAACCCCTGATGGATGTACTCCACTGCTGTCTGTCAACTTAACAAATGTCTGCCGTCCTCCGGTGCCGGCAGGGAGGTTCTGTGTGCCCTTATTATCGCTTTACTACTCCGTTTTCTCACATAAAGGGAGTTGTAGTCTTATAACCGCTAAGGAGCCGCGGGTTAGGGGACATAAACAATAGACTGGAGGTGACTCTGCTAACTTGTATTTAGAGACTTGTGGGCATGCTCAGAGGTCTTTATACAGGAAGGGAGGTGGGGCTGGAGGCTACATAGAGTGATTATCGTTTGGATTTTCGCAATAACGATCGCATTGGAGCGACAATCGGCTCATGTAACCACCGCGAACGATCAAGAAAACATTCATTGTGACCTTTCAACATGTTCTTAAATCGTCGTCGGTCGTTCGCTAAAAATTCGCAGATCGCTTTGCAAAGATTCACCCTATGTGTGAGATGGGCTTAAGCGATCTTAAAAATGATCACAATACCAATTTTTCTAACGATTTTTCCAACAATTTAGTCGTCTAAACGCTTATCGTTATAAAAAAACAATTTGCTTCAAAATTGTTAAACGATCAATTGGGTGAATTATGGCTTAGCGTAAACGGACCATAAGTTCTGACCGTCACACTTTATAATGGAGTTTATAGTTTTTCAGGACCACAGGTTAGGGGACACTGTTGTACAGCAAGCCCTATGGACATAGGAATCAATAGACTGTCACTGATTTCTATTGGAGAGTGTTGTGGGCATGCTCTGTTACAGGAAGAGGCCTGATGGGAGTTGTAGTTTTGCATTCACTGCAGAGGTACAGGTTGGATAACAGTGGTGTGTATAATGGTGAGTGATGCTTTGGCGTAGTCAAATATCTGACACCTCCGCAGGATGTCCGCTTACGGGTTGCTAGAATTGGAGTCTCAATCCGAACTTCAGCTGGCAATACACAACAGGACACGTGTGTGGTGGATGCAGTGGATAACGGAGCATGCGGCACTATGAATCTGACCGTATATAGCCGCCATTTGCCCCTATAAGAACCTAAATATATACACTCACCGGCCACTTTATTAGGTACACCTGTCCAACTGCACGTTACCACTTAATTTCTAATCAGCCAATCACATGGCGGCAACTCAGTGCATTTAGGCATGTAGACATGGTCAAGACAATCTCCTGCCGTTCAAACCGAGCATCAGTATGGGGAAGAAAGGTGATTTGAGGGCCTTTGAACGTGGCATGGTTGTTGGTGCCAGAAGGGCTGGTCTGAGTATTTCAGAAACTGCTGATCTACTGGGATTTTCACGCACAACCATCTCTAGGGTTTACAGAGAATGGTCCGAAAAAGAAAAAACATCCAGTGAGCGGCAGTTCTGTGGGCGGAAATGCCTTGTTGATGCCAGAGGTCAGAGGAGAATGGGCAGACTGGTTCGAGCTGATAGAAAGGCAACAGTGACTCAAATAGCCAACCGTTACACCCAAGGTAGGCAGAAGAGCATCTCTGAACGCACAGTACCTCCAACTTTGAGGCAGATGGGCTACAGCAGCAGAAGACCACACCGGGTGCCACTCCTTTCAGCTAAGAACAGGAAACTGAGGCTACAATTTGCACAAGCTCATCGAAATTGGACAGTAGAAGATTGGAAAAACGTTGCCTGGTCTGATGAGTCTCGATTTCTGCTGCGACATTCGGATGGTAGGGTCAGAATTTGGTGTCAACAACATGAAAGCATGGATCCATCCTGCCTTGTATCAACGGTTCAGGCTGGTGGTGGTGGTGTCATGGTGTGGGGAATATTTTCTTGGCACTCTTTGGGCCCCTTGGTACCAATTGAGCATCGTTGCAACGCCACAGCCTACCTGAGTATTGTTGCTGACCATGTCCATCCCTTTATGACCACAATGGACCCAACATCTGATGGCTACTTTCAGCAGGATAATGCGCCATGTCATAAAGCTAGAATCATCTCAGACTGGTTTCTTGAACATGACAATGAGGTCACTGTACTCCAATGGCCTCCACAGTCACCAGATCGCAATCCAATAGAGCATCTTTGGGATGTGGTGGAACGGGAGATTGGCATCATGGATGTGCAGCCGACAAATCTGCGGCAACTGTGTGATACCATCATGTCAATATGGACCAAAATCTCTGAGGAAGCTTCCAGCACCTTGTTGTATCTATGCCACCAAGAATTGAGGCAGTTCTGAAGGCAAAAGGGGGTCCAACCCGTTACTAGCATGGTGTACCTAATAAACTGGCCGGTGAGTATATATATATATATATATATATATAATGAGTTTCCCCGTTCCTCTCAATGCCTTTTCAGACTCCTGTGGCTGGGAGGAGCGTGAAATGCTGGATGGGAGAACAAGCGTCTATCTGCTCCCTTCACGGTTCTGTCAAATTACTGGCGCTATTCACACATCAGCCCTGTGAGAGGAAGAGATCACAAGCACTGGGTGACTTATCCTGGTGTGTGATGTCACACGAAACATCCTGACCTCTGATTGGAGGTTTATTAGTCGTGATGGCGGTGACTTCATTACAACCAATCTGCCCCTAGGGCAATGGTCTGCTGCCTGTCACACTCCAGCTGCTGCTAAACTACTGAAGGATGCCAGTGCATGTTGGGAGTTGTAGTTTTTCAGCTTATGGTATGTACTGTATATCCTTAAGGGAGATTGTCCCGTCTTGTTCAGTTGTTTTTTGTCTTTCATTCTCAAGTGTTTTCAAGATCTCTGCTTGCTGTCAGTGATACGGCTGGAAGTTAGGATCAGCTTATTCAACAGATCAGAGTTTGACTGTTTATTAAAGGGGTATTCTTCTCCAACATAACTGATTATCCAGCAATAACCATGAATTTAAAGGGATATTCTGCTCTAGCATAACTTTTGACTTGTTGTTGCCCATGGTGATACTAACAATTTCTTTCATACTTGTTATGTATTCAGTCTCCTTCCCCCAGTTCTCAGCTGCTCCTTTCTGCTGAAGACACACAAATCTGTGACCTCTGATGTAAACAAGTCCCTGGCAGGCTTTATCTGCAACATTGTAGCTTCTTTGTGATGAGGGATAATCATAGTAGGTTTAATAGCAACTTCACCTCAGATTAACCCTTCCAGCAGTACAAAAAAGCTACAGTGTAGGTTGCAGGTAAAGCCTGCCAGGGACTTGTTTACATCAGTCGTCTCAGAAGGGAGGGGGGTGGGGGGAGAAAAGCTCACATGTATTTTTTGTGTCTTCAGCAGAAAGCAGCAGCTCAGAACTGGGGGAAGGAGACTGAATAGATAATAACAAGTATGGAAGGAATTGTTAGTCTTACCATGGGCAGCAACGTCCGTATGGTTAGTGGTAATAGCCTTAACTGCTGCTGTAAGGACGTGTTCACAAGTACAGGTAGCGTGCTTTATGGCCAAGATCCGTCCAGCAAAACCGCCTTTGTGTTACATGTGTAGGTAGTTTGCTCAGGGGGCCGTATACCCCAATGGCTGCAGCTGCTACTTAGGAGGATAGTGCCGCATGTACCATCCCTGAAATCCTCCTCCTCTTACCATGGACTAGTGATGGGGACCCTGCGGCCCCCCAGCTGTTATATCCTCTATATAAGTGACCAATCCCTGGGATGCATCCTACACACTGGACTCTCTTCCCATCCGCAGTAACACGGAGCAGAGCGAGCCGCCATCCTCTCCCCTTGCAAACAAGGATCCATTAATACCCCCAAAGTGCTCGGAAAATGAGCCGCAGCCATTAAATGGAGCTCAGGTTACAGACTATTCTTGGCTCGTGGAATCGGAACAAGAGAAGCGCTCGCCAGGCCGGCCATCCGCTGGTGTAGGGGAGGGGGGCGCCCGGGTACGGGGGGCTTCTGTATTATACTAGATAGATTGGGGGTATTTGGGGGGGTTGGTTTTTCTTCTATGTACATTACAGATTACACGAGTGTGCTTGTACTGTATACTCACAAGCTTTGTACAGCACTACAGAATAGGTTGGTGCTATATAAATAAAGGAATAATTATTATGTTTTGGTGGGAGTCATGGTCTCCATCGCTTCTCATGGGATAAAGATGGCGTCAGACCCCAATAAATCCTAGTAAAAGGGCTTCTCCTGGCCGGAGGGGGTGACAGCCGCTGTGTGTGATCAGTCTGTGGTTCATCAGACCTGAAGGGCGATGGATCTGCTGCCAGAATCCTGATGTCTTATTAGCTGTCAGATAAGAATAAGGAAGGATGGCAGGAGGAGGAGGAGGGTAACGGGATCCTACAGGGCAGCGTAACCTCAGCCCAAAGGTCTCTTCAAGGGCTTTACCCTTCTCTGCAGGTTACTGGTCAGGAGAGATGGATGTCACCTGGGTATAATACCACTGCTGGTGCCCGGCATGGATGTCACCCGGGTATATTAGCACTGCTGGTGCCCAGTATGGATGTCACCCGGGTATAATAGCACTGCTGGTGCCCAGTATGGATGTCACCTGGGTATAATACCACTGCTGGTGCCGGGTAGGGATGAAACCCGGGTATATTAGCACTGCTAGTGCCGGGTATGGATGTCACCCGGGTATAATAGCACTGCTGGTGCCGGGTATGGATGTCACCCGGGCATAATACCACTGCTGGTGCCCGGGATGGATGTCACCTGGGTATAATACCACTGCTGGTGCCGGGTATGGATGTCACCTGGGCATTATACCACTGCTGGTGCCCGGGATGGATGTCACCTGGGTATAATACCACTGCTGGTGCCGGGTATGGATGTCACCCGGGTATAATACCACTGCTGGTTACCGGTATGGATGTCACCCGGGTATAATAGCACTGCTGGTGTCCAGTATAGATGCCACACGGGTATAATACCACTGCTGGTGCCCAGTATGGATGTCTCCCGCGTATAATAGCACTGCTGGTGCCCAGTATGGATGTCACCCGCGTATAATAGCACTGCTGGTGCCCGGTATGTATGTCACACGGGTATAATAGCACTGCTGGTGCCCGGTATGGATGTCACCCGGGTATAATACCACTGCTGGTGCCGGGTATGGATGTCACCCGGGTATAATAGCACTGCTGGTGCCCGGTATGGATGTAACACGGGTATAATAGCACTGCTGGTGCACTGCATGGATGTCACCCGGGTATATTAGCACTGCTGGTGCACTGCATGGATGTCACCCGGGTATATTAGCACTGCTGGTGCACTGCATGGATGTCACCCGGGTATAATACCACTGCTGGTGCCTAGTACAGATGTCACACGGGTATAATAGCACTGCTGGTGCCCAGTATGGATGTCACCCGGGTATAATAGCACTGCTGGTGCCCGGTATGGATGTAACACGGGTATAATAGCACTGCTGGTGCACTGCATGGATGTCACCCGGGTATATTAGCACTGCTGGTGCACTGCATGGATGTCACCCGGGTATAATACCACTGCTGGTGCCTAGTACAGATGTCACACGGGTATAATAGCACTGCTGGTGCCCAGTATGGATGTCACCCGGGTATAATAGCACTGCTGGTGCCCGGTATGGATGTAACACGGGTATAATAGCACTGCTGGTGCACTGCATGGATGTCACCCGGGTATATTAGCACTGCTGGTGCACTGCATGGATGTCACCCGGGTATAATACCACTGCTGGTGCCTAGTACAGATGTCACCCGCGTATAATAGCACTGCTGGTTCCTGGTATGGATGTCACCCGCGTATAATAGCACTGCTGGTGGCGGGTAGGGATGTCACCCGGGTATAATAGCACTGCTGGTGCCTAGTACAGATGTCACACGGGTATAATAGCACTGCTGGTTCCCGGTATGGATGTCACCCGCGTATAATAGCACTGCTGGTGGCGGGTAGGGATGTCAACCGGGTATAATAGCACTGCTGGTGCCCAGTATGGATGTCACACGGGTATAATAGCACTGCTGGTGCCCAGTATGGATGTCACCCGGGTATAATAGCACTGCTGGTGGCGGGCAGGGATGTCACCCGGGTATAATAGCACTGCTGGTGCCCGGTATGGATGTCACCCGGGTATAATACCACTGCTGGTGCCTAGTACAGATGTCACCTGGGTATAATAGCACTGCTGGTGCCCAGTATGGATGTCACACGGGTATAATAGCACTGCTGGTGCCCGGTATGGATGTCACCCGGGTATAATACCACTGCTGGTGCCCGGTATGGATGTCACCCGCGTATAATACCACTGCTGGTGCCCGGTATGGATGTCACACGGGTATAATAGCACTGCTGGTGCCCAGTATGGATGTCACACGGGTATAATACCACTGCTGGTGCCCAGTATGGATGTCACCCGGCTATAACGGAGCAGCAGGGTAAGAACATAGTGGATTTCTCTCTCGGTTGAATGGATATGAGGTGAGTTTATTCTGAGCGGACACACCCTGCTCTGGCAGCCATGTACCCGCAGTCTGGTCGGGCCTGTTCATCGGGTCCTCCCTTCATAGATATTTTAGCATTATCAGAGCCTCCGGCATGGAGTAAGTGCAGCGCGGCGTCCTGTGGTCACATGGTACAGGGGGTCCGGGGCTGCTGTATGGCTGACATTATGGCTCCTATTGTCCTGGATGACAGATCAGGATAGGACTCAGCATGTATCACTGCATTCAGGACACCAGGAAAGCTGGGTAATAGACCTGTTTTTATCTGCATTGGCACCTAACTGGATATATTACGATATATAAGTTGTTGTTTTTTTTTTTTTTAATCCTCCCAGGTCCAACAACAAGTGCACCCCACCCTCAGCGCAAAGGAAGACTCATTGTATTATATAGAGGAGCTCATCCTGCAGCTTCTTAGCAAATTGTGCATCGCTCAGCCCAGGACTGTCCAGGATGTGGAGGTTAGTATGGTTAAAGGGGTTGTACACCATCGATCTCATCTCTATTAGATTGTTGGGGGTCTAGCTCTCCGCACCTTCACTGATCAGCTGATTGAAGCCTGTGGTGCTCTTCCTAATTCCCTGTGCCTCCCACAGTGCCATACTTTTCATAGTGGCTGTGCCTGGTATTACAGCTAAAGAGCTCAGTCCTGTAGTTGGAATACTAGCCACTACAGAAAGATGGAGCTGTGCCTGGTAAATAATGCTACGCCACGCGGATCGTGGTGGGTGTCAAGAGTTGGATCTGCACCAGTCTGATAAATGATGGTCCATGTTAAAGAGACTTAGTAGGTTTATGGTGTCCTATCTCAAGCTGGCATAAACTAGTGACAGAGAAGCTGAACAGAATGACGTATCACATTGTTCTGTGCAGCTGATCCAGAAATCTCCTCCTGAATAACATGGACAATAAGTAGTCTTCTCCATTATGTGCATGAGCCCAGTAGTCCGGGATATTCATGAGTAGCAGAAAACTCTGCCCACCAGCTGCTTATTGGCAGTTATCTATCCATGCTGTGTGTAGGCAGTCACAGCAGCTGCAGGGCAGGGGGAGGGGTGTGTCAAGAATCCTATTCTCCTGCACATTAGGAGAACGGCTGAACAGAATCATGTAAGTAATACACTGATCTGTTCTGCATTTCTATCACTAGTTTATGTTGCCCTCATTTAAGGTATCATATACCTAGTGACAGATTCCCTTTAAGGATATACCATCAGTTTGGTAGAGCAGTTCCTATTGATCACACATTATACTGGCTTCTGTTTGGGGGCTTCCTTTACACAGTCAGAGGAAGGCGATTCTGGAATATAATATTTACAGTGACGAACCCTTTACCATTGGGCGTCATTGGTTTGGGAGCAGATGGCTGCTTTGTATATCACAGCATATGTGGCCTAGGACACACACATCCATCACCTCGGTGCTCCTGGCTGGCTCAGGTTCACTGATCTCTAGCCAAGACTTGTAACTGAATGTTGGCAGACGCTCCATCTCCATTATGGTCTGTAGATCACTTTTCACTTCTTTTCTAGGAATAGTTTGTGTTCTCTTAGTGTGGTGTTAGTCAGCTGGTCAAATTGGCCTAGCGCCTATGAAAGGTGACATAAGAAGGGCAGCTCTTGTAGTCGCTATAGTGCCATGCGAGGTGCGGCAACCAAAACAATACAATATCATTCAGCCACTTAAGTATCCACAATTCCCATCTGTTATAGGAGCGAGTGCAGAAAACCTTTCCCCATCCGATCGACAAGTGGGCCATTGCCGATGCACAGTCCGCCATTGAAAAGAGGAAGCGAAGGAATCCCCTGCTGCTTCCTGTCGATAAGATACACCCCTCACTGAAGGTAACCTTTATATTTACTGCGCCTTTTTATGTGTATTCAGTCGTCTCTTGGACTGTAGAAAAGCTGGGTGACATCCTATATGGTGTCACCCAGGCTCCTGTACTCCATGACTAATGGTGAAAGCCATTGAGGGGTCTGAGAAAGCTGGGTGACATCCTATATGGCTCCTATGAGCTGTCACCCAGCCTCCCATACTCCATGACTAATGATGATAGCCATTGAGGGGTCTGAGAAAGCTGGGTGACATCCTATATGGCTCCAAGCACTGTTACCCAGCCTCGCATACTCAATGACTAATGATGTCATTGAGGGATCGGAGAAAGCTGGGTGACTGCAGCCTATAGCCCAAGAAATTTTATCAAATATGGGAAGGAATTAAAAAAAAAAAGCCCAATAAATAAATGGCTTGATACCCAGCTTTCCTTGAAAGAGAACAGAGATTGGGACACCTCACGGTCCTATAGTCTCTACCGGTTTGTTATATTATTATATGATTGACACCTTTTATTATTCTGATAAGACTCACATGATTGTCTTCCCTTTTCTGTACCAGGAAGTGCTCGGCTACAAGGTGGATTATCACGTGTCTCTCTACATAGTGGCTGTCCTGGAATACATCTCCGCTGACATCTTAAAGCTAGCAGGAAACTACGTCTTTAACATCCGACACTATGAGATCTCTCAGCAGGACATCAAAGTGTCAATGTGTGCCGATAAGGTGAGATCCAGGTATCCTGTTACACTGACTGTACATGGAGAGGTGTTTTCTTATCCTTAGGATAGGCCGACAGTATCAAGTTCCCGGGGGTCGGATTTGTGATCAGTAGATGAAGGAGGCCACTGCATAGGTTTTCATCGCCCTATACTTTTGGTAGCGTCTGTGACTAAAAGTGGCCATACACCTTCAATATCTGATGGCCTGTTCTCCCCGTACATAGGATTGTTTGTCACGACCGAGCATTCCTGTGTTCTATATGAGAGTGGTCCGGCTGCGGCTTCTCTCTCATAGAACAAAGGGGTCAGGCAGTGATTTTTCCATAACGCCTAATCCGTGTCTCAGTTGGGAGAGCCCCATACATCTTATACCGACAGCTGACAAAAGTGTATGTTGTATGTGCATCTTTAATATTGAATAGGACTGAGCTGCAATACCAGACACAGCCACTATTGTAGGTACAGCACTATGCTTGCAAACAATTAATGGACCTCTTCATTCAGCTGATCTATGGGGGTGCTGGAAATCAGACCTCTTTCATATTGGTGATTTAGATGCGTCTGGGATATCTCACTTTCTCACTTTCCTGCTTCTCTCCGAGATGCTATAAAGAGTTGCACACATCTTTGCAGCAATGACCGCTGTCCGCGTGCTGATCCTTGTCTTCTGGTTTCCTACTAAACAATAGTCAGGGTGAGGTGCCTGGGCGTGTGCTGCGCCTCACTTAGTAAACACGGCCTGCGGTTCACCAGATAATACACCGTACAGCTGGGATTTACATAGTTTACACGTCAGCCAGATCCTCTATATCAGGGATGGGGAACCCTCAGCATTCTGGCTGTTGGGAAAACTACAATTCCCATCATGCACAACCAACTAAAGATAGGACTTTGGCTGACTAGGTATGTAGTTTTCCCCCATCCCTGCTCTCTATGCTCATGTGCAATGTACAGAACATGGGCCACACTGATTTGTCACATTGATGCTGTCAGTGAATGGGAGCTTCCTTGTTGAACAGCTCGGGTTTTGTTTTGTTTTTTCTTAAGTTATAGTGACACTAAGGGTCCTATTACACAGAGCAATTTTTAACGATTAATGACTAACTATAATGGATTGCAAACAAAATGATATCGTTTAGTTTATCGTTCACGATATTACACAGAACGATAGTCGTTAGTTACGAGCGTTACTTCTATCATTATTGCGATTGTTGCTATGATCGTTTGCTCCTTCTGACCCCAGCAAAACAATGAATCACTGAACAATTAGTGAACAAATGCGGAACTACAGCGAACGAATGTGGAATTACAGGGAATGATAAATGATCATTTTAGGTTCAGATCTAAATCAACGACATATAAAAGATTTTTCGATCGTTGTCTGCAATTACACAGAACGATTATCGTTTAAATTCGAACGATATAACGATTTTTCGCACGATAATCTGCCTGTGTAATAGGGCCCTATCACACTGGACGATTATCTTGCAGAAAATTGTTATATTGTTCAAATCCTTCTGTGTAATTGCAGGCAACGAATGAAAAATCGTTGGTGTGTTGTTGGTCGTTGATTTAGATCTGACCCTAAAATAATCATTCGCCAATCATTTAGTTTAATTCCACGTTGTCTCTTCATTTGCTGCGATCAGATGGAGCAAACGATCCTAGTAACGATTGTAACGGCTATTGTTCCGTGTAATATGGTGAATAGAGATGAGCGAACCTGGAGCATGCTCGAGTCCATCCGAACCGGAACTTTCAGCATTTGATTAGCGGTGGCTGCTGAACTTGGATAAAGCCCTAAGGCTATGTGGAAATCATGGATATAGTCATTGGCTGTATCCATGTTTTCCAGACAACCTTAGAGCTTTATCCAAGTTCAGCAGCCGCCACTAATCAAATGCCGAACGATCGGGTTCGGATGGACTCGAACCCGAACCCGGTTCGCTCATCTCTAATGGTGAACCCCCTAAGTGTATATACATGTGTATACATAAACAGAGAGAAGCTGTACAGTCTCATATAGAATTCCTCCCCCTCTGTTCCCCCACCAGGTATTGATGGACATGTTTGATCAGGATGACGACATCGGCTTGGTGGCGCTCTGCGATGAGGAACCTTCCTCTACAGGGGAGCTCAACTACTATGAGCTGGTGAGGACGGAAATTGCCGGAGAGAGACAATACCTGCGTGAGCTGAACTTGATCATCAAGGTGTTCCGGGAAGCCTTCCTGGCCAATAAGAAGCTATTCACACCCAATGTAAGTTCTAATTTTCTTGGGGATATTGTATGTATGAGAGGGATAATATTTCCTGCTAATACAGCGATGGGGAACCTTCGGCCCTCCAGCTGTTGCAAAACTACAATTCCCATCATGCCTGGACAGCCGAAGTCCAGGCATGATGGGAATTGTTGTTTTGCAACAGCTGGAGGGCCGAAGGTTCCCCGTCCCTGTTCTTATGGCTGGGTCTGGTCACCTACTGTTTGTGAATTTAGACACCACCCACGGAATTGAGACGGGATGATCACGATCACCCCTTTTTTTTTTTTTCCTCCTTACTAATCGTGGATGTAAGTGCCAGACGGCCTTTCCCTGATAAGCCGACGGCGGAGATATGATTATGTAACTAACCCTCGCAGTGTATTGAGTTGTTTCTATGGTGTCGATGCTTTGGTTACGCTGTTGCTGCAATCCCTGAGGTCGGAAATACCGAGTCAGCTGAATAGCTTCTGTGACGTACAAGATTGGGGACAAATGCTCCAAATACTCCATTTACCGTCCGTCTTCTGCTCCAGCCTGCTGCTGCAGGAACAATTTATAGGAGCTTAGGCCGTGTCCACTCGCCGCAGCTTTCACCCTAGGACTGTGTTCACACACATTAGTATAACGCAGTCCCCATAAGAGCAGTGAGCGATGCCGGGATATCACACCCCGGTCCCCAGTGTTTGTTCTTCCAGTCACTTACAGCTCCTCATATCTACAAGTTCTTTCCAAGGATCTGTAAGACAAGCTGCAAAGTGTTTGCTTAAACTGTTTAGAGTGGATTTCAATGTCACCGACTGACATCAGCCATTCCAAGGTTCAGATATGGCCTGACAACCATGCGTATGCCGCCAGGAATAGGATTTATTGTGAGCAGCAGCTACATTGTATATACGTTATATGACTGATCCTGAGTTACATCCTGTATTATTCTCCAGAGCTGCACTCACTATTCTGCTGCTGGGGTCACTGTGTACATACATTACATTACTGATCCTGTACTGATCCTGAGTTACATCCTGTATTATTCTCCAGAGCTGCACTCACTATTCTGCTGCTGGGGTCACTGTGTACATACATTACATTACTGATCCTGTACTGATCCTGAGTTACATCCTGTATTATTCTCCAGAGCTGCACTCACTATTCTGCTGCTGGGGTCACTGTGTACGTACATTACATTTCTCATCCTGAGTTACATCATGTATTATACTCCAGAGCTGCACTCACTATTCTGCTGGTGGGGTCACTGTGTACATACATTACTGATCCTGTACTGATCCTGAGTTACATCCTGCATTATACTCCAGAGCTGCACTCACTATTCTGCTGGTGGGGTCACTGTGTGCATACATTACATTACTGATCCTTAGTTACATCCTGTATTATACCCAAGAGCTGCACTCACTATTCTGCTGGTAGGGTCACTGTGTACATACATTACATTACTGATCCTGTATTATACCCCAAAGCTGCACTCACTATTCTGCTGGTGGAGTCACTGTGTACATTCATTACATTACTGATCCTGTACTGATCCTGAGTTACATCCTGTATTATACTCCAGAGCTGCACTCACTATTCTGCTGGTGAGGTCACTACTGATCCTGAGTCCCATCCTGTATTATCCTCCAGAGCTGCACTCATATTTCCCATAATTCAAATAACTAAGTCAGGTCAAACGCTGTGCAGGTATTGATCCAGCTAGGAATGTTTAGGGATTCCAGCTCTGAAGCCTGCAGAATTTTACAGTATATAGTATAAGCTGATATCTGTATGTTGTCTCCTCACAGGACATAGAGATCATCTTCAGTAACATCCTGGACATCCATGAACTGACGGTGAAGCTTCTTGGTCTGATTGAGGACACGGTGGAGATGACGGATGAGAGTAGTCCTCATCCGCTGGTTGGAAGCTGCTTTGAAGATTTGGCAGAAGTAAGAGCTCCGCGCTTTCCATACATCATGTATACCTGTGTCCCCCAACATGCGACCCTCCAGCTGTTGCAAAACTACAACTCCCAGCATGCCCTGCTATAGCAGATGATCAGTTCTCGGGAACGTCCCGAGCTGTAATCTGGAGACGTTATGGACCGTGGATAGCACCACTGCTGCTTCTTTTATGCCAGCGGTGCATTATGGGTCGTTGCTAACAGAATATTATTGATCTAATTTTCACATTGATCTGTTTGATATTCCAGCATTTAATCCCGATCCCTAACCTTCTCCCCTGTTCTTCCCTCAGGAGCAGGCCTTCGACCCCTATGAAACCTTATCCCAGGACATCCTTGCTACCCAGTTCCAAGAGCACTTCAACAACCTCATGGCTAAGCCGACTGTCGCTCTCCATTTTCAGGTAACGCGTTTTTGTCCATAACATGGCCAGCTATGGAGGAACTACTGTCTGTGCCCCTCGCAGTCTGTGCCTGTGCCCCTCTACAATGTCTTGTACATCTTTTCTTTGCAGTCAATATCAGAAGGCTTTAAAGAAGCGGTGAGATACGTCCTCCCCCGTCTGATGCTGGTTCCTGTTTACCATTGTTTGCACTATTTTGAATTGTTGGAGGTGAGACGGCATATTTTTTTTCCTTTTCTTCTTGAAATTGTGTGATCAGGTTATGTATGTGTGAAGTCCATTAGGCCGGAAGTAAGATTGTGGGTACAGGGGGTGATCAGGGCCGATAGGGCAGGGCACACTGAGTAATGGTGGACTTTTAATTTTCCTCTTCTGCACCGATCAGCAGTGTCCCTGCCTACTGTACTGTGCAGGGTCTAACCAGCTATTATTTTCCCTTTAAGGTTACAAACCCACTTGGCGGGTCTGCAGCGAGTCTCCATGCTGCGTTTTTGCAGCGAGACTCGCTGCAGATCCCGGCCCTATGCTTTTAATGGCTGACAAACACGCAGCAGGGATGTACATCCCTGCTGCGAGTTTGTCTGCAGCCCGCCCCATTAACCCCCCGGCCGCCGGAGCTGATACTTCACCTGATCCCGGCTCCGTTGGTTCCCGATGTCTTCAGCAAGCCGGAGCAGGGACCAGGTGAGGTATATGCTCCAGCCAGCCGCCCGCAGCCGCGGCCGCCCGATCGCCCCCCCCCCCCCCCCCCCGCAGCCCCCGGCCGCCCGATCGCCTCCCCGCGCAGCCCCGGTCGCCCGATCGCCCCTAGCCCCCCCCCCCACTACCCCCCCCCCCCCCCCCCCCCGCAGCACCGATCGCACGCCCACCCGATCGAGCGGCCGGGGCTGCGGGGGGGCGTGTAAGCGATCGGTGCTGCGGGGGGGCGTGCGATCGGTGCTGCGGGGGGGCGATCGGGCGGCCCGGGCTGCGGGGGGGGGGGGCGATCGGGCGGCCGGGGCTGCGGGGGGGCGTGCGATTGGTGCTCTGGGGGGGGGGGGGGGTATGGCGGCGATCGGGCGGCCGGGGCTGCGGGGGGGCGATCGGGCGGCCGGGGCTGCGGGCGGCTGGCTGGAGCATATACCTCACCTGGTCCCCGCTCCGGCTTGCTGAAGACATCGGGAACCGCCGGAGCCGGGATCAGGTGAAGTATCAGCTCCGGCGGCCGGGGGGTCAATGGGGCGGGCTGCAGACAAACTCGCAGCAGGGATGTACATCCCTGCTGCGTGTTTGTCTGCCATTAAAAGCATAGGGCCGGGATCTGCAGCGAGTCTCGCTGCAAAAACGCAGCATGGAGACTCGCTGCAGACCCGCCAAGTGGGTTTGTACCCTAAAGGGGACTAATAATTGTAACTAACTATTGCCTGTAAGTTATACAGATTTATTTAAAAAAAAAAAATCTCCAGTCTTCCAGTACTTATCAGCTGCTTTATGTCCTGCAGGAAGTGGTGTATTCTTTCCAGTCTGACACAGTGCTCTCTGCTGCCACCTCTGTCCATGTCACGAACTGTCCAGAGCAGTAGAAAATCCTCATAGAAAACTTCTCCTGCTCTAGACAGTTCCTGACATGGACAGAGGTGGCAGCAGAGAGCACTGTGTCGGACACTTCCTGCAAGACATACAGCAGCTGATAAGTACTGGAGGATTGGAGTTTTTTTTAATCAAAGTAAATTGCAAATCTGTATAACTTTCTGACACCATTTCATTTGCAAAAAAAATTCCCTCTGTTTGTAGAATTGTAAATTTTCATCATCATTAGTTTAATATTCTAATGTGTTCAAAAAATTACTTTTTGCCAACCTTTTTAGCTGTTACAAGAACGAAGCGAAGACCAAGAGGACAGAGAATGTCTAAAACAAGCCATCACTGCTCTACTCAACCTCCGATGTAGCATGGAGCGTATTTACAACAAGCACTCGCCACGCCGCCGGCCCGGGTAAGAGAGGAGAACACGAGAGATGGATGGAAGATGGATGATTGATGGATGGGAGATGGATGATTGATGGATGGGAGATGGCTGACTGGATGGGGGATGGATGATTGATGGATGGGAGATGGCTTACGGATGGATGGGAGATGGCTTACGGATGGATGGGAGATGGATGATTGATGGATGGGAGATGGCTGATTGGATGGGGGATGGCTGATGGATGATCAATGGATATAGATGTGGTGTTTTTACTTTTGTGGATCACCGTGTTTCTCGTGTTTTTCAGGGAGACCATTTGGCGGCTTTACAATGGGCAGATGCGCAGCAAACATCTGGCTATTAAGAAAATGAATGAAATCCAGAAGAACATTGATGGTTGGGAGGGTAAAGACATTGGGCAGTGTTGCAATGAGTTTATTATGGAGGGCTCCCTGACCAGGGTGGGTGCCAAGCACGAACGACACATCTTCCTTTTTGACGGCCTGATGATCAGCTGTAAGATGAATCACGGTCAGTCCCGGATCCCCGGATACAACACTGCCGAGTATCGCCTGAAGGAGAAATTCATCATGAGGAAGGTGCAGGTGGTGGATCGAGAGGACACGTGTGACTGCAGGCATGCCTTCGAGTTACTCTCCAAAGATGAGAACAACGTTGTCTTTGCCGCCAAGACGGCCGAAGAGAAGAACAACTGGATGGCGGCCCTGATTTCATTGCAGTACCGCAGCACACTGGACCGTATGTTGGACTCTGTGCTCATTCAGGAGGAGAACGAGCAACCCCTGCGCCTGCCCAGCCCGGACGTTTATCGCTTTGTGGAGGAGGATTCCGAGGAGAACATTGTTTTTGAGGACAATGTGCAAAGTAGGGGAGGAATTCCCATTATTAAGGGAGGGACGGTGGTGAAGCTCATCGAGAGGTTGACATATCACATGTATGCAGGTAAGTGCTCAGCGACTTCCCATGGAAACCAGCCATAACAAATCCACTTTAACCACGAGAGAATATTTACATGTTATTCCCTCCCGCAGATCCTAACTTTGTACGCACTTTTCTGACCACGTATCGCTCGTTCTGTAAGCCGCAGGAGTTACTGAGTTTGCTGATTGAAAGGCAAGTAAATCCAGTATACTGTCATTAGGTGGGAAAAATAAGACACTAACAGCAGGCCTTGGTTCACTTAAATGGTTACTGTTTCTTTAAAATACTTTTGACATGTTGGAGAGACATGTTAAAGGGGTACTCCGGTGAAAATCTTTTTCTTCATCCAGATGACTCCCTTACACTTGCCCTTTGCCTCATGTGATAAAACACAAACATATCAGCCTCCTAGGTCATTGACTGAGACCCTGTGACTACACCGCTGGCGTCTCCAGCCCACCCCCATGTTTGATTGGGGGGTTTTTCTTGGAGTATAGAGGGTTAAAGGGGTAGTCCACCCAAAAATTTTTTCTTTCAAATCAACTGCTGCCATGAAGTGACAGAGATTTGTAATTTACTTCTATTAAAAAATCTCAAGCCTTCCAGTACTTATCAGCTGCTGTATGCCCAACAGGAAGTTGTATTATTTCCAGTCTGGAGAGCAGGAGGGGTTTTCTATGGGGATTTGCTCCTGCTTTGGACAGTTCCTGACATGGACAGAGAAGGCAACAGAGAACACTGGGTCAGACAGGAAAGAAAACACTACTTCCTGCTGGACATACAGCAGCTAATAAGTACTGGAAGACTTAAGATTTTTTAATAGAAGTGAATTACAAATCTCTGGCACTTTATGGCACCAGTTGATTTGAAAGAAAAAAAATTTGGGTGGACTACCCCTTTAACGGGATAGTTCATCATTTTTTTTTTTCTTTCAAATTAACTGGTGTCAAAAAGTTATATAGATTTTAAACTTCTATTTAAAAAATCTCCAGTCTTCCAGTACTTATCAGCTGATGTATGTCCTGCAGGAAGTGGTGTATTCTTTCCAGTCTGACATAACGCTCTCCGCTGCCACCTCTGTCCATGTCAGGAACTGTCTAGAGCAGCAGCAAATCCCCATAGAAAACCTCTCCTGCTCTGGACAGTTCCTGACATGGACAGAGGTGGCAGCAGAGAGCACTGTGTCAGACTGGATAGAATACACCACTTCCTGCAGGACATACAGCAGCTGCAAAGTAATGTAAGACTGGATATTTTAAATAGAAGTTCACTGGATAGTTTGGAAAGAATTATTGTTTTGCTGCATCCAAAAAAAACCAAACTAATATAATAAAATGGTCTCTTGCTCTTCTATAGATTTGAGATCCCAGATCCTGAACCAACGGAAGCCGACAGAATCGCGATAGAGAAAGGAGAACAGCCGATTAGCGCCAACCTTAAGAGATTCAGGAAAGAATATGTTCAGCCAGTGCAACTCAGGTGGGTGTCCAGTCCTGCAGTCCTGGGTAATAGATGGCACCAGGGTGCGGTATTTGGGAAAGACAAGATGGCGGGGTCAGTGTGAGACCTTGTGTCCGGGCATCATGTGGATCTTGCCATTCACCACCTTGTTCTTATATACTATATATACAGAGTTGTCTCGTCTCCTGCAGGGTATTAAACGTATTTCGGCACTGGGTTGAACATCATTTCTATGATTTTGAGAGAGACCTGGAGCTGCTGGAGCGATTAGAAACCTTTATATCCAGTGTTAAAGGTAAGTCTCCATTAGGCCAGGGAGATGTGGCGGAAAGGTCTCCCGTTCTCATCACATTCACATATTTTCTTTCCTGTTCAGGAAAATCCATGAAGAAATGGGTGGAATCCATTGCCAAGATCATCAGACGCAAGAAACAAGCTCAGGCCAATGGCATCAGCCACAATATCACCTTTGAGAGTCCCCCTCCCCCTATCGAGTGGCACATAAGTCGTGGTGGTCAGTGTGAGACCTTTGACCTGATGACCCTGCATCCTATAGAGATCGCTCGTCAGCTGACTCTCATAGAGTCTGATCTGTACAGGTAAGTATTGCAGGATATTGTATCAGTATGTACAGTATTCAGCTCTGCTCCTTCAGCTGTAATGGTTGTTGTTGTCTTCAGGGCCGTGCAGCCGTCAGAACTCGTAGGCAGCGTCTGGACTAAAGAAGACAAAGAAATCCACTCTCCTAACCTCCTGAAGATGATTCGTCACACCACAAATCTCACGCTTTGGTTTGAAAAGTAAGTTCTGCTGATGCGTCATGGTGTACGGGACGATGTACTGATGTCATGTGACAGTCAGCGTCTGGTGGGTTATCAGAGGTTATACATAGACAGAAGAGAACGGCGTCTACTTACAAGGCAAAACACTGTACAGACTGACCGGATAGACTGGTCATGCTGGTCGTGCACAGTCACATGTCCCAGAACAAAACAATAGCGGTCACTGCTGGAGCCGAGGGACTCTGCAGTAAGGAACGCTAAAGCCGAATGTAATCAGTGGACGATTCCTTTAGTCTCCTGCGGGAGTCTGGACACTCGAGGGGGGGTTCATTAGATTTGGGTTTGGCAGATCTTACCATAGACTAGTGCTGTGTGGTCCTATTCAGGTTCGGCAACGTTCTAATGAACCTGAACATTCAACATTTTATTCCCTGCGGCTGCAGAAGTTGAATGCAGCCCTAGGGAGTCCTAGAAAACATAGTTACACACATATGCCTTCTGACCTCTGACCCCTTCTGACCTCTCTGTCTATTTATATGCAGGTTTAGCTCTATGGTGAGAGGGGATCATAGATACGGCCTATAGCTGTTTCCATGTTTTCCAGGACACTCTAGGGCGGCATCCAACTTCTGCCGCTGCAATGAATGACATGTTGAGTGTTTGGGTTTATGAGAAAGTGGCCGAACCTGAACAGTTTGACAGGTCCACACAACCCTGGTCTATGGTAAGATCCACCAAATCTAATGAACGACGCCCAATAATTTAGTCTTGTAAAAATCGGCCACTCGAGTGCCCATACTTTCCTTTCCCCTGGGGGACGTTCATTAGATTTGGGTCTTACCAAAGACCAGTGTTGGGTGGACCTGTCAAACTGTTCAGATTCGGCAACGTTCTCATGAACCTGAACACATTTGAACATTTGATTCCCTGCGGCTGCAGAAGTTGGATGCCGCCCTAGGGAGACCTGAAAGGCTTGGATACAGCCATAGACCATAGGCCGTATCCATGTTCCCCTCTCCCCATAGAGCTGAGCCTGCATATAAATAGGGAGAGGTCAGAAGACCTAGCAGAACTGTTCCTTGTGACTTGGTGATAAATTCTCTCTGATATCTTTCCTCTGTGACCAGGTGTCTTGTGGAGACTGAGAACTTTGAGGAGCGGGTGGCGGTTTTTAGTCGAATTATCGAAATTCTTCAAGTTTTTCAAGATTTGAATAATTTTAATGGTGTTCTGGAGATTGTAAGCGCAGTGAACTCTGTCCCCGTGTATCGGCTGGATCACACCTTCGAGGTGAGTGACGGAGCATCCTCCTCTTACATGCAAGATCACACGTTCATATGAAGCTGATGACCGTGGGGTTTGTGTGTCCTCTGCAGGCGTTACAGGAGAGGAAGAAGAGAATACTGGATGAAGCGGTGGAGCTTAGTCAGGATCACTTTAAGAAGTATTTGGCAAAACTTAAGTCAATCAACCCACCTTGTGTGCCTTTTTTTGGTGAGTCCATGCTACCCATCCCCCATTGTCCTGAGCGATCTCTGTGCTTATTAGTCATTTGCACGTAAGACGTTAGAAGATCCAGATTACTTCTATATCTCTCCCGAACCCGTTCCTTGTTTCCCACATATTCCCAACTTTTATTCCAGGAATATATTTAACAAATATACTGAAAACCGAAGAAGGGAACCCAGACTTCCTGAAGAGACACGGCAAAGAACTGATCAACTTCAGCAAGAGGCGGAAAGTAGCCGAGATCACGGGGGAGATCCAGCAGTACCAAAACCAGCCTTATTGTTTACGGGTGGAGCCGGACATCCGGGTACGAACGTACAGAAATCTATAGAGTATAGGCCGGGGCAGGTATAAAATGAGCAAGGATTTCAATTCGGAATCCATGTATGAAGACCCCTTACCACGCGTAGTCTCCTTTTAAAGCAATTTCTTTATGAAAACTACATTGACCCCTCCAACAGAATGGGGAGAAGTGCTCGGCTAAGTGCTTCTCCCTTTTTGCTGCAGTAGACTGACTATACAAAGTCTATGGGCCCCTTTCCTGGAGCAAGCAGAGAGCTGTGGTGAGTGAAGCGTTTAGCTGAGTGCTTCTCCCTACCAGTTCTAGCGATCAGTGGATCTCAGCACCCACACCTTCTGACATGTCTCTGACACCTTGATTTTTATTTATTTTTTTTAATTACAGCAACACTATCCAGGATTAGTTAAAGCAGAGCTACTGTCTTGCAAAACAGCTTTACCCCTGTCCTCTGGTTGTGTGTGGTATTATAACTCATCTTCATTCACTTCAATGGATTGAGCTGCAAAACCCCCAGACCCAACATGAGGACAGAAGAGGTGCTGTTTCTGGAAGAAATTGGCCATGTTTTTTCTAAGCCTGGATAACCTTGTTTAACCCTTTACTGTCCTCTATCTCATTGCAGAGGTTCTTTGAGAATCTGAACCCTATGGGGAATACCTTGGAGAAAGATTTCACAGACTATTTGTTTAATAAATCGCTGGAGATCGAGCCTCGAGGCTGCAAGCAGCCCCCCAGATTTGTAAGTATTTCTTATCTTTATATAGTGGGGTATATTGTATATTCTTGTACAGTATACCCAGACAAAACCTATGGCTAATGCAAGGCTTAAAGTGTGCCTGTAATGACAGCCGCTGCTGGATCAGCCGTGAATTCCTCTGTTCATCTGGAAGTTTGGGTGTCCATGGAACGAGACCATAATGCACGGGACCTGAACTTCCGGAGGAAGAGCGGAAATCACTGCTGATCCGGCAGCGGCTGTGCTGACAGGTACACTTGGGTGACTTGTAAAAAGCCATTGACCTGACTGTATGTGGTTACAGGCGTGCACGGCACCTTATAACATCATCCAGGCACACAAGGATTTCAGCTATGTCACTTCTGTTTCTTACAGGCACGAAAAACTTCTTACCCATTGAAGTCTCCTGGCATAAGACCAAATAGCGGCCGGCACCTGTCATCCTCTGGCACTCTCCGTGGACATCCAACGCCCCTAGAAAGGGAACCATACAAGATCAGCTTCAGCAGGATCACCGAATCAGAACACGAATCTACGACCTCTCCACCCATTTCACCCAACACCCCCTCCACCCCTCCGGTCTCTGCCTCGTCTGAGCTCAGCGTCTTTTTAGACCTTGATCTGAACAGTACTTACGGTAAGTCAGTCCGCTCTGTCCCCCCAGCTGGTTTATGAGTATGTTCTGCGTTTCAGTTCTTTTCAAGCTCTTAGTGAATGGACACATTCTTGATTACATCATGGCTGGCGTTGAGCGAACCTGACAAAATGTTTGGGTTCGACAACATTATCCCAACCCCCAACGCTCATCGATTGATTCTCCGTGGCTGCAGAAGTCGGATGCCGCCTATGGTTTTATCAAACTTTTTCAGTCGTGGAGAATCAAACGCTGAGAGAATGTTGCTGAACCCGAACATTTTAACAGATCCGCTCAACACTATTCACGGCTTATTACAGTATGTCATATCAAATCCTGCAGAGTGAGCATGTGTAGAGTGTGAGCCCTTACAGGCAGTGTCCGCTTTCCCCATGTATCAGTCGGCCATTTACCATATTTATGTAAGGTGCTTTGATTTTGTAATGTTCTGTTTGTCATCCCCTATGGCGCTCTGGAATCAATGGAGCTTTGTAAATAATAATAATAATATTAATCATCATCTTCATTCTGGCACGCTTGCACCCCCTGGTGGTAAAAAAATAAATTTACATTCACTGATAGCAAGTAGGTATCCTGACAACTGGGGTGTTGATACATTAGAATGTTCCTCATAATGTCAATATCACTGCCACTTATAATCGTATGTTCCCAATCACTGGAATAAAGCTCCATGCCTGGGGAATAAACTAAAACTTACTGTTTATTATGGTATTAAAAACTGATCACCCAAAAGTGAATATGACAAAAAAGAAAAACCAACACCAAATCAGAAGAAACACAAAAAAACACAGTTTGGTAAAAAACATCCACCTGTGGTGTTCCCACGGGCTTCTTCTATATGCCGATATAATGACCGGACTTATGTTCCTATAAGTGCCGGTATGGTAACCGGACTTACACCTCTGAGACCTGTATATTGGAAGGAAAAGGGGACACTATGGATGGCAGTCCCTATCCCTACAGGTGACGCTATACCCGGTGACTAGGCTGTTAGACGCCTAGCAGCCATCATTGTGGCATGACGTTTATCGCGGCTACAGATGTCCTATACCAGACCCCCCCACCAGGTCTCCTGATGATTGATGGGGGCAGAAGAAACGCGTAGAGACCGCTCTGCTACCCGGACCAGTGATGAGTATAACCCAGTAATCGGAGTTGGATATACCGTGTCTGGCTGGCAGTTTATATTGTTTACATGTATTTCTAGTCTTCGCTTTGTTTATCTGTTTGACTTGCATTGTAGCAATATGTGTACATCTGTATGTTTTATACATCTTTAAACACAGTACTTTGGAATAGGAGGGACCAGATCACCATTACTGGGATCACATTATGAATGACATGATCACCCTCCGATAAGTATATTGTTGCTATTTTTTACTGTACATCTCTGATTTCCTAACCCCTCCGCCTCATCAGTCTTTTATCTTTATAGGGTACAATACATCCCAGTCTGGAGTTGTCACTAGTAATGCTAGCTAGTTCAGGGATCCCCAGTGAGACGGTCAATAAACACTAGTATAGGGGTAAAATCCGGAGAGTAAGGGATAGGATAACGGTGCAGGCCGTCCTTTTAAGGACGTCAACTCCGCTTAGGGCATGTTACACTAGTGCCCTAAGGCGAGGATTGGATAGACACACCCGCGTTAGACGCCCCACACGTCCATCATTTGTTTACCCCGAGTCACTGGGTATAGCGTTACCTGTAGGGATAGGGACCGCCATCCATAGTGTCCCCTTTTTCCTTCCAATATACAGGTCTCAGAGGTGTCTGTACCCCCCGCCGGTCTTCGTATTGGGCCGCCGGCTTCATTCTAAGATCGGCAGGGGATACAGAGGTTGGACTCCGCACAATCTCTTACATCTCCTTTCACCAATCCACAGTTCATTCTTAAGTTAATTTTTCTCGGACAATCTATTGTATCTTTACTGTATAAAGTGACTGGTTCACCATCAGCTCGGTGGCTCAGCCATTGCTCATTGGACGGCTGTATTCACATGCATGTAGCTCAGTGCTGCTTATGCTATATATAATAGTAGACAATATAATGGTGGAAATAAAACCCTGTTGGTTACTGTAGTACTACATACACATTGGCTCCATTATAACATTGGGGTTTCCTTGTCTTTCACAGGTAATAACAGCATCTTTGCTCCGGTTCTTCTGCCAAACTCCAGTAAGTATAATCCTTATTTATTACTATATGAATGGGTCGCACCCATGTATATTCCACATAGCCCTCATCCTACCCACCATGAGTGTGACACCCAGACCCTCCACATTGTGCAGGAGTGGACTTGTATCATTGGGGGGCTCTGCAAACAGAAGAGACGTCCAGCAGCCATTTTTTTTTTTTTTTTACTGCACAGCTCCACTGTTCCAGCACTGTACAGGTTCTGCATCTCAGTCCCATTCACTTTAAGGTATTTGTACAGCAGTTCTGTACACAACACTTTGCCATGAACTGCATAGACTATAAACCAAAAACAATTGGTTGTCCCATAGCCAGCTGACTATCCATAGCTTCGGAATAGAACTACACAGTATTGGACTAACACTACCATTATGCCAGGACAGCCTTCAGTGGGAGTTGTAGTTTTGCACCAGGTTGGGGTTACTGGTCTAGGGGGATTTGGGATCTTTACATTTCTCTGTATTTCTCACTCACCTCCGTTTTTCTTTGTCCTATAGAGTCCTTCTTTAGTTCTTGTAATAGTCTGCACAGGTTAAGCGAAGAGCCTCTTCTTCCTCCTCCATTGCCTCCACGTAAGAAAGTTGACCCAGATGCCTGCAGCCTCTCGGTACGTGTTATCTGCCATGTGGTGGAATTGAGAGTACATGATATCGCGATTGAATTGTAGACATGAGATGTACTGAGTAGTTCTCATTGAGTTCAATATCAGCTCTACAAATCCATAAACGCCCAGACGCCATGTCGGTATTAGAGATTTACTTATTTCTATTCGGTATGGCAAGTTTATTTTTATGACTTTTAAAAGATTTAAAGGGGTACCCCAGGCGGAAGGGCTTTTTTTCCCACTATGGCCGGGGAGGGGGTGGATGAAGACAACAACGTCCACTTACCTCCCCGGTCGTGACGTTTTCAGCTCGCTCAGCCGTTAAGCACCAGAGGTCGGATGCCGCTACAGTCCTCCCGTCCAGAGCACCGGATTCCATTCAACTGAAGCACAATTGTAGAGATTTTAAAGGGATTTCCCAAAATACATCAGTCGCTTTTAGTAGCCTTTGATTATTTGGGGGAGGGGGCTTTGTCCTCTGGGATTTCATGAATCAGAACAAAGGTCCCCTGTCCTCCAAGTGAATTTTGCATCTGCCATTTTATGGGTCTGATAAAGATAATCAAATACGGCATTTAGCTTTCTTCTTTTTGTCAGGTACTGGAGGGGCAAACAGGTCTGTTCTTCTACCCCTCTAACCAGGCATGGTGATAGGACCCTCCATGATTGGTGAGGGTCCTGGCAGTCAGACTGATCACACCTCTCGCCTGTCTCTTTTGTATATGTCTATTCTGAAATCACTCTGTAAGATCAACTCTCTTTATACTTCTGTTTTATCCAGGGAACATCTAGATCTGATGAAGATCCACCGGCTGTACCACCCAGACTGCCTCCACCTCCAAAGATCCAACCCAGAGTCCCTGTGTTCACCGGACCTTTTGATGGACCACTGCACAGCCCACCTCCTCCTCCCCCAAGAGATCCTCTTCCTGACACTCCGCCGCCTGTGCCCCAGAGGCCTCCTGAACACTTTATAAACTGTCCCTTGAATCTTCAGCCTCCACCTCTAGGCCGCCTCCACCGAGAGCAGGATTGGTTCCGGGAAGCCAACACCGTCCCAAACTCTCCTAACACCCCTCCGAGCACCCCGTCACCAAGAGCGCTGCGCCGCTGCTGTGGCCTCAGCACCAGTCACAACAACCTGTCACCTTTTGCGGCTCCGCCGGTCCCCCCCAGGCAGAATTCCAGCCCTCAGCTACCAAAACTGCCACCAAAGACTTACAAAAGGGAATTTTCCCATCCACCTTTGCACAGACTGACATTATTGGAAAACGCAGAAACGCCGCAATGACTACAGGCGCCAGAAGTCCTCGACACTGGATAGGGATCAGCGATGTACTTTTACTAGCTTTCTTTTGTTTTTGTTTTGTAATTTATTTTGATAAGGCACTGTATTTCCACTGTTAACCCCTTCTGTGCCAGGCGCTTAGCCACAAAGGGGTTAACTATAACGCTCTTACACTAAAGTGCTACTGATCAAAAAAAGCAAGTGCAGGAACGACCCCCCCCCCCCTCTCCCGGGAAGGACTGACTCTCCACACTACGGCCTTTAGACACTACAACAGCGTGTTACTGCCTCAGGGGAAAGCCTCGCCTCCTTGCCTTGTTTTGGGGACACAGTGCTGTCTGCTCCTTAATTTCCCCTTTAAGCTTTTTTTTCTTGGAATTCTTATTATTTTTGCCTATTATTGCACTGCACCCTCCAGGCCGAGCCGACTCCGCTTCTATACAATGAGCCAAAAATCTGGGGGGAAAACCCTTACGGTGTATTATTTGGAGGGATATGATGTCACGCTTATCAGAAACACTAAGTGGCCTTTTTTTCTTTCCAAACCGAGAGCGGGACGTAGTGTCAGTAAATCCTCCGTCATTCCCGCCTGTCCTGGTTTTTGGTTTGCGGAGCCCCCTGGGTACATGCACAGCCTTCTGGTTCACTTCTTTCTGTTTTTTAGCAGCATTTTGTCAGGGAACAAACGTTCAGGGGGAACCATTTTTCTCGGTGGACTAATACATAGATGTAGCAGAGCTGAAGCTGTCATTTAAACAGGTATTACTGGTTGTTGTGTAATGAAAATTGCCAATTACTAATATACTCAGCATTTTCAAGAGTTCTGCTTGTTGTCAGTGAATTGCAACGACTGCAGTGTTGTATTAAGTTGTAGTTGTGGCGCCATGATAAGGCCAAAATCCAAATTTGTTGGAGATTGGGTCGTAAGTCACATGCAACTTTGCCTTCCTTGACGTCTGTGCAGGTTGCATGTGACCGTGACCTGCAGTTTGGCTCTTTTCTTTAGGACCTTTGTGTACAAGCTGTTACTTTTTACAATTGTCACAGATATGAATTAGGTGTCTTGCTTACAAGAAAGTGTGTTTTTGTGTTCCCTGTGTGAACATGGCTTTACATTCACATTACTATTTCTTATAGCTGGGATTTTGGATAATCTGCTTTAGCATTATCTGGCTGAACAGGCCTGACTATTTAGATGCTAGTTAGACTCTGTTCACATCTACAGAACCAGGATAGAGAAGATAGGTGTGAACTAGAACATAAGACATTGAGCTGTGGTAGCTGCAGTACAGTGGTGCATATCCTGCGGCCCTCATGCTCCCGTCATGCATGCATACCCTTTGGCTGCCCAGGCATGATGGGAGATGTAGTTTTGTAACAGCTGGAGGGCCGCAGGTTATGCATCACTGTACTAGTATGTAAGGATACAGCTATGCAGTATTGGGTCTGTCCAAGAGTGAATGTTCCAGTCACTGACAGCAAGCAGATTTTAAAGTCAATGAAATCTACATAAAACGAGCGGTTCCATCAATCCCTGATGGGTACTGGTGCCGTCTGTATACTGGGGGGCAGCCCCAGTTTTGTAATACTTGGAAGTCACATTCAAATTTCATGCTTGGAACAAGCAGTTCACTAACTCCCATAGACTTAAGGGGAACCATCGGCCCAGCTCCAGCTGTTGCAAAACTATAATTCCCATCATGCATGGACAGTCTGTGGCCGGAAGGCTGATATTTCCTCTTCCCTGACTTAAGTGGAAAGGGCCATGCACTAGTGCGGCCCCAGTCGGGTCTGGAGTACCTCTTTAAGCTACAGTCTTATAATATGACTGGTGGGTACATTGTGACTTCAGAGTTTTTTTTAAAGTCACAGGTGTGGTAGGGCAGTGTTCTCCATATTGTGTCCCTCCAGTTGTTCTCATCAGTTGTCATGTCGGGGGGGGGGGGTTGTAGTTTCACATCAACTGAAGGGCCACAAACAGGAAATGGCATGCTGAGAGTTGTAGACTTGCAACCACTGTGTAGCCAGAGATTGGGGAACACTAGTATGGGTGATACTAGAGCAGGGGTAGGGAACCTTGGCTCTCCAGCTGTTGCAAAACACAACTGCCCTCATGCATAAACATGATAATGGAGATACAAGGTTACGCTGTGGAACGGCCATAGAGCTTCTGCTATGAGCATAGGTCTCCTTGTGTCAGTGTATAGTCAGCCTAAGTCATCGCTGACTCCAGAGAGCAATGGGGACCCCTCCCACCCCGACAGCACATGAATTCCAAATACAAACAAGTGCACTACAAGTCTATTCCTTCATCCACACTACGGGATAACAGAAGACTAGTATTAAGCATGCAGAGTATTCAGACGTGCCTTTTTCCTTTCTTTTAGCAGGTATAAGCCAGATTACGCTCATGAGTTGCCTTTTTCTACCGAGATCAAACCTCTCTCTCTCTACCATGAATGTAGATTTTCCTACGACTATGCTCGGATCCCGGTTCTTTATAGGATACAACTCCGATAGAATAGAACGTCTCATTTCACTAACACTAAGAATGAAGATTGTAGTTTTTTTTTTTGACAAAGTTTTATCCCCCACCCCGACTTCTCGCATATGGCATGCGGTGGGTTAAAGAAAAGAAATGGAAGTATTTTATAAAATATTCAGTCGTTGCACTTTGTATATAGAAAGTTTTCGAGAGCGGGATCCTACAGGGGACGTGTGGCCTGTACCTGCGGCGGTCTGCATTGTATGGCGGCGGAGGGGCAGGCCACACGGGCACTTAGGGTCTTGTGATCACAATGCCCCCCTTCCCTTCTTTTGGTAAAGCGGTCACTTTTTTTCCCCCTATTGAAAACCTGTTGCCCTCTGGAGAAGTGAAGTGTTGTGATTTCAGTGATGAATGATCCAGTATCTTATCCAGTTATGCCTTACTCTGGATCCATCTTCTTCTGTCTGCTAGAAGTATAATAAGTGGGGAGGGGGTTCAGCGATGCATGGCGGGGGGGGAGGGGTAAAGTGAGGATAACATAACTTCTTCCCCTATGGAAGACCTTTCCGTTGAATCTGATGGCGGGAATCCTTCTGATCTTGGCAATGGACGTTCTTTTTAGTTTTCGGACCCGGCCTCTGATGGCCGTCACATGACTTATCAGGTTTTCCGCAGTGTTTGTACAGATGTCAGAGCCACGTTTATTTCCTGTCTTGTGGCCTTTTACTGTGCTTTGTATCTTTGTTCTTAACAGATGTAATAAATTTACAGTAGTCTTAAAACGATGACTGATTTCCATTATTTCTCTTGTTGTGTGTGTGTGTGTGTGTGTGTGTGTGTGTGTGTGTGTGTGTGTGTGTGTGTGTGTGGTCTGACTCATGTTTGAGTTTGATCATTCGCATTTGATTACCAGTGGCTGAAAAGGTTGGATGGAGCCCTAGGAAGTATGGGAAAATCTGGATATGGCCTATGGCTTTTTCAATATTTTCCAGAACTTCTTCAGCCACCGGTGATCATACTGTAATAAAACATTTGTGGTATACATCATGAAACCAGCAGAACAACCAGCCATCCTAAAGCGACTCTGTACCCACAATCTGACCCCCCAAACCACTTGTACCTTTGGATAGCTGCCTTTAATCCAAGATCTGTCCTGGGGTCCGTTTGGCAGGTGATGCAGTTATTGTCCTAAAAATTTATTTTAAAATTGCAGCCCCGTGCCCTAACTTTGCACCACCCTTCCGTCCCTCCTCCCCACCCTCCTCATCATTAGGAATGCTCCAGGCAGATTGCCTATTATTTCCCACCTGTGTTACCACAGCACATGGGCTGGATTATTAAGGACCTGTGCAATGTTCAAACAGAAGTAAATGTTCCGGGGCTGCAATTTTAAAATTTATTTTTTATGACAATAACCGCATTACCTGCCAAACGAACTACAGGACAGATCTTGGATTAAAAGCAGTATCCGAAGGTACCAGTGGTTTGGTGGGGTAAGATTGTGGGTACAGAGTCGCTTTAAACCAGTCTATCTGGGCCTGATCCATTGGTTTTAATACACTGAACATAGTCCGCCTGTAAGTCCCTAAAAATAATAGTAATGAATGGAGCGCATAGGCGTTGAGCACCCTATGCATGGGGGGAATGGATGTGACCCTATAGTAGGGGTCTCGGCAGTCAGATCCCTAATTATTAGCTTGTTATATTGTCCCCCGTTAGAGAAGGGCAGTAATGGGGGACCTACCCCCCTCCAGCCAAAGCAAAACTACCATTCCCATCATGGGAATTTGTAGTTTTGCAATCGTTGGGGAGGGGCACAGGTCCCCCATTCCTGACATGGCGGATAACCCCCTTTAAGTGAATGGAGCTGCGTGACGCATTCAAAGCCACAAATACATTTTCATTCTCTGCCACTTCTGGACATCACAAAGCACTGTACTCCATGAAACAGTTCAGTTCACTGGGGATATGTGTACCTGCCTTTTTAGAAATAGTGAGGGTCTTAGAAGTCAGTCCCCCATCTATCAACTTGTTAAAATAACCCTTTTAAGAGGGGGGGGGAGATAACTGCAGCAATGGTGTACTATCTTGGTTTGTAATCTTATTTTGCAGTTTTATAGAATAGTTTTTTTTTTATCAGCAAGAACGTAAAGCACACCGCACGCGCTGGACACCGCGCCTGCGCATGAACGTGAATTCCGCGGCTGCATATGTGCGCATGCGCCGCTTTTTCCTCAGCAGCCATGGCGGAAGAGCCGGGAGTATTTATACGGGAGCTGGAGCGGCGGGACGGGTCGGTGCTGGAGATCCGGCAGCTGAGCTCCGGGGACGTGGGCTGTGTGGTGTGGGACGCCGCCATCGTCCTGTCCAAGTTCCTGGAGCGGCGGGAGTGTGCGGAGCCCGGGCTGTTCTCGGGGAGACGTGTGCTGGAGCTGGGCTCAGGCACCGGCATTGTGGGCATCATGGCCGCCACTCTGGGGTGAGAACTGCAAGTCCCAGCATGCACTGCGAGTGTGCTCTGTCCTATGCATTCCATGAACATAAACTACAACTCCCAGCATGCACTAGTGTCCTGTCTTGGATAGCCTATTACTGTAAACTACAACTCCCATCATGCTTTGCCAACCAATGCTAAAGTGACACTTGAGGCAGAACTGACCCTGTATTATTCCTAGTGCTGCAGCAGTGTAGTGGGAGGAGTCTCTGGGTGTGTCAAGCTCCTCCCCCTCAGATCCAACACAGCGCCACACCTGTCCACTGGTAATGTGTGGTACTGCAGCCCCATTCCCCTGTAGATAGGGGTGGTGGTGGTTCTGAGAGGAAGCCCTGGTGGTCAGGGTATAATGGGAGTTGTAGTCCCATGTTGGGGATCGCTGCATCCCGTACCGTCTGTGACTGATCGCTCCGTCCCGTACCATCTGTGACTGATCACTCCGTCCCTTCCGTCTGTGACTGATCGCTCCATCACTTACCGTCTATGACTGATCGCTCCGTCCCTTACCGTCTATGACTGATCGCTCCGTCCCTTACCGTCTATGACTGATCGCTCCGTCCCTTACCGTCTATGACTGATCGCTCCGTCCCTTACCGTCTATGACTGATCGCTCCGTCCCTTACCGTCTATGACTGATCGCTCCGTCCCTTACCGTCTATGACTGATCGCTCCGTCCCTTACCGTCTATGACTGATCGCTCCGTCCCTTACCGTCTATGACTGATCGCTCCGTCCCTTACCGTCTATGACTGATCGCTCCGTCCCTTACCGTCTATGACTGATCGCTCCGTCCCTTACCGTCTATGACTGATCGCTCCGTCCCTTACCGTCTATGACTGATCGCTCCATCTCGTACCGTCTGTGACTGATCACTCTGTACCGTCTGTGACTGATCGCTCCGTCCCTTACCGTCTGTCACTGATCGCTCCGTCCCGTACCGTCTATGACTGATCGCTCCGTCCCGTACCGTCTATGACTGATCGCTCCGTCTCGTACTGTCTATGACTGATCGCTCCATCCCGTACCGTCTGTGACTGATCACTCTGTACCGTCTGTGACTGATCGCTCCGTCCCGTACCGTCTACGACTGATCGCTCCGTCCCTTACCGTCTGTGACTGATCACTCTGTACCGTCTGTGACTGATCGCTCCGTCCCTTACCGTCTGTCACTGATCGCTCCGTCCCGTACCGTCTATGACTGATCGCTCCGTCCCGTACCGTCTATGACTGATCGCTCCGTCTCGTACTGTCTATGACTGATCGCTCCATCCCGTACCGTCTGTGACTGATCACTCTGTACCGTCTGTGACTGATCGCTCCGTCCCGTACCGTCTGTGACTGATCGCTCCGTCCCTTACCGTCTGTGACTGATCGCTCCGTCCCTTACCGTCTGTGACTGATTGCTCCGTCCCGTACCGTCTGTGACTGATCGCTCCGTCCCGTACGTCTATGACTGATCGCTCCGTCCCTTACCATCTATGACTGATCGCTCCGTCTCGTACTGTCTATGACTGATCGCTCCATCCCGTACCGTCTGTGACTGATCACTCTGTACCGTCTGTGACTGATCGCTCCGTCCCGTACCGTCTACGACTGATCGCTCCGTCCCTTACCGTCTGTCACTGATCGCTCCGTCCCGTACCGTCTGTGACTGATCGCTCCGTCCCGTACGTCTATGACTGATCGCTCCTTTACTATTTCAGAGCCAGCGTCACTGTCACCGATCTTGAAGATTTACAAGATTTGATGAAAACCAACATAGAAAGTAACTCGGCGCTGATCACCGGCTTCTGCCAAGTGAAGGTACTAAAATGGTTTGTATTTCGGAGACCTGTAGAATTGGCGCTGATGCCGGTGTTGTTCTTAGTACATATAAAACCTATATATATATATTGTGTATTTCAGGGGTGAGGACGTTGTGGATATCCCCCCTTCTCTTGACTATATCCTGATGGCTGACTGTATCTACTATGAGGAGGTGTGTGTAGCTTTTATTACTGGGATATCCTGCAGGTTAGTGTGATCCAGCTGGACAAGGGACTCTATAGGCCGCTGCACATACTCTCTGCTCTTACTGACACAACAATCTCTCCCGATCTTCCCCCTTACACATGCGCTCTGGGTTTTCTCTGAGCATCCATGTGTTTGGAATGTGGAGAAGATGGGTAAACTGCCAATGCACACATTAGGTTAAGGCCCTATTCCACGGAACGATTATCGTTCGTATTCGGCCGATATCGGCCGCTACGGACGATAATCGTCCCGTGGAATAGAGTGCAACGATCAGCCGACATCGTTCATGTCGGCTGATCGTTGCAGTCGCTTGTTTTTCAACATGTTGAAAAACAAGCGACTGATATAGCAGCGATCTGCTGCCGTCGCTCCGTTGAATAGGAGCGTCGGCAGCAGACGCTGCTATATCCTATGGGCTGCCCGGACGATCAGCGATCCCCCGGGCAGCCCCCCCGCAGCTCCCCGCCGCCCCCTCCCGCACTCACCCGCTCGCTTCAGCCGCGTTGAATAGCGGCGGCAGCGAGCGGGGACAGGGCTCCAGATGGCGACCAAAATGGTCGCCAATGCGACTGACATTTTGCAAATTTGCGACTGGCCCCGGCGGCGGCGCACTGTCTCTTTAAGGACAGTGACCGCCTTCCGCACGCTGCACCGAAGCGTGTCTCCGCACACTGGGGACACGCTTCTCCAGTGACGTCATCTAGCACGTCCGTCATTCATTGGACGGACGGCCGCAGAGGCGCCACACTCATCCAGCGCCTCTCTCCCGCCTCTCCTCACCCGGCGGATCCTCAAGTTCACCCCAGCGGCACCATACTTAGATTATTGGTGACTGGGTGAGTATAACCGGAGGGGCGGCAGGGGTGGCGGCCGGCCAGTAATGTGTGTGGGGGGGACCGCGGCCTGGGTAGTGTGTCTATTGTGATGGCGGCCAGGTGCGGTAGTTAGTGCGTGGGGGTGGGGGGGTATAGACTGCACAGTACCACTTCCCTCAGTGTCTGTATGTATATACACTGCACAGTACCACTTCCCTCAGTGTCTGTATGTATACACTGCACAGTACCACTTCCCTCAGTGTCTGTATGTATAGACTGCACAGTACCACTTCCCACAGTGTCTGTATGTATACACTGCACAGTACCACTTCCCTCAGTGTCTGTATGTATACACTGCACAGTACCACTTCCCTCAGTGTCTGCATGTATACACTGCACAGTACCACTTCCCTCAGTGTCTGTATGTATAGACTGCACAGTACCACTTCCCTCAGTGTCTGTATGTGTAATTATAGACTGCACAGTGCCACTTCCCTCAGTGTCTGTATATATATACACTGCACAGTACCACTTCCCTCAGTGTCTGTATGTATATACACTGCACAGTACCACTTCCCTCAGTGTCTGTGTATATATATACACTGCACAGTACCACTTCCCTCAGTGTCTGTATGTATATACCCTGCACAGTACCACTTCCCTCAGTGTCTGTATGTATAGACTGCACAGTACCACTTCCCTCAGTGTCTGTATATATATATATATAGACTGCACAGTACCACTTCCCTCAGTGTCTGTATATATATATATAGACTGCACAGTACCACTTCCCTCAGTGTCTGTATATATATAGACTGCACAGTACCACTTCCCTCAGTGTCTGTATATATATAGACTGCACAGTACCACTTCCCTCAGTGTCTGTATATATATAGACTGCACAGTACCACTTCCCTCAGTGTCTGTATATATATAGACTGCACAGTACCACTTCCCTCAGTGTCTGTATATATATAGACTGCACAGTACCACTTCCCTCAGTGTCTGTATATATAGACTGCACAGTACCACTTCCCTCAGTGTGTGTGTATGTATACACGGCACAGTACCACTTCCCATATACATTGCCACAGGGGCTATATGTCATCGGCTGCCGGGGGCTATATATATATATATTTATATATATATATATATATATATATATTAGTAGATCATTGCCGGTAAGATGGCAGCTGGCTGAGGGAACACACCGGCAGCAGGGGGGTATATGGTTGTCAAGTTGCAAGTTTCCATGTTGAACGTTTTCAAACTAAGAAAAGAAAGGATGTAAAGGAGGAGGATGCTGCCGTGGCCTCTGCACACAGCAAGTCCCATTTAACATAACATTAATTATACATGTTTTAAAATGTTGGCGACCAAATATTCTATTTGGCGCCTAAATTTTTCAGGTTAGGAGCCAATGGCTCCTAGGTAAATTTTTTAGTCTGGAGGCCTGGGGGAACGAGGAGCAAACGGTGTAATAGGCCCATTAGATGTAGGGGAGCTCTGTGTGTGTGTTGGGCGGCTGTCAGCAGTCTCACCACCCTGGGGGGAGGTCCAGATGAGCAGAGGAAGACTGAACTGCTTGCTCTGGGAAGTTCCGATGATGTAATTATCCATATATGGACAGATATTTATTAAGTGTGTCCTTTATATGGACATTTCTATCCTCAGGGCTTCCTTTTCTAAATGGGTGAGGTATCCTACTGTATGAGTGTACAACATATGCAGCCTTACAGTGCGGGTGCAACCAGTCCTTCCTCCTGGTCCTTGACCGGACCACCAGTTTACAGCACAGATATGGACTCTGTTAGTGGCACCAGATTGGAGTCATGTGGCTATCGCCCCATATGACTTAGTGAGACATATGTAAAAAGGGTTGTATAGGATGAAAGAGACATGAAACAGCGCCACATCTGTCCACAGGTTAGGTGTGATATTACAGTCCACATCCAGTCACGTCATTGTAGCTCAGCTGTCATACCAGACTCGACCAATGGATAGTCCTGCCTGGATTACAATCCACCTTCCTCATTACAGTCCTTGAAGCCATTACTGAAGACCCTGCGGGACCTGGCCGGCAGCCAGACGTGTATTATCTGCTGCTATGAGGAGAGGACCACCGGAAAGAATCCTGAAATAGAAAGGAAATTTTTCGAGGTAAGAAATTAGTGATTTCATACCTATTCTTTACCTCCTCTGCTGGTGGTTGTAGTTCTTCTGGACCTGTATTCAGCCACTGCTCCTGGTGGCTGCCTAGCTGTTAACACTGACAACCCCCAGTATTCTCTGACAACTGGGAACACTGATCTAGAGACTGATTAGGAGACCAGGTATTGTCAGGGCTATATGGTTCAGCCACACCACACACAGAACATAGTATATGCATAAGCACTGGAAATAGAAATCCCTGTTCAGCCCTTACAGCTCCCATAGGTGGTGGTCACCCAGCTTTCCGCAGGCCCAGAATGGAAAGAATCTGTATTGTTATATAGAGTTACATTGCTGCCTATCTTCTCCTGCTTGTTCTGTGTGTCCTATAGTTAGAGAATCAGGCAGATCAGGATGAACACAGTTGCCGCTCCTGTCATCTTGTCTCACTGCAGTATGTTCTTTATTTTATTTTTTTTATTGTTTTTGCAGCTTTTGAAAACACATTTTGACTATGAGGAAGTGACCATTGATAAACATGATGAGGAGTACCGGAGCGAAGACATCCATATTCTACAAATCCGCAAGAAGACATAAGTGAGTTCTGTGCCACGATGGCCTTAGCCCTCCAGCTGTTGCAAAACTACAATTCCCATCATGCCTGGAAAGCCGAAGGCCATTCGTCATTCATAGGCCAATATAATATCTGGTATGTAACAATGGTTTCTTAGGCCGGTTTAGCCGTGTTAGATGCACGTTCTGGCCTTATGACTAGAGGTGACACCTGGGAGACCTAGAGTCAGGCCGGGGCTTCCTGTCCTGACCCAAATCTAAGGGATCTTTTACATTAACAGATTTGTTGTCTGCCAATCAGCACCGATCAGCGAGATTGGCACTTGTTTGTAGTACCTTTACATGGCGCAACAAATCAAGCGGCGCGGCTGCAAGAACGATTCATGTATTGTTTGTGCAGCAATGGAAACTCACAGCTCAGATGTGTATATATCCATGCTGTCAGTTTCTAGGTCACAAGCAGTGTATACTTTTTTTTTTTTACCTTAGTTTATTGAAGGATTTGCACATATACCGACAACGTACATAATGCTATACAACATCACATAAGCAAACAGCAGTGCATACTTACCAGCCACGCTGCTTGTGATCTGGCGGCTGGCTGTACTGGCTGTCAATCATTCTGGAGGAGGCGGGGCCTGAAGACAGCCGCTGGACGGGAGAGCCAGAAAACAGGATGCGAGATCACTCAGCAGCACACTAGGTAAGTATGTATTACTGTGTGACCTAGATTCTGACAGCACAGGTATATGTATATGTTTTCCTTTTTTGTTATTGTCCATAACCCTGTTTACCTGGGAAGATGTGCTGACTATAACAATACATTTTGAAGCCTACTCAGAAGACATAATCAGCCGAGGATCCAGAGTTTCCCAGTCCTTAGTTTAGGGGTAGGGAACCATGGTTCTCCAGCTGTTGCAAAACTCCCATCATGCCTGGACAGCCAAAGCTTAAAGGGGTTATCCAGTGCTACAAAAACATGGCCACTTTCCCCCTACTGTTGTCTCCAGTTTGGGTGCAGTTCCATTGAAGTAAATGGAGCTTTATTGCAAACCACACCTGAACTGGAGACAACAATAGGGGGAAAAGTGGCCATGTTTTTGTAGCGCTGGATAACCCCTTTAAGCTCCATTCACTTCAATGGAACTGAGTAGCAAGCTGGAGACAAGAGTGGTGCTGTCTCTGGAAGAAAGTGGCCATGTTTTTGTAGCACTGGATAACCCCTTTAAGCCAAGGTTCCCTACCCCTTCCTTGGCAGATTGCTGTCACTTTTACCTGGGTCGAGTATCGGCCTCAGGAGTGTTTCTTGCAATGCTCCTGGCTGATAATCGTCCTGTGTAAAAGCCCCTTAAAACTGTGTCCGTAATCTGCCCATGTGAAACGGCATTGATGTGTAAAGCTTTATTAGTATGTATGATGGGTGTACGCTCTGCTGCATTTATATCTGCATTGTGTTGGTATCATATGGTTTGACTGGTTGTTTGTTTTTTTTTCCCTTCCTCATATTGGACAGGAATGTCATCATCGCTTCCTCAGCATTTCTGGACCAGCTCACCACCAGACAATATTGGCGGAGGATGAGATATGGCCTTGGTGTATTGTACCGCACTAACCTGTACGGTTCTTCATACCCCTGCAGTCTGTGCAGCTGGAGGAGACAGTCTACAGTAGTGATCTCCAGCATACGGCTACCAGACCTGCACACTTACTATAGGAAGGCCATGTATTTCAGGCTGGTGAGAGATGGAATCGGACTATGGAAGCTTTATCCTCCTCTACAACAAGCTTCATAGAGACAGCAATGGCATAGGGGCTTAAGGTTGGTGATCGCTGGTCAGCTGTATAACCGGCCATCTACTCTACACACTATTTAATTACATTGGGCCTAAAATTACCTTTATGTCACAAGTGCTTCCAGTCATCAGGGTCACATGGTGGGTTACACAGTGTTTCTTTGCCATTGTTTCCGTCTTGATCTCTAAGATCAGTCGATATATGGAGGAAGCTCAGCTATAAGGATCTGTGTAGACTAGACTCCATGTGACCTGTGTGCCATGTGTAATGGGAAATAAAAGCTTACCATAATACATCTGACTTTGTGTTGTTTTTTTTTTGTGCTTTTTTAGAAAGTGTTAAAACTTTTGAGCCTACATAAGTTGTTATTTATCTTTTGGAGCATTTAGAGACCGACTGTACCGGAAAAAGATTAGAGAAGAATAAATTGTAAGGCTTGCTGTGTTATTGGGACTTAAAGCGTAACTGTCATTTCAGGGCCATTTTTTTAAAAACATTAAATATCAATAGTAAAAGCGATTTTAAGAAACTCTGTAATAGGTTTTATGTACTAAAAGAGTTTCCTTCTGTAGTGAAAAAGCTATCTCCCAGCCTCCCCCCTCACATCAGATGAAGCAGGATTTCTGTCTCCATTATGTGGCTATGGAGAGGGGAGGGGCTGTTAGGAGTGACTGAGCACGGAGCAGTCCTGCACAGCACAACACCCTGCAATCTTCTCTCAGTAAGTTCATAGATAAGCACTGACCTTTCTGACACCTGAATTTAGCGGTTTAGGTGCCCAGACAGTCTACAAACAGCTGACCTTCATGTCACCTCTTCCTGCTCCCTCATCTCCCTCAGCCCCTCCCCCCTTCATAGGCTTACAATGGAGAGGGCAGAGCCCGTCTTCACTGGCTTCTCTGTAATGAAGACGTGTTTGCCTGATAAGTCAGGGGGGGGGGGGAGGCTGGGAGATTGCTTCTTGAGTACAGAAGGAGGCTTTTTTGGCTGATAAAACCTATTACAGAGTTTCTTAAAATCGCTTATACTACTGATTTCTGCAATAAAAAAAAATATGACAGTTACGCTTTAAGGGGGTACTCCAGGATTAGAAAAACATGATTGCTTTCTTCCAGAGCTTATCTTCACTTTGTATGTGGTATTTCAGCTCAGTGAATGGAGCTGGGTTGTAATAACACATACAACCTGAGGACAAGAGTGGCACTGTTTCTGGAAGAAAGCGGCCATGTTGTTCTGATCTTGGAAAACCCTTTAAAGTATAGTATATGCCATAAATACCTGAGCTGCTCTCATTTGTAAGGAGAGAAAAAAGGGTCCGAAAGCGCTATTGTTTTTTTGTTTTTATTCACAACCACCACATTATTATTTATAGAGGTCAATGACGAGGTTACAAGGATACAACCCTTTATTAACGTGTCTTGACAAGGAAGACTTAAAGGGGTTTTCCAGGATTAGGAAAACAACAGATTAATTCCACACAAAAAAAGCAGAGCTACACCTGTCCTTAAGTAGTGTGTATAATAAAAAATATATCTATATCAGATATACAGTGGTGCCTTGTATTATGAGCATAATTTGTTCCGGGATCGTGCTTGTAATCCAAATCCACTCTTAAACCAAAGCAAATTTTCCCATAAGAAATCATAGAAATGCAGACAATTGGTTCCACACCTCAAAAATAATGATTTATTATTCTAAATAACATGTAAAACAGAAGAAACAAACAATAAGAAACAGCAGAATATGTGATATATAAGTTACTGTACAGTATAGCAATCAGCATGTGGTGTATAATGTATAGTAACTGTATAACCCTGATAACACAGCAGCTGGATATGTGATATATAAGTTACTGTACAGTATAGCAGTATGTGGTGTATAATGTATAGTAACTGTATAACCCTGATAACACAGCAGCTGGATATGTGATATATAAGTTACTGTACAGTATAGCAATCAGCATGTGGTGTATAATGTATAGTAACTGTATAACCCTGATAACACAGCAGCTGGATATGTGATATATAAGTTACTGTACAGTATAGCAGCATGTGGTGTATAATGTATAGTAACTGTATAACCCTGATAACACAGCAGCTGGTTGTAGATACAGGATGGAGCTGCAGATCCCTATAATGTAGTAGTGTAGTACAACAGGCTAGAATAGAGAAGCAGGGCTGCTCTCAGAGGTCTGTGTGGTCACATGACAGCAATGAGGAAGGGGGTGGGTTCAGCATGGACCAATGGGGAAGGGGGTGGGTTCAGCATGGACCAATCAGGACTGACAGAGACTGCAGGGAGCATGAAGGAATGAGCAGGACATGTGGGCACAGTATAGCAGCGCTCTCTGTCCGGGGAGAGAGGGGTTACAGCTATGGCAAAATTACCCCCACAGTCCTGTCCCCTGATGCAAGCCCCAGCCTGAAGTGGATCTGCTATGATTTGGAAGGTGAGGGAGACTTCCTGGGTCAGAGTACAGGGCTGTAGACCCCGCTATGCAGACCATACCCCTCCTCTGCTCCCCCTCCCACCCAGTACAGGGAGCTCTTACACCAAAGCAATGCTCTTAAACCAAGTCACAATTTTGAAAAACTGAGCTCTTAAACCAAGGTACCACTGTATGTATCTGAGTCACATAATTGTGATGGATGGTTATTGCTCCCCTGCTTACCAAGTTACATCTGCTGAAAATACATCAATCATGTCCCTTCTTTTGTGTACAGTTATGGGCCTATTCCACGGCCCGATAATCGTTTAGTGAGAGCTGCAGGGACATCGTTACCAATGTCCTTGTGGGTTTTGCCTGTGTGGCAAGGTAGAAGAAGTAAAAACACCATTGTGTCAGGAAGGGGTTAACAAATGTTTGCAAACACACTTGCTGCCTCTGAAGCATTGGCCTTATCATTGGCCTGTTTATTAAGCTGCAGTGAGTGTCATTGTCCAGCAGAGGGTGCTGGTGCTGCACACATTGTGATGCCTTCCTAGGTACAAAAAGTTTTCTGAACTGAATAATTTTTAGTAGGTGGTCAGCAGCACTTCATACCTCAGATGGATGATATCAGATACTAGACATGTTACCGCAGCTGAATCTACATCAGATACAAGGGTTTCTCACGGGAACGGAGAGGTAATGTTTCTAGATCACCAATATTACCATACAGCAGCATGTACTATAGATTTATACAGGGAACAACTCCCGCCATGTATCGGCTCAGGGCAGAGGGCTTCCTGCCTGGAAAGCTAAAGCTGGGAATTATATTTTTACATCAGCGGAGAGACGAAGGTTTCCCATCCCTGCTATAGTGTGGGCTGAAACGGAGTAAGGGTGCGTTCACACCTACAAGATCTGCAGCAGATTTGATGCTGTGTTCAGTTATTTAAATGAAATCAGCCGCAGATCCTGTAGGTGTGAACGCACCATTAAAGGGAATCTGTCACCTAAAAAATACTTACAAAAAGATTAGTGATTCCTGCATAAGACTATTCTGTGTCTTCAAGAAGTGAAAAGATAATGTTTTTAAAGGGATTATCCAGGATTAGGATACATAACGCCACCTCTGTCCTCAGGTTGTGTGTGGTATTACAATTCAGCTCCATTCACTACAATGGAACTGAGGTGCAAAACCACATCCAACCTGAGGAAAGGAGAGGTGCTGTTTCTAGAAGAAAGTGTCAGTTTTTTTTAAGCCTGGACAATCCATTTAAACCTCTTCCGTCCCATCAGTAACACCCCCTGCTGATATATATATATACACATACACACAAAATAAAAACAAAAATAACATCCTGCAGTCCTACTTTGATGACTTGGAACGACTGGCTGTTGAGTGTCATGAGGAGTGATGGCTCAGTGATAAAGCTGCCGACTGTGATCTATGTCATTTTGGAGCTCCTGGTTCAAACCCCACCTGGGACTGTACGGGAGGTCGGGGCCTTTTTATAAAGTAGGATTTATTAACCAAGGTTGAAGTGGTCACCAACTTTTCTTATGACTAAAGTTCCTTATACATGTGTCAGCTGTACCCGTCGCTCATGGACCAACCACTGACGGAGACAGTGGTCAGGTGTGATGGAAAATAAGATAAGAGATAAGAGCAGTTTGGCTGCTGCTTACCTCTCTCAGAACAAAGAGGACACAGGATAGCTTGGCCATGCCAAACGTTCCTGGTAAACTAGTTTGGCCAGTGGGTTAATGTAACCATGTAGCCTCCTGGGATCACTTGGATTTCTGAATTGGCTGTGGCTCAGAGGGTTAGTTCATTGGCCCCAAGTGTTGGTGCCCTGGGTTCTAATCCCAGGCTTTCCCTTTCTTTGAGTATTTTACGGCTCAATGGTAGAATCCCTGGTTGAGCCTGATCTCATGGTTATTGTAGTTTCCTTACGTGGCTGGTGGCTTGGACTGCTGAGGAAGAAGAGGACAATCAGTGTAGAAGATGTTTTTGCAAAGTCTTCAAGATCCTTGTAGATGCTTCTTTTCCTTTTTTTCCCCTATTGATGTCTCTATTCATTATTGCATTACCTTTCTATTACTTTGATGATGACTCTTAGAAGTATCACACATTGTTGAGGCATGCCTATAGGTCAGTGGTCTGAGTGTCTGACCTTGGAGGTGGTTGACCAGGGTTCTAATCCTGCCTAGTTCACTTTCTTTAGTTGTTATTTTGACCCGTCCTATTAATAACAATGACCTGGAGAAATGTTCATGGCTTCCCTTGAGCAGGAGCTGGCTCAGGGGGTTAAGGACCTTGCAGTTCTAGATGTGCTGCTGCTGGCGACCCAGGTTCAAGACCCATTGTTGCACTAGGTATTGGCCTCATAGGTTCAATGCTGGCTTGGTGTGAGTGACTCGGGTTGATACCCAATGCTGGCTAGGTGTTGGGGAGCTGCGGTTCCCAAGGACAACACTCCCTGCTGGCACGGGAGTGGAGACCTGGATCCAGGACCCAATGCATCATGTATTGGACTTCCAGGTGTGATGCTGAATGCTGGCTTGGTGTCACGGACCCAGGTTTAGCACCCAGTGCTCCTCGCTAATAGTGGCTCACGGTCCCTGTTTGTTGGGACATTTAAAGTATACTATATAAAAGAGCTGCCTGGTAAGGTGGCTCTGTTGCATCTTCCTACAATTTCTAAGGCACTGCGACGCGACTTACAGTCAATTATGGGTAAGTCATCTTGATACAATAACCATACATGTTAACAACTAGACTTAATACAATAACCATACATGTTAACAATTAGTGTGATGTAAGTTACATAATAACCACTAGGTGGCACAGTGCTATATAAATCCTTAGGTATGCCAGAGATATGTGCGCATGCTTGTCATGCCCACACCATTTACTAGAGCCTATGACACTATGACGTGGTATCCGGTTAGCTATGCGCACATCTAATATTTTTCTGGCCCAAGCACATAAATCATATGTGATCCAGTTTTTTTTTTTCTCTTAGGGTGCGATTCGGACCGAATCGCACCCTAAGTGTAATAGTAGACAACGATTGAACGATTGGTCGTTTAATAGGTTTTGGATCTATTTTTATCGTTTGTCTTTTACACATTGTTCGTTTGAATAAGATGTCGTTAGCCGTTCCCTGTTCATTCGCAAATTGAAAGGGGAGTGTTCTTGCTCCAATTCAACCGATAATCTTTCCGTGTAGTAAAACGAACGATTATTAGGCAACCGCTATTGCGATCGTTAATTGAAAAAAATCGCTTCGTGTAATACCACCCTTAGAAGAAAAGGTGATGCCTCACTAGGGGGTTAGTGAGATGATGGAACCTGCTTTGGCTGTTGGTACAGCAGCACTGGGGGACACTAAGCTGATGTCTGCCACCTGACACAACCACAGCGAACAAGCAATGAAGCTGCCCAGTTGGTTCCATCTCTGCCCCATATACTGCTATGGTTCCTCATTCTCATCCGGCTATTACCCCAGACTAGAAGGATTTTTTTTTTTTGACACTACAGACTGATGGTTCCAGCAGCCTGCTGGGTACTGAGTCCCAGCTTAGTAACAGACGCATATTGTTACCAATATAAGAAATAGAGAGAAAACCAACCAAAAGTTATATAATAATATAGTAGTAATATGAGTGAAAATATATACCTTAGTGGTCTTAGCACATATAATATATACAACCTACATAGCAAAAATCCCACCATATCCATCATAGGTCAATAAAAATGCCTCATTGTCATAAACCATAATAAAGAAGAAAAGAATCAGCACTAAAGGGAATGATGATACAGGAAAACTGATATATATAATCATACACTACCATCAGGGCCGGCTCCTGGTTATGTTGGGCCCTCGGATGACAGAGCCTCAGCGGGCCCCTCATCCATCCACTATGTACAATCACTTGAGACACTACTAACATACACAAAAACATATTACTAACAGACAACGACTGACACACACAGGGAGATTTATCAAACATGGTGTAAAGTGCCCCTAGCAACCAATCAGATTCCACATACCTCCCAACTGTCCCGGATTCCACGGGACAGTCCCGTTTTCGGGGTGCTGTCCCGCGGTCCCGGAACGGCCCCCCGTGGCCCGACCAGAAAAACAATAAACCAGTAACTCACCTGTCCGCCGGTCCCAGCAGCTCCTCTCCCGGCAGACTCCGGGACGGGCAGCTGACTGTGCCGGAAGTAATTCATATAGAGGCTGCAGGTCACTTCGGCACAGTCAGTGTCTGTATACCCCGCTGCCCGCCCCGGAGGATGACAGGAGTGCGAGCTCTGCCGAGAGAGGAACTGCTGGGACTGGCGGACAGGTGAGTTACTGGTTTATTGTTTTTCTAGTCGAGCCACACTAATGGGAGATTGGATACTATGTGGGGCGCTATATTAGGGTTTGGATACTATGTGGGGCACTATATGGGGGCATTGGCTACTATGTGGGGCATATATGGGGGGTTAAATACTATGTGGGGCACTATAATGGGGGATTGGATACTATATAGGGCATTTTTGGGGGGATTGGATACTGTATAGGGCACTATTCAGTCAGCAGCATGTGGTGACTGTAGGGGAGTGGCTATGAGGGCATGGCTATGGGGACCGCGGCGCACATGTCCCTCTTTGCAAAAGTTGGGAGGTATGCCTTTCATTCCTCACAGACTCTTTGGAAAATGAGAGGTGGAATCTGATTGGTTGCTAAGGGCAACTGAGCCAGTTTCACTTTACACCATGTTTGATAAAATTCCCCCACATTGCTTACAGCTCAGTCTTCTTCCTTTTTATCTCTGTCCAGCTGATCTCCACACTGTGAGGTTGAGGACCTTCCAGTCATGTGATCAGCTCCTTTACCCTCTGTGCAGGTCCTGCTCCAGTCTCCTGTATCTTTTGATGTTCAGCCCTGACCCTGCACTACAGTGAGCGGGCTGAACATTAGCGCACTGGACCCCTCTCTGGGCCCCGGCACTTGCCCAGATAAGCCCTGTGCCAACACCGGCCATTAGTACCATAGATAAAAATCAGGAGAATGTATGATTATATATTAGATTTCCTGGAACCAAGCGGCGTTTTGGAAAATGGACCGCGCCACCGGGATCTCCAAGCCGGCACAGAGCAGGTAGTGGTGGAAAAAAAAAACCTTATGAAATGGTACATTCACTTTAAATTCTTATGCAATTATGACAATGAAGCATTTCTTAATGATATATGATGGTTGTAGCAGCTTCTCGCCATGTAGGTTGGACTGTGTTCCTACATTAAACAGAGAGGTAAGTATGAAAGCTGTGTTCTGCCTTCCTCTGCACTGCAGCCTCCAGGGTCCATCAACTGCAGTAACTGAGTGTCCTGCTCCTGTACAGTAAGCAGCGATTTATACAGATTGCTGCTTAGGGCCCTATTCCATGGGACAATTATCGTTCAGATTATCGTTAAGTCGTTCGAACCTGAGCGATAATCGTTCAGTTGAATAGCAGCTAGCGATTAACGACCGAACGAGAAATCGTTGATCGCTTAATAAGACCTGGACCTATTTTTATCGTTGCTCGTTCGCATTGAATAGGTCGTTCGGTTGTTCGCAGTAGTAACAAACGCAATAGCGATGACAAGACGACCGCAAGAACGATCATAAGTAATCATTATCATTCCATGTAAATGGGTGAACGATTTCAGGTCGTTTGAGATCGTTTATCGTTAACCAGAATTTAAGTATACAGTTGTTACTTAAAGGGGCCCTACAGGATTAAGAAAACATTTCCACTTTCTCCACAAAACAGCGCCACCTTTCGCAACAGGCTGGGTCTGGTATTGCAGCCCAGCACCACTGGTGTGAATGGGGCTGAGCTGCATTGCCAGATGTGAATAGGGAACAGATGCTGCCATGTTGTTGTTTCTCCTGTAAGCCCCGTTCCTCCGATATGGAGAAATATCATATTGGTCGCATACACTACTGCACCAACTGACCAATACCACATGCAGTGGATCTTATGAAGCACTGGTCATCTCTATCCATACTGATGAGTCCCCGGCTCCCCAGGACCATGAATAATCCAGCACATAGAGGGGGCCAGATAAATCCTGTAGATAGGAGGATGAGAGTGCTGCATTATTTATAGGTGTAGCCTCGCCACCTCTCACACTCTCTCCTCCATTATAATGAATAGACTCCATCCTCACTTATTACTCAAGAGCTGCGTGCAAAATCTATGGCTCATGTGTGTAAAATCAATGTCACAGCGCAGGGTGTCATTACCTGCAACAAGGGCGGGTGCGCTTCCATTGTACTGAATGGTTAAATAATGACAAAAGTATATACACTACTCTGTTATTATCTGTACACTGATATATACGAGGAGTGATGGCGCCCTCCATGTGACCTCTCCCTAACCTGCATCACTCTAGGTTTATTTGGATCTTATACAACCTGGGCTGCAGAGTATCGCTCCTCCAAAAGGAGAAGAGCTGACTTTCTGGCGTCACTTACTGGAGGTAAGAGGATCTGGACTTTACATCTTCCTCCTGTAGGTGGCACTAGAGAGTAAGCACTACTTTGCATACTTTTCCTCATGACCTGCAAAACTCCCTATGCCAGCTGGTGGTCTCCAGAAGGAGAAACACTTGGGTGTCCTACCACAGGTGTTACTGTTCTATACACCCTTCGTAAAAGTCTGTACTTCTTGTACTTGTGCGGTGATGAAAGTAGTACTAACGTTTCACCACTAGATGCCGCTCTATAGGTTATGTTTTTTTGGAAGCTGCACAGCTGAAGTGTAAAAAGGGTTAGTTTTTCTTTGTATGTCACATGAATCTGCAGACCAGTAGGGATCTGTTCTTCTTCTCTCCTATCAGCTCTCTCTTTACTTCTTCTATTGCACTCTTCACCCACTCACAGCGCACCTTAGATGCTGGGAGATAGGAAGTCACATGGGTGGAGGAGGTGCAAGGTCATTCGTGTTGGACATTGTGGAGAAAGTACACCAGCTAGATAGCACAGTGGTCCTATCTGGGCCCTGCCCCTCTGCCAGGTCCCCTATTCAAATCAGTCTTAGCTAGAACCCGTATGGGAAGTAAGCAAGACAGTACACCTCTAACACTTTCTTCTTCAATAACGCTACACAACACTATGCAGTGCTAAACCCCTTCTAAGAGAGGACACGTTAGAGACAACCTCAACCCACGCCGTGGACAAGGAGAGTCACAGAGCAGGACAGTATCCACAAAAGCCACAGAAGCTAGAAACTGATCCGGATAGAGCAAAGTTGCGATAAGCCTAGGAACTCCATCTCGCAGCGCGGGTGTCAGCAGGGAACCCTCAGCATTTTGCTCATTCCAGGTAACAAGGTCTGGGGCCTATGTCCCCCACTAGAAGGATTCAGCCACATCTAGTAGGCATAAGGTGGTGTGAAGACTAATCAAAGGTCAATACACTGGCACAGGTGTTCTCTTCTTCTTTTTTTTTTTTTTTAACTCTTTATTTAGAGAAAGAGCAGGGAAAACCAACAGCACACCGGAGTGTCCATACATATGAGAAAAACTTGAAATTATACATACATAACCAGGACAATATAGAACAGTTGCACCTAACAGAATACGGAGAACAAAGAAAACTCTTCTTCTTCTTCTAAGTATTCTACCTCATCCTCCAACATCCTGGCAGAGCACCGAACTACTTGGGTTGAGACTCTCACAACATCCTCCTCTCTGCTACTCTGCATCACTCTACAAGCTACCCAGTCAGTACAACTATATTCAACACTGTATTCCTGTCGCAGATTCGGTTATGTATTGCCAAGTATATATCTACAACTGTTATCAAGTGTATCATCCAGTGCTTTGTCAAGAGAAACATCATAGTTGTGTATCCTGCTGCAAGCACGTATCCTTCAGTAAAAACAGCTTTATTAAAGGTAAAGAGACTCTGTGATCTTTCGCCTTACACCGACACCGCACACACCGTAACCTTGGGACACTTCCCCTTTCTGTGGGTGGCAGATCCGATAGTCCAGGAGGGTCACTACACCGCTCAGGTCATCCGTGATTCCACTGACCCAAGGGACCCCGTAGCAGCCCAGCAGGACACTGGCCACAGGGGAAAAAGGGTACAACCGGCCTTGTAAAATAAAAGCAGGCGTGCCATCACACCTGTGTGCCCAACCGGCACTGGCGTCATGATATAACACCTCAAGGTCCGGCTGTATCTCGGCCAACCACCACCAGAATGGCGTCACACCTCACCACCTCGCAAGTGACCAGCCGCTCCTCGGACACAACACCCCGGGGTACACCACACACTCCTGCCTCAGATTCGAAGCTATAAGGGGCACTACACACTGCTATACTATATACAAGTCAGACATCTGTAGACTGAATGATGACAGTGCAGAAACCACTGACCTCACGCACACAGCCTTGGCATCCCACCAGGTTTCTCCTGCAGTGTGTATGCTGCCGTTCTCACCAGGGTACCTAACACTGATTTTATATTTACTTTCCCCCCAGGGTGCAATGTTATAGCACCGGGCTCTCCCTTATGCATACAGGAGATGATATAAATTACAGGTGCACTGAATTGCTCTCCCTGTCTGCATATGTCACCCAGCTTTCCTAGACTCCTGACTGGGAGTCTACCGGGTCAGTAAAACATCTTGTCTGACGGCGTATATAGACTGATGTACCCTTCAGAAATTATAAGAAAACTTGACGAACGTTCGGGTTTTATCGGCATTTGATTCCCGGCTGCTGGAGAAGTTGGATGCCGCCCTAGGAGTCCTGGAAAACATGGATACGGCCATAGGGCTGCATCCAACTTCTCCAGGCAACGGGAGTCAAATGCAGATAAAGCCGGACATTTGCCAAGTTCTTCAGGACTGTGGTAAAGTTGGGTGTCCTGCTTAGACAACTCTAAGCAGCAGGTTTTGTATACTCAGGACCCGGACTCTGGCTGCCATATAGTAGGGAGAATACACTATAATTTATGTTACAGTAATATACAGAGCCCTTGCGGGTCACATGCTATACACTGTGCACAGTCCTTGTGATTTTCTTCTATGCAGTACTTATAAGCTGCTGTATGTTCTGCAGAAAGTGGTGTATTCTCTCAAGTCTGACACAGTGCTCTCTGCTGCCATCTCTGTCCATGTTAGGAACTGTCCAGAGCAGGAGAGGTTTTCTATGGGGATTTGCTGCTGCTCTGGACAATTCCTGATATGGACAGAGGTGGCAGCAGAGAGAACTGTGTCAGACTGGAAAGAATACCCCACTTCCTGCAGGACATACAGCAGCTGATAAGTCCTAGACTAGAGATTTTTTTTTTTAATAGAGGTAAATTACAAAACTTTGGCACTTTCGAATATCAATTGATTTGAAAGAATTTTTTTTTTTTTTCCGCTGGAGTACCCCTTTAAGTGGCAAAACGCACATAGATGTTTATAACGTGTACCGGGATATTCATGTGTCAGCTCTGCCCTCTCGAGTGGGGGGGGGGGAGGGGAGGGGGGTGTTGGCTTCTCCGCACCTGTGTCCTTATTTCTCCCTCTCACATTAATCTGATAATACAGAATTAGGTTATGGTCCTATCTCAGAGCGATGACGTCTCTATCCCGGCAATCACAGACCAAAGACATGTTCCCCATTTTCCTTATTTGCTGCAGATGCCCCCTATGCCCCCATACTGTAGTGCCACACTGCTGCAGATGCCCCCTATGCCCCCATACTGTAGTGCCGCACTGCTGCAGATGCCCCCTATGCCCCCATACTGTAGTGCCGCACTGCTGCAGATGCCCCCTATGCCCCCATACCCGAGTGCCACACTGCTGCAGATGCCACCTATGCCCTTATACAGTAGTGTTGCACTGGTGCAGATGCCACCTATGTCCCCATACCCGAATGCTGCACTGCATTTACTTCTATTTAAAATTCTCCAGTCTTCCAGTACTTATCAGCTGACGCATGTCCTGCAGGAACTGGTGTATTCTTTCCAGTCTGACACAGTGCACTCTGCTGCCACCTCTTTTCAGAGCAGGAGAGATTTTCTCTGTGGATTGGCTTCTGCTCTAGACAGTTAATGACATAGACAGAGGTGGCAGCAGAGAGCTGGAAAGAATATACCACTTCCTGCAGGACATACAGCAGCTGATAAGTACTAAAAGACTGGTGATTTTTAAATAGAAGTAAATTACACATCTATAACTTTCTGACACCAGTTGATCTGAATTTTTTTTCTTTCTCTGGAGTAGCCCTTTAAAAAAAAAAAAAAAAATGCCGCAAAATCCTATTAAGGAAATTCACATTACCGGACATGCTGTGACTTTTAGTTCCACAAAACCTGAGCACATGTCTTAGTTCTGAGAAGTTTCGGTCAGTGATCAGTCACGCTGTAGCAGGGGGGTGGGGATGCCTCTCGCTCATCATGATGTTATTACAGTATAGCTATAACTTTTGTAACATCTGGCAGGCCTGGGACTTATTACACGCAGCGGCCGTGTTATGCGGTGCAGCCCCCGTGTTGCTGGTGAACGCTTTTGTTTGCCGTCTTATATAATGACACTTTTATGGTTGCTGGGTGCGGTACCACGCTGAGCAATGATAATAATGAGGCAGCGTGTCACAGGAAATCTCAGTGTACCACACCTACCGACACAGGGGACAGGAAGCAGCCAGCACAGGGACCTGCTTATCAACATAGCTCCATAATACACCGATAATATCGTGCAACAGTCTATCAGCGATAACAAGCAGAGCCGAGTGTGCGGAAACTATTCCATAGATAACAAACAATTCACTGGCTGCAAATGGGATCACTATCACGGGGGAAATGTGGCAAAAAAAGTTATACAGATCTGTAAATCACTTCTATTAAAAAATCATCACTTATCAGCTGCTGTATGTCCTGCAGGAAGTGGTGTTTTCTTTCCAGTCTGACACAGTGCTCTCTGCTGCCACCTCTGTCCATGTCAGGAACTGTCCAGAGCAGGAGCATATCTCCATACAAAATGGACAATTCCTGACATGCAGAGAGCACTGTGTCAGACATCACTTCCAGCAGGACATACAGCAGCTGATAAATACTAGAAAAATGTAGATGTTTAAATAGAAGTAAATGACAAATCTGTATAACTTTCTGACACCAGTTGATTTGAAAGAAGAAAATTGCTGGAGTACCCCTTTAAGGTTTTCCCATTATGACTAAGATGAGGTATTCTAGGACCACAACCATCAGTCACTAGAGGGCGGACCACATCTGTGTCTTCTTCTGTGGCCCCTTTGGCCCTCCAGCTGTTGCAAAACTACAACTCCCATCATGCCTGGACAGCCAAAGCTAAAGCTTTGGCTGTCCAGGCATGATGGGAATTGTAGTTTTGTAACAGCTGGAGGGCCGAAGGTTCCCCATTCCTTCTGTATGATGTGGAGGTCTACATAAGATAGTGAAGCCCCACCCATGTATACTGTATTTCGAGTATTTTATAGTTTGGGGTATACGGCGCCTTTAAGGGTAGATATCCCAGCTGACCTATATTCCTCCTCAGATGACAATGTGTGTGAATAGAAGTGACTCCCGTTTCCAGGTCTCTGCTCCTCGCTGTTCACACTTTTTCTTTACCTGTTAAGCTGATTATATGATGGCGGGAAGAAATGTACAGGCGTGACTGAGAGCCGTGCAACCTGCTATTACAGGAGAATGAGGGCAAGAGGAGGCCGCAAGGATCCTGGGCCTCATCATCATCATCATCATCATCATCATTGTGCGAGAACATCCTATCCTGGACCCGGAGGCGTCTGGGACACAATGAGGAAGATCCAACACACAATTCCTGACACTGGAGACAAGTCGTCCCCATGCTGAGGGCTATGGCTACATAGACAGATTATCTGACAGATTATATGACAGATTGTTGAAGCCAAAGCCAGGAATAGATTTGAAAAGAGGAGAAATCTCTGTCTTTCCTTTATGACCTGGTCTCTACTTATAGTCTGTTCCTGGCTTTGGCTTCAAAAATCTGTCAGATAATCTCAGCGTCTCTCCGCGCTGAACATGTCCATTCTTCAGCGCCGAGAGATGCAGCACGCGCCTCCCATAGAGTGTCATTATGATACGGAGGCTGGCGGACAATTCCGCCTCTCTTGCTCTGTGTGAATGGGGCCTAATAGGGGAGATTTATCAAACATAGTGTAAAGTGAGACTGGCTCAGTTTCCCCTAGCAACCAATCAGATTCCACCTTTCATTCCTCACAGACGCTTCGGAAAATGAAAGGTGGAATCTGATTGGTTGCTAGGGGCAACTGAGCCAGTCTCACTTTACACCATGTTTGATAAATCTCCCCACCATGTTCATACTGTTAGCATATCCCTAGGTCTTTTGCCTACTATCTATGTGTAAGGATAGCTGAAAGGCGTCTGATCACTACAAGTCCCAGCAATCTAGAAAAGGGGCCTCTCAGATTGATGGAGAGAGATGACCACCACTCTATTTACTGTCTATGAGAGGACTGGTGATAGCCAAGTGCGGTACTGTTTATGAAAGGGCCAAAGATGGCGGAGTACTCCATCCTCTCATAGGCAATGAATGGAGTAGGGATCAACCCCTACATTCGGGAGGCCACTTCCCTAGATCTAGACTCCCCGCCATCAGACTAATGATGGGGCTGACACATTTAGGCATATCGTGGTACATAAGGCTGCCTTTACACAGAGCGATTTATCTGTCAGATTTTTGAAGCCAAAGCCAGTAATAAAGAGAGAAATCTCAGTCTTTACTTTATGACCTGTTCCCTGTTTATAGTCTGTTCCTGGCTTTGGCTTCAAAAATCTGTCAGATAAATCTCTCTGTGTAAAGGCAGCCTTACATATCCCTATGTATCCATACATTTGGGGTAGGCAACCTTGTCTCTCCAGCTGTTGCAAAACTACAACTCCCATCATGCCTGGACAGCCAAAGCTTTAGCTTTGGCTGTCCAGGCATGATGGGAGTTGTAGTTTTGCAACAACTGGAGAGTCAAGGTTCCCTATCCCTGCAATACACAATCATCGACAAGGCCGGATTCACACCTACGCTGGGCGGCTCTATTGAAAGATCTGTATAAAATACCATAAAAAACTTCCTGACATTACAGACGCCATGTTGGAAACCAGATGGACCCCATGAAAGTCATTCATAGGATTCATAGGGCACAATCTGCCAGCATGGTTCTGTCCATTGTTCTGACCTGTCAGCAGCTCCGCACAGGTCTTTATTTCAGACCACTTTACTTATCTTATGAACGTCTTCAGTTCTTTGGCTTTTCCTGCTCCATTTTGACTTCAGCTCCCATTGCATTATGGGAAATCACATGATACAGAACCAACCTGGGAGGTCACATGATTGACCACATGGTGGAGTCTGTTGCCAAAACTAACCGTCAGAATTTTGAAAGCAGCTCTGGATGTGAATAGAGTATAAAAGACATTGAATAACTGGAAAACAAGTCGAGATTTAATGTAAATTTAAAGGGGTACTTTAGTGAAATAGTATTTTCTTAAAAAAAAAAAAAGTTATACAGACTTGTAAATTACTTCTATTTAAAAAAAAAAAAAAAAAAAAAAAAAAAGCTGCCTTGCAGTACTTATCAGGTGCTCTATGTCCTGCAGGAAGTGGTGTATTCTCTCAGGTCTGACATAGTGCTCTCTGCTGCCACCTCTGTCCATGTCAGGAAATGTCCGGAGCAGGAGAGGTTTTCTATGGGGAGTTGCTGCTGCCCTGGACAGTTCCTGACATGGACCGAGGTGGCAGTAGAGAGTACAGTGTCAGACTGGAAAGTATACACCACTTCCTGCAGGACATCCAGCAGCTGATAAGTATGGGGAGATTTGAGATTTTTAAACAGACGTAAATGACAAATCCATATAACTTTCTGACACCAGTTGTTTTTTTTATGGAGTACCCCTCTAATTTGTGAACTGTTGCTTTAAGAGCCTAATCCTATATCTCCTCTATCTGTACCATTCCTGCCCTGGGACCCCCTGATGCCCAGGTCGATCAGCAGAGATCAGCAGCAGGGGGGGGGTTAGTGCAATGAACATTTGCTTGTTCGGAGTCTCTGCAAGACACGTACGGTTTATACATAGAAACTCTATTTCTGGTTCCTAACCATTAGGAAGTTGAGAATCAGAGAACGTGAGACTGAAAATTAACACATCTGACAGCGCTCGGGCTGCATGCTCGCTGCTCTGCTCTCACTTTAACCCTTTTCTGTCTTCCAGGTAATCTCATCACTATAAATCATTAACCAGTCATCCCCTCCATATAACGTTACTCTTTACACGCTTTAGCTCGAGCTGCGGAGGCCGGGAGGGAGGGTTAGTTTTGCTGCGGATTTATTGCCTTGTGGATTTTCTTACAAATTCTAAAAGAATGGTTTGAAGGGGTAATTTTTTTTAATTACAATAATTAAACATGGTATACTCACCTACCCCGATCCCCTAAAACACACTTATGTTCCTGGGTATATGTCACCTCAGTTTTATCTTACACATGGGTACTCTGACATTTTTTTTTTGTAATTTACCTTTATTTAAAAATATCCAGTCTTCCAGTACTTATCAGCCTCTGTATGTTCTGAACGAAGTGGTGTATTCTTTCCAGAGAGCACTGTTTCAAACCACTTCCTGCAGAACATACAGCGGCTGATAAGTACTGGAAGACTGGATATTTTTAAATAAAAGTAAATTACAGAAAAAAAAAAATTCAGAGTACCCATGTGTTAGATATAACTGAGGTGACATATACCCAGGAACATAAGTGTGTTATAGGGGATCGGGGGTAGGTGATTATACCATGTTTAATTATTAATGCAGGAATTCTCAATTATTACATCATTTATTTTTTTTACTGTATAAAATCAGAAAGTCGTTCACCGACAGCTAACATAGATCTTGCAAAGGGTAAAAATCAAAACAAAAAGTATTACAAAGTCACAGAACTGTAATTATATACAAAACCTTACATAACAACAGTAACAGACAGTCACATAAAACAATGGAACATAATGTGACCATACAGGCTGCACATGCTGATACCCTGTATATGTATAGCGGCAGCTGGGGGAAGAGCTGCCGATTCAGCATCAGTCGGTGACCCGGCCTGGCTATAACGCAGTCAGGAATTGTAGTGATAGAGCAAAGCGATTTGTAGGAGAGAAGTTATCAGGCAGGAAGAGGTTTAGCGGGGCGACATGTTGCACCTCAGGAAGTGGTTGACCTGTGGGCTGTGTGTATGGATGTAATGCTCAGGCTCATAGGCCTCAGGCTCGGGTACACAGCTGACAGTCTCCAGTGATGGTCATGTGTAGCTCCGGAGTACTGCATCTCCCTGCACGGTGCTTGGATCCCCTACAGTCATAAAGTGACGCCATATGCTAGTGATATGTAATCAGTTTATAAAGATTGGAAATCCCCTTTAAATATTTAAATCAGGTTCCGTCACTGCTGGCTGATGCAAGAAGCAGCTAATTGTGATTAATACCAGACTTTAAAAGAGGAAGTTCAGAAATTTCTAAAAATGGCAATACTTTTTTACCTCTAAGGTGAAGTGTTACTCATTGCCTCACAAGCTGTACTCCATGTCTTCCTACCCCCTCCTCCCTCACAGGCTGCTCCCCATGGCCCCTCCTCCCTCACAGGCTGCTCCCCATGGTCCCTCCTCCCTCACAGGCTGCTCATCATGGCCCCTCCTCCCTCACAGGCTGCTCCCCATGGCCCCTCCTCACTCACAGGCTGCTCCCCATGGCCCCTCCTCCCTCACAGGCTGCTCATCATGGCCCCTCCTCACTCACAGGCTGCTCCCCATGGCCCCTCCTCACTCACAGGCTGCTCCCCATGGCCCCTCCTCACTCACAGGCTGCTCCCCATGGTCCCTCCTCCCTCACAGGCTGCTCATCATGGCCCCTCCTCACTCACAGGCTGCTCCCCATGGCCCCTCCTCACTCACAGGCTGCTCCCCATGGCCCCTCCTCCCTCACAGGCTGCTCCCCATGGCCCCTCCTCCCTCACAGGCTGCTCCCCATGGCCCCTCCTCACTCACAGGCTGCTCCTCATGGCCCCTCCTCCCTTGCAGAATCCTCCCCATGGCCCCTCCTCCTTTGCAGGCTGCTCCCCGAATCCTCAACGCAGCCCCTCTTTCTTCACAGGCTGCTCCCCGTGGCCCCTCCTCTATTACAGGTCACTTCCCATGGCTCCTCCTCCCTCACAGGCTGCTCCCCATGGCCCCTTCTCACTTACAGGCTGCTACCCATGGTCCCTCCTCCCTCACAGGCTGCTCTTCTTTGCCCCTCCTCCCTCACAGGCTGCTCTCTATCGCTCCTTCTCCCTCACAGACTGCTCCCTGTGGCCCCTTTTTTTTCACAGGCTGCTCCCCGTGGCCCCTTCTTCTTTACAGACTGCTCTCCATGGCTCCTTCTCCCTCACAAGCCACTTTCCATGACTCCTCTTCCTTCACAGGCTGCTCCCGATGACTCCTCCTACCTCATAGGTTGCTCCTGATGACTCCTCTTCCCTCACAGGCTGCTCCCGATGACTTCTCCTACCTCACAGGCTGCTCCTGATGACTCCTCTTCCCTCACAGGCTGCTCCCGATAACTCCTACCTCACAGGCCATTCCCCATGGCTCCTCCTCCCTCACAGGCTGCTCCCAATGGCTCCTCCTCCCTCACAGGCTGCTCCCAATGGCTCCTCCTCCCTCACAGGCTGCTCTCAGTGACCCCTTCTCCATCACAGGCTGCTCCCGATGACTCCTCCTACCTCACAGGCTGCTCCTGATGACTCCTCCTACCTCACAGGCCACTCCCCATGGCTTCTCCTCCCTCACAGGCTGCTCCTGGTGACTCCTCCCTCACAGGCTGCCCCCCATGGCCCCTCCTCCATCACAGACTGGTCTGCAAACCACATTAAGAGCATGGAAGGCTTCTTTTCTTATCGCCATACTCCGCCACTCCTTAAAAACTACCAGGGTAACACCCTGGCCCAACTACACCTCTGATTACAGTAATAAGAATTTACAGTCTCTACAAATTGAAGGGTAAAGCAATGGCCCTGTAATAAATCCTAAATGGGCATCGGAGGCTCAGGTCAGGAGGTCAGGGCCTCCATCTCACATTGAGGTCAAGTAATATGACAAAAAAAAAAATAATAATAATAATAATAAAGTATGCACTATTATTTTTGTCCAGTTAAAGCTTCTCCTGATCGGTGTAAAGTCATTGTATCTGTCATTTTACTCTGAAATGGCACAGAATCAGAAAGCTTGATGGAGAGAAGCTTAAAGGGGCAGTTCACCCCCCCCAAAAAAAATTCAAACCAACCACTGCCAGAAAGTGCCAGAGATTTGTAATTTACTTCTATTAAAAAAAGAATCTCAAGTCTTCCAGTACTTATCAGCTGCTGTATGTCCTGCAGGAAGTGGTGCATTCTCTCCAGTCTGACACAGTGCTCTCTGCTGCCACCTCTGTTTATGTCAGGAACTGTCCAGAGCAGTAGCAAATACCTATAGAAAACCTCTTCTGCTCTCCAGACTGAAAAATACACCACTTCCTGCAGGACATACAGCAGCTGATATGTACTGGAAGAGGAGATTTTTTAAAAAAAAACAGAAATAAATTACAAATCTCTGGCACACAGCGTCATCCAGCCCACCCCTTCTAATGATAATCAATGGAGCGGGTGGACCGGATGACATGCCAGTGCTCCTAGTAGTGCTCTGGAGCGGAGTTTAACAGCGCGGGGCTGGCACTAAGGAGGAAAGTAAGAGACTCCTCAGCCTACCCAGCGCTATAGGGGGCTATCAGCAGGTTAGATTCCTCTAACCTGCCGATAGTTCCCCTTTAAGAAATATAGGAAGAGTTCTTCACATTTCTCCTTTGAGGGGACCAGGAGCTGCAGTACAGCTGTCTGTGCTCGGCCCATAGGGAAGTGGGATCAATCGTGTGATTTATGACTCAGTCACCTAAAGAATACACCTGATTACAGACGTGGGCATTTAAAGGGATAATAAAGGGCGTGGGATGTATAGGGTTAGGACAGTCACTAACAACAATGACAAAAGACAAGTGAGATGAACGATAATAGTTTCAATAACATGACACTTTGGGTATTTTTTTTTTATTTTAACTGTGTATCCTGTATTTTACTTCAGAGCTGCATTCACTATTCTGCTGGTGGGGTCACTGTGTACATACATTACATTACTGATCCTGAGTTATATTCTTTATTAGACTTCAGAGCTGCACTCACTATTCTGCTGGTGGGGTCACTGTGTACATACATTACATTATTGATCCTGAGTTACATCCTGTATTATACTCCAGAGCTGCACTCACTATTCTGCTGGTGAGGTCACTGTGTACATACATTGCATTACTGATCCTGTACTTATCCTGAGTTACATCCTGTATTATACTCCAGAGCTGCACTCAGAATTCAGAACTGATATCTCCCAGCATGCCTTGCCCCTGTCCAGTAGCTAAAGCTTTGGCTGTCCAGGCATGATGGGAGTTGTAGTTTTTCAACAGCTGTAGGGCGGAAGGTTCCCCATCCCTGGTATATAGAATCCACCCGTACAGTTACCCTGGATTTTTATGGATTGTTCTTTACTACATCATTGTACAGAGGACAGAAAGCGACCTGTTCCCGCTGTAACATCCGGCTGTATGACTAATATAACCACATTGCACCCTCCTTCCACTTTCATTTCACTTAGTGACACATGAGCCGCTCCCAGGCTGTGCGGATGTCACATTTCTTGTCCAACTTGTTTTATCACTTTACGCTTCTCGTTCGGACTGTATGAAAGAAGCTTCTATTGTCTCTAGACACAGTGCAGTCACCATTGTCAGAGCCTCCCATCAGCCCAGTAGTGACGCCACCAGGGCCGGCTCCAGCTTTTTGTGGGCCCTTGGGCGACAGAGCCTCGGCGGGCCCCTTTGAGGAGCAAATCATGGAGAGACAGGCGAGGAAAGATTTGCAGCAGAAGAAACATGCGGCTGCTGCATATCTTTCTCCTCCTGTATCTCCTGATCTCTGCAGTAGTCAGGACTCTGGAGGAGTCAGACCCAGTCACAGGATTATATATATATATATAATGCTGGTGCTGCTAGTTCTCTAGTATACAGCTCCTTCTGTGTGTGTGTGTGTGTGTGTGTGTATACATACACACACACAGAGCAGGAGCTGTATACTAGAGAACTAGCAGCACCAGCATTATATATATATATATATATATATATATATATATATATATATATATATTCTAATATGAACATGGTGAGACCTCTAGTTCTCCTATATACAGGCCCTGCAGTGATATACAGTGTGTGTATATATATATATATATATATATATATATATATATACACACACACACACACACACACACTGTATATCACTGCAGGGCCTGAATATAGGAGAACTAGAGGTCTCACCATGTTCATATGATAGATAGGAGATAGGGAAATAGATAGATAGATAGATAGATAGATAGATAGGAGATAGATAGATAGGAGATAGGAGATAGATAGATAGATGATAGATAGATAGATAGGAGATAGGTAGATAGATAGATAGGAGATAGATAGATAGATAGATAGATAGATAGGAGATAGATAGATAGATAGGAGATAGATAGGTAGGAGATAGATAGGAGATAGATAGGAGATAGATAGATAGATAATGATAGATAGATAGATAGATAGATAATAGATAGGAGATAGATAGATAGATAGATAGATAGATAGATAGATAGGAGATAGATAGGAGATAGATAGATAGATAGATAGATAGATAGATAGATAGATAGATAGATAGGAGATAGATAGATAGATAGATAGATAGGAGATAGATAGGAGATAGATAGATAGATAGATAGATAGATAGATAGATAGATAGATAGGAGATAGATAGATAGATAGATAGATAGGAGATAGATAGATAGATAGATAGATAGATAGGAGATAGATAGATAGATACAGATATCTAGTTGTTTTGTGTATAGAGGTCCTGCTGTAATATATATATAAATATATATAAATATATATATATATATCCTGCTGTAATAGATATATATATATTACAGCAGGACCTCTATACACAAAACAAGTAGAAGAACCAGCACATACAGGACACTTAGTTTGCAGAGCCTACCTGCTGCCCTCTATCAGGTCATGTGTCCGATCACATGACCCGTGACATCATCAAAGGTCCTTCAGACTCAAAGGTCCTCTTTCCTACTCGGCTGTAGGGAAGATTTGTGATGGAAGACAGGTGCTCGGGGGCCCCAGTATGTATCGGCGTGGCCCCTAACTGTCACATGCGGCCTCTAGGGGCCCAGTCCCCTTTGTTACTACACTTTTTTTTCTTTTTTACTAACAAAAAAAATGTAGTAACAAACGGGAGTGGGCCCCTAGAGGAGCTGTGGGCCCCGGCATTTGCCCTACTTAGCCGGGTGCTGACGCCGGCCCTGGACGCCACGTCATATGGAACAGGCAAGGCACACATTATAAAAAATTTTTTAGGCCCAGTTCACATTGAACCTCTTAACATCCACTGCATATACCGAACCTAAAGCCCTGAAGATTGCAGTGTTGTCTATAGGCCATTGTATTGCCGACTGCATCACCCCCACCCCCAATACCATAGCAAGGTGCCAAGCTGTTATGGTGGTAGCTGGGGCACTTAGGACAGCCTCCAGACCTGCCATGTTAGTGCTGCCGGTACATCCTGCGGAAGGCTTCAATGTAACACAGAAGAAAGAAATTAAAGGGGTTCTCCAATTAAAGGGGTATTCCACTCAAACATAACTTTTCATACGTTGGTGCCCAGCTTTACAGAGAAGCTACGATGTTGCAGATAAAGCCTGCCAGTGACTTGTTTAGATCATCTGTCTCAGAAGGGAGGGGGGAGGAGGTGGAGAGAAAAGCTCACTCACAGATTTTTGTGTCTTCAGCAGAAAGCAGCAGCTGAGAACTGGGGGAAGGAGACTGAACAGATAATAACAAGTATGGAAGGAATTGTTTTAAAAAAATCAAGTTTAAAAAAATTAAAAATATTTAAAAAATAAAAAAATATGTTTAACATAAAAAGATTTTTTTCTGATAACACAATATAGAAGTGTGGACTAAACAAAACATACTGCATATATTCATATGAGACTTTCACTGCATTTTGCAGCAGTTCCCATTGTGGTTTATGGCTGTAACATTGCTGCACCATGCGACTGCACACGTTTGCATGGAACTTTTCTCTCTGACAAATTTACAAAAAGGAGAAATGAATTTATAAAAGTTTCTTAGAACTGATGGAGTTCCTCACTTGGTTGCCACATTGGGGACTGTTCACCTGGGACGGATTTGTATATCCTGATGATCCTTATCGTCTCTATTAAAGGGGAAGTTCACAAAAATAAATCTTGCAAATCAACTGGTTGCAGAAAGCGCCAGAGATTTGTATTTTACTTCTATTAAAAAATCTCCAGTCTTCCAGTACTTATCAGCTGCTTTATGCCCTGCAGGAAGTGGTGCATTCTTTCCAGTCTGACACAGCGCTCTCTGCTGCTTTGGACAGTTCTTGTCTTAAACAGAGGTGGCAGCAGAGAGCACTGTGTCAGTCTGGAAAGAAAACACCACTTCCTGCAGGACATACAGCAGCTGATAAGTACTGGAAGACTTAACATTTTTTTTTATAGAAGTAAATTACAAATCTATATATCTTTCTGCCACCAGTTGATTTGAAAGGTGAGAAAATAAATTAGTGAACACCCCTTTAACCCTCTATATGGCAAGAAAAAAACAACAATCCAACATGGGGGTGGGCTGGGGACGCCAGCCTTGTAGTCATAAGGTCTCAGTCAATTACCTAGAGGTTAAATAGGCGGCTGACATGTTTGTGTTCTATCACAAGAGGCAAAGGGCAAGTGTGAGGGAGTCATCTGGATGTATGCGTAATAAATGCTGAATGAGGTTTCCACTTAACCTCCTGACCCGCAGCCTTTCATGCCTGCAGAGAGTCAATCACTGGGACTAACAGGAGCGCTGACAGCTCATATACAGCTCATATACAGCTCATATAGCTGAGGGCACGTCTACCAATGCTTCACATGATCATTACATGTTACACAGCAATGGCCGCTCCATACACAGCACAGGCCAATGGTGGGAGATCAGGGCTTCCCTGCTCCGTTATCATGTTCCAACTACATCAAGTTACATCTGTTTCATGGAAAAGCCGGGTGACAACCAATATGGCTACTATAGGCCTTGCACAACTGTCCCAGATTCCTGATTTACAAAACAAACACAAGGGATGACAATACATTTAATGCCATTCAGGAGTCGGGGAAAGCTGAGTGACGACACCAGATTGAATCGGTAATAACACTATGGGCCACATGTATCATCCTGCGAACTAATGATTTTCGACGTAAAGTGCCGATTTGCGTATTTTTTTATACGCAAATGGCCGATCTGCGAATAAAATATTCGCAAATCGGCACTTTCCGCCGAGTCCGCGCGATTTACCATCCGTTCCGCCCAAATATACGCCGAAAACCTACTCCAGTCCTCAGCTGGCGTAGATTTTCGTCGGTGTGCACCGGCGCTCACGGGATTTATGTAGAGGCAGTCCGCCTCTACATAAATCTCCGTAGCGCCGGAGCTGCGGGGGCATTTTTAAGTCCGGCGTAAAAAACGCAGGACTTAATAAATGCCCCCCTATATGTGTAGTGAGATAGAAGATGTGGTCTAAGTGTTAGGACTGCAACCAATCATGGAATCAGGAGTAGGGAGAAGCTTTCAGTGCTGCGTTTCACTCTCTCTCCTGCCACTCTATTATAAGTCTATGGGGCAGCACTTGCACTTACACTCAGCCAATCACACTGCTGCTATAATGTGCCTGCACTCACACTCAGCTATACACACTGCTGCTATAATGTGCCTACACTTACACTCAGCCACTCACACTGCTGTATAGGAGTTTCTGTTTCTGTCCTCGTTCATAGCTCTGCGATTCTCACTTTCTGATTGGTCCATGCTGAACCCACCCCCTTCCCCATTGCTGTCATGTGACCACACAGACCTCTGACAGCAGCCCTGCTTCTCTATTCTATCCTGTTGTACTACACTACTGCATTATGGAGATCTGCAGTTCCATCCTGTATCTACAAACTGCTGCTGTGTTATCAGGTTTATGCAGTTACTATACATTATACACCACATGCTGCTATACTGTACAGTAACTTATATATCACATATCCCGCTGCTGTGTTATCAGGGTTATGCAGTTACTATACATTATACACCACATGCTGCTATACTGTACAGTAACTTATATATCACATATCCAGCTGCTGTGTTATCAGGGTTATACAATTACTATACATTATACACCACATGCTGCTATACTGTACAGTAACTTATATATCACATATCCAGCTGCTGTGTTATCAGGGTTATACAGTTACTATACATTATACACCACATGCTGCTATACTGTACAGTAACTTATATATCACATATCCCGCTGCTGTGTTATCAGGGTTATACAGTTACTATACATTATACACCACATGCTGATTGCTATACTGTACAGTAACTTATATATCACATATCCCGCTGCTGTGTTATCAGGGTTATACAGTTACTATACATTATATACCACATGCTGCTATACTGTACAGTAACTTATAATATCACATATCCAGCTGCTGTGTTATCAGGGTTATACAGTTACTATACATTATATACCACATGCTGCGATACTGTACAGTAACTTATATATCACATATCCAGCTGCTGCAGTGTTATCAGGGTTATACAGTTACTATACATTATACACCACATGCTGATTGCTATACTGTACAGTAACTTATAATATCACATATTCTGCTGTTTCTCATTGTTTGTTTCATCTGTCCTACATGTTATTTAGAATAATAAATCATTATTTTTAGGGTGTGGAACCAATTGTCTGCAATTCTATGATTTCTTATGGGAAGATTTGCTTTGGTATAAGAGTCATTCGGATTACAAGTGCCATCCCAGGAACGAATTACTCTCGTAATCCAAGCATCACTGTATTTACCCTATAAACAAATGGCTAACTACCACTCTATCATCCATATATATTGTAGAGACGTTACATAACTAATAAACAGATGAACCTTGGGGGGAGATAAAGGGATTATGATAAAGAGAACCAGGAATAATAGAAGTTTACACAATGGTCAGGAGTAAACCATTGTCTCCCTCCCCTGACCTTGCGGCCCCTTATTATACATACAGTGCCCTGGAATCAAGGACCTTCTAAACATACATATTAAGCTGGGTTCACACTACGTATATTTCAGTCAGTATTGTGGTCCTCATATTGCAACCAAAACCAGGAGTGGATTAAAAACACAGAAAGGATCTGTTCACACAATGTTGAAATTGAGTGGATGGCCGCCATTTAATGGCAAATATTTGCTAATATTTTAGAACAACGGCTGTTATATTGAAATAATGGCCGTTATTTACTGCTATATGGCGGCCATCCACTCAATTTCAACATTGTGTGAACAGATCCGTTCTGTGTTTTTAATCCACTCCTGGTTTTGGTTGCAATATGAGGACCACAATACTGACTGAAATATACGTAGTCTGAACATAGCCTTAAAATAAATATTTAAATATATACAGTGGTGCCTTGGATTAGGAGCATAATTCGTTCTGGTACCCCACATGTAATCCAAATCCACTCTTAAACCAAAGCAAATTTCCCATAAGAAATCATAAAAATGCAGACAATTGGTTCCACCCCCCCAAGAATAATTATTTATTATTCTGAATAACATGTAGAACAGATGAAACAAACATTCAGAAACAGCAGAATATGTGATATATAAGTTACTGTACAGTATAGCAATCAGCATGTGGAGTATAATGTATAGTAACTGTATAACCCTGATAACACAGCAGCTGGATATGTGATATATAAGTTACTGTACAGTATAGCAATCAGCATGTGGTGTATAATGTATAGTAACTGTATAACCCTGATAACACAGCAGCTGGATATGTGATATATAAGTTACTGTACAGTATAGCAGTATGTGGTGTATAATGTATAGTAACTGTATAACCCTGATAACACAGCAGCTACATATGTGATATTATAAGTTACTGTACAGTATAGCAGCATGTGGTGTATAATGTATAGTAACTGCATAACCCTGATAACACAGCAGCTGGATATGTGATATATAAGTTACTGTACAGTATAGCAATCAGCATGTGGAGTATAATGTATAGTAACTGTATAACCCTGATAACACAGCAGCTGGATATGTGATATATAAGTTACTGTACAGTATAGCAGCATGTGGAGTATAATGTATAGTAACTGTATAACCCTGATAACACAGCAGCAGCTGGATAAGTGATATATAAGTTACTGTACAGTATAGAAGCGGTGTATAATGTATAGTAACTGTATAACCCTGATAACACAGCAGCTGAATCTGTGATATTATAAGTTACTGTACAGTATAGCAATCAGCATGTGGAGTATAATGTATAGTAACTGCATAACCCTGATAACACAGCAGCTGGATATGTGATATAAGTTACTGTACAGTATAGCAATCAGTATGTGGTATATAATGTATAGTAACTGTATAACCCTGATAACACAGCAGCTGGATATGTGATATATAAGTTACTGTACAGTATAGAAGCATGTGGAGTATAATGTATAGTAACTGTATAACCCTGATAACACAGCAGCTGGATATGTGATATATAAGTTACTGTACAGTATAGCAATCAGCATGTGGAGTATAATGTATAGTAACTGCATAACCCTGATAACACAGCAGCAGTTTGTAGATACAGGATGGAACTGCAGATCCCCATAATGCAGTAGCGTAGTACAACAGGCTTGAATAGAGAAGCAGGGCTGCTGTCAGAAGTCTGTGTGGTCACATGACTGCAGTGGGCCAGGAAGTGAGAATCACAGAGCTGTGCAGGAGGACAGTGACAGAAACTTTACTATACAGCAATGTGAATTGCTGAGTGTACGTGGAGGCACATTATAGCATCAGTGTATATAGCTGAGTGTGAGTGCAGGCACATTATAGCAGCAGTGTATGTATAGCCGAGTGAGAGTGCAGGCACATTATAGCAGTAGTGTGTGTATAGCCGAGTGTGAGTGCAGGCACATTATAGCAGTAGTGTGTATAGCTGAGTGTGAGTGCAGGCACATTATAGCAGCAGTGTGTGTATAGCTGAATGGAAGTGCAGGCACATTATAGCAGCAGTGTGTATAGCTGAGTGTAAGTGCAGGCACATTATAGCAGCAGTGTGTATAGTTGAGTGTAAGTTAAGGCACATTACAGCAGGAATACAGAGGATGGGAAACCAAGGGCTGACAGAGTCTGCAGGGAGCATGAAGGAATGATCAGGGCATATGTGGGCACATACATGCAGCACTCTCTGGCCGGGGAGAGAAGGGTTACAGCTATAGAGAGATTTCCTCCCAGTCCTGTCCCCTGATGTGAGCCCCAGTCTAAAGTGGATCTGCTATGATTTGGACGGTGAGGGAGACTTCCTGGGTCAGAGTACAGTGCTGTAGACCCCGCTATGCAGGCCATGCCCCTCCTCCACTCCCCTTCCCACCCAGTACAGGGAGCTCTTAAACCAAAGCAATGCTCTTATACCAAGTTACAATTTTGAAAAAGTGTGAGCTCTTAATCCAAGGTACCACTGTGTGTGTGTATATATATATATATATATATATATATATATATATATATACAGTGGTACCTTGGTTTAAGAGTAACTTGGTTTAAGAGCGTTTTGGTTTAAGAGCTCACAGGTTTTTAAAATTGTAACTTGGTTTAAGAGCAATGCTTTGGTTTAAGAGATCCCTGTACTGGGCGGGAGCACGAGTGGAGGAGGGGCATGGTCTGCATAGCAGGATCTACAGCCCTGTACTCTGACCCAGGAAGTCTCCTTCACCTTTCAAATCATAGCAAATCCACTTCAGGCTGGGGCTTACATCAGGGGACAGGACTGTGGAGGTAATCTCCTCATTGCTGTACCTCTCTCTCCCTGGACAGAGAGTGCTGCTATACTGTGCCCACATGTCCTGCTCATTCCTTCCTGCTCCCTGCAGTTTCCGTCAGTCCTGATTGGTCCATGCTGAACCCACCCCCTTCCCCATTGCTGTCATGTGACCACACAGACCTCTGACAGCAGCCTCTCTATTCTAGCCTGTTGTACTACACTACTGCATTATGGGGATCTGCAATTCCATCCTGTATTTACAAACTGCTGCTGTTTTTCATGTTTCTGCCCTTACTATACATTATACTCCACATGCTGATTGCTATACTGTACAGTATCTTATATATTACATATCCCGCTGCTGTGTTATCAGGGTTATACAGTTACTATACATTATACTCCACATGCTGCTATACTGTACAGTAACTTATATATTACATATCCCGCTGCTGTGTTATCAGGGTTATACAGTTACTATACATTATACACCACATGCTTCTATACTGTACAGTAACTTATATATCACATATCCAGCTGCTGTGTTATCAGGTTTATGCAGTTACTATACATTATACACCACATGCTTCTATACTGTACAGTAACTTATATATCACATATCCAGCTGCTGTGTTATCAGGGTTATACAGTTACTATACATTATACTCCACATGCTGATTCCTATACTGTACAGTATCTTATAATATCACATATTCTGCTGTTTCTGAATGTTTGTTTCATTAGTTTTACATGTTATTCAGATTATAAAATCACTATTTTGGGGGTGTGGAACCAATTGTCTGCATTTCTATGATTTCTTATGGGAAAATTTGCTTTGGTTTAAGAGTGGATTTGGATTACAAGCACGGTCCCGGAACGAATTATGCTCTTAATCCAAGGCACCACTGTATATATTTACTTCTAATCAGAATTCATCCTGATGGGGCTCAGGGTCGTCCATCACAGAGGTTGTGAGTCTTTCCTAATCACTTGCAGGCCGGGTCTCTCTTTCTTCTCATCCCGTCTATATTCTTTTGATTGTCCGGTCACCACCTTATGACTAAATGTGATGTTTCATGGGAAATTCCCACTATAAATATCTTTTCTCAATTATCCCAGTGATGTGCTAGAACACGTCAAACTCACGGCCCTCCAGCTGTTGCAAAGCTACAATTCCCATCATGCCCGGACAGCCAAAGCTTCATCTATACTATTCAATGACAGCAAACAGAGGTCTTGAAGATGACAGAAAAAAATTCTTTCAAATCAACTGGTGTTAAAAAGTGCCAGAAATTATGTCTGTTAAAAAAATATCAAGCCTTCCAGTACTTATCAGCTGCTGTATGACCTGTAGGAAGTGGTGTATTCTTTCCAGTCTGACACAGTGCTCTCTGCTGCCACCTCTGTCCATGTCAGGAACTGTCCAGACCAGTAGCAAATCCACATAGAAAACCTCTCCTGCTCTGGACAGTTCCTGACATGGACAGAGGTGGCAGCAGAGAGCACTGTGTCAGACTGGAATGAATACACTACTTCCTGCAGGATATACAGCAGCTGATAAGTACTGCAATACTGGAGATTTTTTTAAATATAAGCAAATCTATACAACTTGATTTGAAAGGAAAAAAAAACACACTGGAGTACCCCTTTAAGAAAAGAAAGAAGATTGTATTACGGTCTGAGATATTTCGGTAACAGCTAGAGCCGCACAGCCTGATCCGGTTCTGTTAACACAATGAAAGTGACACATTGCTGCACGGTTATATAGTAGTTTTACTGTTGTCATAAAACAAGCTGCAAAGTAACATTGTCCTTTACACATAACAATCCTTTATGGGCCATGATCCAAGATGCAGTATGAGGCCTGGTGGTCAGTGGCATTGCCGCTATTCTGCCTGGTGTGAATTACCACCATAATACATAGGCCTCCATATATATATATGTGTATAGAGTGACAACTACTGGGGCCGACGCATTTCAGGGGGAAACGTTTCAGGTGTCAGACATCTATTTTAGAATATTTGGGAACAAATTACTCATTTTATATAGATTATCTCAGTAATCCGATAAGAAAATGAGATGGTGAATTTGTTCTGGATCGGGTTAAGCTCTTGGCTAGTTCTCCGCGATGTGTGAATAATGCTGAATAAAGTGATTACTGTGTGTTCTGAAGCGGCTCAGAGGAACATAGGGATGGGCTAAATTACAACCTGTCACTGGGCCAAGTCAGCGTAATGCCCCGGAGACACACTACAGTCCTCACAGGTCAGCTGGAGAGCCGCTTTGCTACCACGTTTTAGCCATTTAACAATTAAAGGGAAAGTGCACTTATAACCTTAAAGTCATGTGATCTATGGGTAAGGCACAGGGGCAGGGGTGACTCCTTGGCTGACTCCATCTTAGCTGTGTTGTCTATGGGAAGTCCATCTAGTATGTTCTTAGAGGTACGAGCTACTGTTCTGTCCCTCCCTTATGCTTTACACTGCCCCTTTGCCGTACAGCACTGTCACTTTAAAAACGTTTTGACGTAGAAACATGATAAATCTCCCCCTATATGTGTAGTGACATAGTGGATGGGGTCTGAGTGTTAGGACTGCAACCGATCATGGAATCAGGAGTCGGGAGAAGCTTTCAGTGCTGCGTTTCACTCTCTCTCTCTCCTGCCACTCTATTATAAGTCTATGGGGCAGTAGGACAGTAAACAGTGATCTGTTGGGGTATCAGCAGTGACCGTGATCATTGAAAAATTTGACAAGTCAAAAGTTATTTTGTAATCACAGGTCCGCTTTAAAAAGGGAGTCTTTTGGTTCCTAATAGCACTCAGGTCTCCAGTGTCAAGGAGGTGTTGCTGAGCTACAGCATGCATGCCTCCTCCCTTCCCCACCCTATTTGCGTAATTTATGTATACGGCTTCTCTTCCGGCACTGAGCCATGTAAGTCAAGGCAGGAAGGGGTGGGGGGAGAGAGCAGGCATGCATGCTGCAGTTTGGTAACGCCTCCTTGGCACTTAGCTGGGCACTCTACCATGTATCTGGTTGACATACAGCAGCTGATAAGTACTGGAAGATTTTTTTAATAGAAGTAAATAGTCCTGTGGCCAGAGGCATCATTCTGATTCTCCACTGGCCTAACCTTCCATTTCCTACATGTGTCACTGGACAAGTGTGAACAGTCACATCATAATGAAGCTCCACTCACTGTGAGAAAGGTTTACAGAATGACATAAAAAAAATCATTGTCATTTCCACAGTTATATATGTCTGTGATTACTGGTGTTCTAGCTGGGAGTCACTGGTGAGATGACTGGTGTAACCTTCACCTACGAATACTCCTTCCTTTATGTGCAAGTCCAATTACACAGCATAGAGTAAGTAAAACTACTATTCCAAGGTTTACAGCCGGCCCTCCTGGTATAATTCTGATTAAAAATCCTCTTCAAGAGTTACTGGGTATATAGTGCTATCAGATGGATAGTGCGGAGTAAAGATAACTTCACAATCACACCTCATCCAAAATCTTCCTGACCTTCACACTTATCTTGCTAACAATGTAGCCATTGTTTTAGGTGATTTTTTAGGATAAACTATCCTGTGTGTGTACATGAGGAGCACCTCTATCCTGTGTGTATATGGAAGCAGCACTATCCTGTGTGTGTACCTGAGAAACAGCACTATCCTGTGTGTTCATGAGGAGCACCTCTATCGTGTGTGTGTGTACATGAGGAGCACCTCTATCCTGTTTGTACATGAGGAGCACCTCTATCCTGTGTGTACATGAGGAGCACCTCTAACCTGTGTGTACATGAGGAGAACCTCTATCGTGTGTGTGTGTACATGAGGAGCACCTCTATCCTGTGTGTACATGAGGAGCACCTCTAACCTGTGTGTACATGAGGAGCACCTCTATCCTGTGTGTGTACATGAGGAGCACCTCTATCCTGTGTGTGTACATGAGGAGCACCTCTATCCTGTGTGTACATGAGGAGCACCTCTATCCTGTGTGTACATGAGGAGCACCTCTATCCTGTGTGTGTACATGAGGAGCACCTCTATCCTGTGTGTGTACATGAGGAGCACCTCTAACCTGTGTGTACATGAGGAGCACCTCTATCCTGTGTGTACATGAGGAGCACCTCTATCCTGTGTGTACATGAGGAGCACCTCTATCCTGTGTGTACATAAGGAGCAGCACTAAAGTGTGTGTACATGAGGAGCACCTCTATCCTGTGTGTGTACATGAGGAGCACCTCTATCCTGTGTGTACATGAGGAGCACCTCTATCCTGTGTGTACATAAGGAGCAGCACTAAAGTGTGTGTACAGGAGGAGCAGCACTATCCTGTGTGTACATGAGGAGCAGCACTATCCTGTGTGTACATAAGGAGCACCTCTATCCTGTGTGTACATGAGGAGCACCTCTATCCTGTGTGTGTACATGAGGAGCACCTTTATCCTGTGTGTGTACATGAGGAGCACCTCTATTCTGTGTGTACATGAGGAGCACCTCTATCCTGTGTGTACATGAGGAGCACCTCTATCCTGTGTGTACATGAGGAGCACCTTTATCCTGTGTGTACATGAGGAGCACCTCTATCCAGTGTGTACATGAGGAGCACCTCTATCCTGTGTGTACATGAGGAGCACCTCTATCCTGTGTGTACATGAGGAGCACCTCTATCCTGTGTGTGTACATGAGGAGCACCTCTATCCTGTGTGTACATGAGGAGCACCTCTATCCTGTGTGTACATGAGGAGCACCTCTATCCTGTGTGTACATGAGGAGCACCTCTATCCTGTGTGTACATGGGGAGCACCTCTATCCTGTGTGTACATGAGGAGCACCTCTATCCTGTGTGTACATGGGGAGCACCTCTATCCTGTGTGTACATGAGGAGCACCTCTATCCTGTGTGTACATGAGGAGCACCTCTATCCTGTGTGTACATGAGGAGCACCTCTATCCTGTTTGTACATGAGGAGCACCTCTATCCTGTGTGTACATGAGGAGCACCTTTATCCTGTTTATACATGAGGAGCACCTCTATCCTGTGTGTACATAAGGAGCAGCACTAAAGTGTGTGTACAGGAGGAGCAGCACTATCCTGTGTGTACATGAGGAGCACCTCTATCCTGTGTGTACACAAGGAGCACCTCTATCCAGTGTGTACATGAGGAGCACCTCTATCCTGTGTGTACATGAGTAGCACCTCTATCCTGTGTGTACATGAAGAGCACCTCTATCCTGTTTGTACATGAGGAGCACCTCTATCCTGTGTGTACATAAGGAGCAGCACTAAAGTGTGTGTACAGGAGGAGCAGCACTATCCTGTGTGTACATGAGGAGCACCTCTATCCTGTGTGTGTACATGAGGAGCACCTCTATCCTGTTTGTACATGAGGAGCACCTCTATCCTGTGTGTACATAAGGAGCAGCACTAAAGTGTGTGTACAGGAGAAGCAGCACTATCATGTGTGTACATGAGGAGCACCTCTATCCTGTGTGTGTACATGAGGAGCAGCACTATCCTGTGTGTACATGAGGAGCACCTCTATCCTGTGTGTACATGAGGAGCACCTCTATCCTGTGTGTGTACATGAGGAGCAGCACTATTTCTGGCCATTATATAATTTGTAAATGTACATTTTCCCTTCTAAAAACACATTTGATAAGACCCGATGCTCTGACTATAATGAAATTACCTGTGAAATACTAAGGAAATCCTTAAAACATGACCTTGTGGTGGTCCCTTAGGACTGCAGTTGAAGAACACTGCTTTAGAACACTCAAAAGCAGCAGTTGTGACGACATCGAAACTTGGGGGAAAATGAGTTCCAGTGGGGTCCCAGAGCCCTGCGGAGGCACGGGGAGAGGTAAGTAATCATTGTTCACCCCTGCCCCGCTAGCTAACAAATTATCATTTTCTCCTGACTTCTCCTTTAGACTATGTTCACACAACACGTGAGACCGGCCGTTCCGTGAAATCAGTTTAGGAGGAGTAACAAAAGGACTAGTCAGTTGAAATCTAACACGTCCGACCCCTCTCTACCCTGACATCTGCAATTGGGGTAGAGTCAGGAGGCCCCCATCCACATGAGACAGTTGGCAGGTTTAGCTGACACATGTCTGATGTATATGGGCGGCTTTAGTGCACCTTGAAAACCATTCATCATTCAAGTCATCGTCAACTTACAACTGCAAATTGTGGAGAAGAACTTTTGTGAATATGTGGGGGTACGGGGTGTCGGCACCCCACCAATCCGTGACTGATGACATAGTCTGTGGATAGGCCATCAATCTGCAAACCCCTTTAAGAAGTAAAAATAAAAATAAAAAAATTCAGGCACAGAGTTTTCAGTCCTGGTGGCCATTAGTATTGTATTACCGCCACATAACTTCATAATACGACACTAATACTAATTCTGGAAATTCCATCAGGCTTTAGCTACAGGTGCACAAACAATGGTGACATTTTTATTTCCAGAATATGACACGGTTATTACCATCCAGATTGACCATGCGGTAGGTTGTCCAGATGTGAGCTCAGGAAGGAAATATTACTCACCGTACACAAAGAGAAGCCTATATGACGGGAGGAAGAATCTACTCATTCATTGTGCGCACTAAAGAGGAAGATGGTACTAAACTACATAGAGACACTCTAGCTCCTACCCCCCATAGAGACCTAGACCCAGATTTACCAAAGAGGGTAAAAGACTGGTGTAAACTGTCCAGATATATCTGGACCATAGCGGTAAGTAATAAGGTCTTTTTCTCCTAATCCACCTCTACCCTGTTTACCTAAAAATAAGACCTAGTAGGGGTTTTGCTTAATTGCTAAATATAATGCCTCCCGACCTAGCAAAGTTTTTGTTTGGAAGCATGGCCGCCGAACAGGACACCAGGGCATGGACCAGTGATTCTTTTTAGTCCGTCGCCGTTGTCCCCTACTTTCAACGTCTGTTGCAGAGCAGCTGCATGCAGGACATGAAGACCGTCACCTGCCACCAACCCCGTTGTTCCCTTCTGCGGCCATCACTTGTAAATGTGCAGGCAAGGCATCAAGAGACCCGTCACCTGCTGCCATCCCTGCTGTCTCCTACCAACAGATGTAGAGCTGCACACAGTCTGCCGTTATCCTGTCCCCTGCCGCCATAGTGTCCCTGCTGTGCTGTACGAGTGTGCTGTGCTGAGCTCCCACTGGAAGCTGGAAGCAGCAATACTGTACACTGTCCCTGCTGTGCTGTATGAGTGTGCTGTGGTGAGCTCCCCCTGGTGGACGGAAGCACCCATACCGTACGCTGTCCCTGCTGTGCTGTATGAGTGAGCTGTGGTGAGTTCCCTCTGGTGGTCGGAAGCTGTCTTACTGTACGCTGTCCCTGCTGCGCTGTATGAGTATGCTGTAGTGAGCATTCCCTGGTGGCTGGAAGCTGTCATACCGTACATTGTCCCTGCTGTGCTGTATGAGTATGCTGTGGTGAGCTCCCCCTGGTGGCAGGAAGCTGTCATATTGTACGCTCTGTCCCTGCTGTGCATGTGACACGTGAATTCTTCTTCATGGAAAAATAAGATATCGCCTGAAAATGGGACCTAGTGCATCTTTGGGAGCAAAAAATAATATAATTATTTATAATTATTTTCAGGGCAACACAGTAGGAGATGCTTACTGCATACTATCTTTACACTGTACTCAATAGTAGCACAGTATACAGAAAGCTCCCTCTAGTGGTAGCTGCAGCAGGCAGAATGTTATCTTTTATATTTAGTAAATCTGTCATCTGAAATTCAGGTTCTAATTGCTGACACTGTTAGATAGGTGTCTGCGCAAGACAACACGTGGTATCTTTCTGTCTGCACGTCCATAATCTAAAAAATATGCTTTTATTCTATAGTGCAAAGTGTAAAAGAGGCGTTCCCAAGCCCCTTAAGTGCTGAGGCTGTAATACCGCCTCCTCCTTCTATTCCTGCAAGCTGGAAGTGGAACCTTGGGAACGCCTCTATGACACTTTGCACTAGAATGAAAGCATTTTGGACAGTGTGGAAGCACAGATGGATATATGAAAGGTACCATGTGGCTCCTTGACCTAACAGCTATCTAGCAGTGTCAATAGTTTGGAACATGAACTGAGGCTGACAGATTCACTTTAAAGTGTAGCCATCACTCCACCTAAATTCTGAAACCTTGCAGACACGTCAGGAGTTTTGATCAGTAGAGTGCCTGAGTGCCCGAGACCCCGATTGATCGCTAAAATGAAGCTGTACAAGCTGCGCCCTGTCACTTCTACTTGGGTCTTTAGAGAAAAAGCTGAAGAGAGTCTATGAGACCACCTGCAAAACCATATACCCCCGACTCTTGAGGACAGCAGAGAAGAAGGGACGCACTGCGTACAGACAGGCCCTTCTACCCCTTAAAGGAGAAGTCTAGTGAAATTTTTTATTAAAGTATTGTATTGCCGCCAAAAGTTATACAAATTACCAATATACACTTATTACGGGAAATGCTTATAAAGTGCTTTTTCCCTTTACTTAGTACTTCATTAAGGCTTCACTTCCTGGATAACATGGTGATGTCACTTCCTGGATAACATGGTGATGTCACTTCCTGGATAACATGGTGATGTCACTTCCTGGATAACATGGTGATGTCACTTCCTGGATAACATGGTGATGTCACTTACTGGATAACATGGTGATGTCACAACCCGACTCCCAGAGCTGTGCGGGCTGTGGCTGCTGGAGAGGATGATGGAAAAGGGATGCTCACTGTCCCTCCAGTGCCCTGTGTCCCTCAGTGTCCCCCTGCCATCATCCTCTCCAGCAGCCACTGCCGCACAGCTCTGGGAGTCGTGCGTGACATCACCATGTTATCCAGGAAGTGACATCACCATGTTATCAAGAAAGTGACATCACCATGTTATCAAGGAAGTGACATCACCATGTTATCCAGGAAGTGACATCACCATGTTATCCAGGAAATGACATCACCATGTTATCCATGACAAGTCAAAAGTTATTTTGTAATCACAGGTCCGCTTTAAAAAGGGAATCTTTTGGTTCCTAATAGCGCTCAGGTCTCCAGTGTCAAGGAGGTGTTGCTGAGCTACAGCATGCATGCCTCCTCCCTTCCCCACCCTATTTGCGTAATTTATGTATACGGCTTCCCTTCCGGCACTGAGCCATGTAAGTCAAGGCAGGAAGGGGTGGGGGGAGAGAGCAGGCATGCATGCTGCAGTTTGGTAACGCCTCCTTGGCACTTAGCTGGGCACTCTACCATGTATCTGGTTGACATACAGCAGCTGATAAGTACTGGAAGATTTTTTTAATAGAAGTAAATAGTCCTGTGGCCAGAGGCATCATTCTGATTCTCCACTGGCCTAACCTTCCATTTCCTACATGTGTCACTTGACAAGTGTGAACAGTCACATCATAATGAAGCTCCACTCACTGTGAGAAAGGTTTACAGAATGACATAAAAAAAAAATCATTGTCATTTCCACAGTTATATATGACTGTGATTACTGGTGTTCTAGCTGGGAGTCACTGGTGAGATGACTGGTGTAACCTTCACCTACGAATACTCCTTCCTTTATGTGCAAGTCCAATTACACAGCATAGAGTAAGTAAAACTACTATTCCAAGGTTTAGAGCCGGCCCTCGTGGTATAATTCTGATTAAAAATCCTCTTCAAGAGTTACTGGGTATATAGTGCTATCAGATGGATAGTGCGGAGTAAAGATAACTTCACAATCACACCTCATCCAAAATCTTCATGACCTTCACACTTATCTTGCTAACAATGGTGATTTTGGGGGTAATTTCTCATTCTGGACTTAATTGTAGCCATTGTTTTAGGTGATTTTTTAGGATAAACTATCCTGTGTGTGTACATAAGGAGCACCTCTATCCTGTGTGTATATGAGGAGCAGCAGTATCCTGTGTGTGTACCTGAGAAACAGCACTATCCTGTGTGTACATGAGGAGCACCTCTATCGTGTGTGTGTACATGAGGAGCACCTCTATCCTGTGTGTGTACATGAGGAGCACCTCTATCCTGTGTGTGTACATGAGGAGCACCTATATCCTGTGTGTGTACATGAGGAGCAGCACTATGCTGTGTGTATACATGAGGAGCACCTCTATCCTGTGTGTACATGAGGAGCAGCACTATCCTGTGTGTACATGAGGAGCACCTCTAACCTGTGTGTACATGAGGAGCACCTCTATCCTGTGTGTACATGAGGAGCACCTCTATCCTGTGTGTGTACATGAGGAGCACCTTTATCCTGGGTGTGTACATGAGGAGCACCTCTATTCTGTGTGTACATGAGGAGCACCTCTATCCTGTGTGTACATGAGGAGCACCTCTATACAGTGTGTACATGAGGAGCACCTCTATCCTGTGTGTACATGAGGAGCACCTCTATCCTGTGTGTACATGAGGAGCACCTCTATCCTGTGTGTACATGAGGAGCACCTCTATCCTGTGTGTACACGAGGAGCACCTCTATCCAGTGTGTACATGAGGAGCACCTCTATCCTGTGTGTACATGAGGAGCACCTCTATCCTGTGTGTACATGAGGAGCACCTCTATCCTGTGTGTACATGAGGAGCACCTCTATCCTGTGTATACATGAGGAGCACCTCTATCCTGTGTGTACATGGGGAGCACCTCTATCCTGTGTGTACATGGGGAGCACCTCTATCCTGTGTGTACATGAGGAGCAGCACTATCCTGTGTGTACATAAGGAGCACCTCTATCCTGTTTGTACATGAGGAGCACCTCTATCCTGTGTGTACATAAAGAGCACCTCTATCCTGTTTGTACATGAGGAGCACCTCTATCCTGTGTGTACATAAGGAGCAGCACTAAAGTGTGTGTACAGGAGGAGCAGCACTATCCTGTGTGTACATGAGGAGCACCTCTATCCTGTGTGTGTACATGAGGAGCACCTCTATCCTGTGTGTGTACATGAGGAGCACCTTTATCCTGTGTGTGTACATGAGGAGCACCTCTATTCTGTGTGTACATGAGGAGCACCTCTATCCTGTGTGTACATAAGGAGCAGCACTAAAGTGTGTGTACAGGAGGAGCAGCACTATCCTGTGTGTACATGAGGAGCACCTCTATCCTGTGTGTACATAAGGAGCAGCACTAAAGTGTGTGTACAGGAGGAGCAGCACTATCCTGTGTGTACATGAGGAGCACCTCTATCCTGTGTGTGCACATGAGGAGCACCTCTATCCTGTGTGTGTACATGAGGAGCACCTCTATTCTGTGTGTACATGAGGAGCACCTCTATCCTGTGTGTACATGAGGAGCACCTCTATCCTGTGTGTACATGAGGAGCACCTCTATCCTGTTTATACATGAGGAGCACCTCTATCCTGTGTGTACATGAGGAGCAGCACTATCCTGTGTGTACATGAGGAGCACCTCTATCCTGTGTGTGTACATGAGGAGCACCTCTATCCTGTGTGTGTACATGAGGAGCACCTCTATCCTGTTTGTACATGAGGAGCACCTCTATCCTGTTTATACATGAGGAGCACCTCTATCCTGTGTGTACATAAGGAGCAGCACTAAAGTGTGTGTACAGGAGGAGCAGCACTATCCTGTGTGTACATGAGGAGCACCTCTATCCTGTGTGTGTACATGAGGAGCACCTCTATCCTGTGTGTACATGAGGAGCACCTCTATCTTGTGTGCACATGAGGAGCACCTCTATCCTGTGTGTGCACATGAGGAGCACCTCTATCCTGTGTGTGTACATGAGGAGCACCTCTATCCTGTGTGTACATGAGGAGCACCTCTATCCTGTGTGTACATGAGGAGCACCTCTATCCTGTGTATGTACATGAGGAGCAGCACTATTTCTGGTCATTATATAATTTGTAAATGTACATTTTCCCTTCTAAAAACACGTTTGATAAGACCCGATGCTCTGACTATAATGAAATTACCTGTGAAATACTAAGGAAATCCTTAAAACATGACCTTGTGGTGGTCCCTTAGGACTGCAGTTGAAGAACACTGCTTTAGAACACTCAAAAGCAGCAGTTGTGACGACATCGAAACTTGGGGGAAAATGAGTTCCAGTGGGGTCCCAGAGCCCTGCGGAGGCACGGGGAGAGGTAAGTAATCTTTGTTCACCCCTGCCCCGCTAGCTGCCAAATTATCATTTTCTCCTGACTTCTCCTTAAGGCTATGTTCACACAACACGTGAGACCGGCCGTTCCGTGAAATCAGTTTAGGAGGAGTAACAAAAGGACTAGTCAGTTGAAATCTAACACGTCCGACCCCTCTCTACCCTGACATCTGCCATTGGGGTAGAGTCAGGAGGCCCCCATCCACATGAGACAGTTGGCAGGTTTAGCTGACACATGTCTGATGTATATGGGCGGCTTTAGTGCACCTTGAAAACCATTCATCATTCAAGTCATCGTCAACTTACAACTGCAAATTGTGGAGAAGAACTTTTGTGAATATGTGGGGGTACGGGGTGTCGGCACCCCACCAATCCGTGACTGATGACATAGTCTGTGGATAGGCCATCAATCTGCAAACCCCTTTAAGAAGTAAAAATAAAAATAAAAAATTTCAGGCACAGAGTTTTCAGTCCTGGTGGCCATTAGTATTGTATTACCGCCACATAACTTCATAATACGACACTAATACTAATTCTGGAAATTCCATCAGGCTTTAGCTACAGGTGCACAAACAATGGTGACATTTTTATTTCCAGAATATGACACGGTTATTACCATCCAGATTGACCATGCGGTAGGTTGTCCAGATGTGAGCTCAGGAAGGAAATATTACTCACCGTACACAAAGAGAAGCCTATATGATGGGAGGAAGAATCTACTCATTCATTGTGCGCACTAAAGAGGAAGGTGGTACTAAACTACATAGAGACACTCTAGCTCCTACCCCCCATAGAGACCTAGACCCAGATTTACCAAAGAGGGTAAAAGACTGGTGTAAACTGTCCAGATAAATCTGGACCATAGCGGTAAGTAATAAGGTCTTTTTCTCCTAATCCTCCTAATCCACCTCTACCCTGTTTACCTGAAAATAAGACCTAGTAGGGGTTTTGCTTAATTGCTAAATATAATGCCTCCCGACCTAGCAAAGTTTTTGTTTGGAAGCATGGCCGCCGAACAGGACACCAGGGCATGGACCAGTGATTCTTTTTAGTCCGTCGCCGTTGTCCCCTACTTTCAACGTCTGTTGCAGAGCAGCTGCATGCAGGACATGAAGACCGTCACTTGCCACCAACCCCGTTGTTCCCTTCTGCAGCCATCACTTGTAAATGTGCAGGCAAGGCATCAAGAGACCCGTCACCTGCTGCCATCCCTGCTGTCTCCTACCAACAGATGTAGAGCTGCACACAGTCTGCCGTTATCCTGTCCCCTGCCGCCATAGTGTCCCTGCTGTGCTGTACGAGTGTGCTGTGCTGAGCTCCCACTGGAAGCTGGAAGCAGCAATACTGTACACTGTCCCTGCTGTGCTGTATGAGTGTGCTGTGGTGAGCTCCCCCTGGTGGACGGAAGCACCCATACCGTACGCTGTCCCTGCTGTGCTGTATGAGTGAGCTGTGGTGAGTTCCCTCTGGTGGTCGGAAGCTGTCTTACTGTACGCTGTCCCTGCTGCGCTGTATGAGTATGCTGTAGTGAGCATTCCCTGGTGGCCGGAAGCTGTCATACCGTACATTGTCCCTGCTGTGCTGTATGAGTATGCTGTGGTGAGCTCCCCCTGGTGGCAGGAAGCTGTCATATTGTACGCTCTGTCCCTGCTGTGCATGTGACACGTGAATTCTTCTTCATGGAAAAATAAGATATTGCCTGAAAATGGGACCTAGTGCATCTTTGGGAGCAAAAAATAATATAATTATTTATAATTATTTTCAGGGCAACACAGTAGGAGATGCTTACTGCATACTATCTTTACACTGTACTCAATAGTAGCACAGTATACAGAAAGCTCCCTCTAGTGGTAGCTGCAGCAGGCAGAATTTTATCTTTTATATTTAGTAAATCTGTCATCTGAAATTCAGGTTCTAATTGCTGACACTGTTAGATAGGTGTCAGTGCAAGACAACACGTGGTACCTTTCTGTCTGCACGTCCATAATCTAAAAAATATGCTTTTATTCTATAGTGCAAAGTGTAAAAGAGGCGTTCCCAAGCCCCTTAAGTGCTGAGGCTGTAATACCGCCTCCTCCTTCTATTCCTGCAAGCTGGAAGTGGAACCTTGGGAACGCCTCTATGACACTTTGCACTAGAATGAAAGCATTTTGGACAGTGTGGAAGCACAGATGGATATATGAAAGGTACCATGTGGCTCCTTGACCTAACAGCTATCTAGCAGTGTCAATAGTTTGGAACATGAACTGAGGCTGACAGATTCACTTTAAAGTGTAGCCATCACTCCACCTAAATTCTAAAACCTTGCAGACACGTCAGGAGTTTTGATTAGTGGAGAGACCCCTGAGTGCCGAGACCCCGATTGATCGCTAAAATGCAACTGTACAAGCTGCGCCCTGTCACTTCTACTCCGGTCTTTTGAAAAAGCTGAAGAGAGTCTATGAGACCACCTGCAAAACCATATACCCCCGACTCTTGAGGACAGCAGAGAAGAAGGGATGCACTGCGTACAGACAGGCCCTTCTACCCCTTAAAGGAGAAGTCTGGTGAAAATTTTTATTAAAGTATTGTATTGCCGCCAAAAGTTATACAAATTACCAATATACACTTATTACGGGAAATGCTAATAAAGTGCTTTCCCCCTGTACTTAGTACTTCATCAAGGCTTCACTTGGATAACCTGGACTTGGATAACCTGGATAACATGGTGATGTCACTTCCTGGATAAAATGGTGATGTCACTTCCTGGATAACATGGTGATGTCACTTCCTGGATAACATGGTGATGTCACTTACTGGATAAAATGGTGATGTCACAACCCGACTCCCAGAGCTGTGCGGGCTGTGGCTGCTGGAGAGGATGATGGCAGAGGGATGCTCAGTGTCCCTCCAGTGCCCTGTGTCCCTCAGTGTCCCCCTGCCATCATCCTCTCCAGCAGCCACAGCCCGCACAGCTCTGGGAGTCGGGTTGTGACATCACCATTTTATCCAGTAAGTGACATCACCATGTTATCCAGGAAGTGACATCACCCTGTTATCCAGGAAGTGACATCACCATGTTTATCCAGGAAGTGACATCACCCTGTTATCCAGGAAGTGACATCACCATGTTATCCAGGAAATAACATCACCATGTTATCCAGGAAGTGACATCACCATGTTATCCAGGAAGTGACATCACCATGTTATCCAGGAAGTGATATTGCCATGTTATCCAGGAAATGACATCACCATGTTATCCAGGAAGTGACATCACCATGTTATCCAGGAAGTGACATCACCATGTTATCCAGGAAGTGACATCATCATGTTATCCAGGAAGTGACATCACCCTGTTATCCAGGAAGTGACATCACCATGTTATCCAGGAAGTGACATCACCATGTTATCCAGGAAGTGACATCACCATGTTATCCAGGAAGTGAAGCCTTGATGCAGTAGTAAGTGCAGGGAAAAAAAGCACTTTATAAGCATTTCCCGTAATAAGTGTATATTGCTGATTTGTATAACTTTTAGGGGTAATACAATACTTTAATATAAAGTTTTGCCGGACTTCTCCTTTAATTTTGGCAATTGGTGGTGGTTTCAGCTCCCTGACCCCCTGATCAGAAGTTTGGTGAAATGATAGATCCACTATACAGCAGATGTGGAGATCTCCCTATGGAGAAGTATCAAAAATGAGTCAGAATAGAATGTTGTATCCAAAAACCCTACAATATAAACAGGAAAAAGAAAGACAGTTACTAATATACAAATATATAATGAGTTCAGCCAGACATGACTTCATGAGGAGGAGAGAAGACATCATCTGTCCGCCGCAATGTAAATAGGAGTTTTCTGCCTACTTCCACCGAGACCTTATCGGACTTCAATAGAAAGGGAAGCGGAGAGACTTTCCAGGCTGGAGATGTTATTTGACGCCGATATCACTTACGAGGATAGAAAATCCAAGGCATCATTATTCACTGTCTGCAGATAAGCTGACCCTCCATCACTATAGAATATGAATAATATCACCAGGGGTCATGTGATGGTGGAATGGATAGACTGGAATTGGCACAGCTCAAACATGGATGTAAACTGAGAGAGCTTCAATTGTAGGAGGAATGGGAGCTACCTCGGGGTAGGTGGGCCAGTGATTGGTATACACTAGAGATCAGCACCATCCAGTTAATTGGCATTTGAATAGCGGCTGCTGAAGAAGTTGGATGCAGCCCTAGGGAATCCGGGAAAACAAGGACACAGCCATAGGCCATAGGTTGTATCAATGTTTTCCCGGACCATCTAGGGCTGCATCCAACTTCTTCAGCCACCGCTATTTAAATGCTGTATGTTCGGAGTTGAGCATGCTCCAGTTGTGCTCATCTCTTGTATATATACTCAGTCTTCAAGGTAAGGTCCTCCTCAGTTCACATTTTGGCGAGTATACATCGGGAGGGTATATGACAACAACCTCTGATTCTAGGCCGCAATGTATCCTAAGGGTACACAGTGGAATACTCCAAGGAGGAAGTCCCGGGGAAGCTCTCCTTATGTCACTATCCATATAAGGACAGTTACTATATATGGTCAGTTACATCATCAGAGGTCCCCTGAGGAAGCTTTGTAATTTTGCTCTAGTAAGGCTAGGTTCACACTGCGTTTTTGCAATCCGTTTTAGAAAAAATCTGATGCATTTGAGTTCATCCGTTTTGATCCATTTTTCCATTGACTTCCATTGTAAAAAAAAAACGGATCAAAACGGATCCATTTTTTTTTGACGGACACAAAAACGTAGCTGACACTATTTTTGTGTCCGTTAAAAAAAACGGATCCGTTTTGATCTGTTTTTTTTTTACAATGGAAGTCAATGGAAAAACGGATCAAAACAGATGCACACAAATGCATCCTTTTTTTCATCAGTTTTTAAAAAAAAACGGATGAAAAAAACGGATTGCAAGAACGCAGTGTGAACCTAGCCATAGTCTTCCTCTGTAGTCAGCCCCAAAAGTCTCCACAGCGTTAGGAAAACATGGCCACTTTCTTTCTCTATTGCCCCACTTCCTGTCTGGTGTACATTCTGTAATGGTCTTCCTGTTCCTGCTGTACACTGTAGCTAGGAATGCTGCTAAATCTATCCTCTTTCCAGTATACCTTCTCGACCATGACCCGCCTACTACATCCATAGCAGCGGCTCAGATACTGAGACTGAATTTCTGGCTAGTGTTATAGGATGTTCACTAGGCAGAAAGCGGAGCAATGGACGGAACAAAGATGGCATAAGAAGCAAAACGCGATAGACCACATAAAACAGCTTTATTTAGCCATAGATGTTATTTAGTTTACAGTTGAAAACAGATTTCATCAATAGTTTTTTTTCCTGGAAAATTCCTTTAAGCAAGACAACATCATATTAAAAAAAAAAAAACTTGCGTTATCCTCTATACAGGCATCCTATAGTGAGGTCTACAGCCTTCCAAGAAGCAGATTCTGCATCTGGCCACACGACGTACCTCATCCCGTATCAGTGACACCTGCATCCCATAACGTATTCTCTGCACTGAAACTGTTACACCACATCCTTCTGCCCTCGCTACTATCGCTTCTGTAATCTCCATTTTACTATTAATGCGCCCGTATAAATGCTTCTCGGACAACAGGTCTTAAAGGGGCTGCGCAGGATTAGAAAAACATGTCTGCTTCCATCAAGAAAGGGCCCCAGCACTGTCTATGGAAGGAATGGGGAACCTTCGGCCCTCCAGCTGTTGCAAAACTACAATTCCCATCATGCCTGGACAGCCGAAGCTTTAGCTTCGGCTGTCCAGGCATGATGGGAATTGTAGTTTTGCAACAGCTGGAGGGCCGAAGGTTCCCCATCCCTGGTCTATGGGATGTTCCGGGCATGATGAGAGTTGTAGTTTTGCGCACAGTCTGGCGACCAATCTTCCAGCCCTTCCTGACCCAGCTCAGTTCATAGCAGCCATTTGCAATGAAAACTGGTATTAAAGTGGGCCGATCACAAGAACGAGCCGGATGTGAGAGGATGTTTCCTAATTTATATCTCAGGATTAAAGCCTGCGAAGCTTCTGACACCAGCTCCTCATTGTACGCAGGTTCTATAATAAGCGTCTTATAATTAGACCCCTGGGGACGGAGAGATCCCGCAGTGCTGACACCAGGCGTATCAGGAACCCGCACTGCACAGACGCTAATGGGAATGCTAATCTCCTCCGGGGTCTGAGGGGTTAATACCTGACACATTTACATCAATTATATTTCCATATGACTGATCTGAGCAAAACTGCGACCAGGGATTCTTGGGCATTTAGTCGGTATGATCTGGGCTTAAAGTGTTTTTCCCCAGATGAAACACCTATTATGTGTCAAACACATTAAAAAAATATATATATATATATGTGTATATATATATAGATAGATAGATAGATAGATAGATAGGAGATAGATAGATAGATAGATAGAAATAGGAGATAAAGCCGCACATCCAGATGAGTATGAAGCAGGTGCTGTATCGAGTCCTTCCCCCGGCCTGGGGATCCCCAAAGTATGCAAAAAACGTTCAGCAGCACACCAGCATAAAGGTGAAAAAGGTGATTTATTCCAAAAATACAAAGAAGTACAGGAGATGCATCTCCTGTACTTCTTTGTATTTTTGGAATAAATCACCTTTTTCACCTTTATGCTGGTGTGCTGCTGAACGTTTTTTGCATAGATAGATAGATAGATAGATAGGAGATAGATAGATAGATAGATAGATAGATAGATAGATAGGAGATAGATAGATAGATAGATAGATAGATAGATAGATAGGAGATAGATAGATAGGAGATAGATAGATAGATAGATAGATAGATAGATAGATAGATAGATAGATAGATAGATAGATAGGAGATAGATAGATAGATAGATAGATAGAATACAGACATACAGTATCAGCTATGCAAAAAAAAAAAAGTACAAAAAAAAACATATAAGTAATATACCCAGCATATAAAGTTATCCCCTTTGAACAGTCTCTAGGAGAGGACCGCACCATTCATTTGTTCTCCTGCGCTCTGCTTCCTCCTCATTCCCGTGTGCTGCAGCTTCAGAGCAGCCTGTCTAAGCTGACAGGCCGCTCAGCCAATCACTGGCCTAGGCGGGACCAGAAGTGAGAGCTGCAGCTGTAGCAAGGGCTGCACGGACATTGCTAATGATTATATATATTATATATATATATATATATATATACAGTGGTGCCTTGCATTACGAGCATAATTCGTTCCGGGACTGTGCTTGTAATCCAAATCTGCTCTTAAACCAAAGCAAATTTTCCCATAAGAAATTATAGAAGTGCAGACAATTGGTTCCACGCCCCAAAAATAATGATTTATTATTCTGAATAACATGTAACAGATGAAACAAAGATTAAGAAACAGCAGAATATGTGATATTATAAGTTACTGTACAGTAATGGAGAGGATGGGAAACACAATGGCGGACAGAGACTGCAGGGAGCATGAAGGAATGAGCGGGGAATATGTGGGCACATACATGCAGCACTCTCTGTCCGGGGAGAGAGGGGTTACAGCTATGCAGAGATTACCTCCAAAGTCCTGTCCCCTGATGTAAGCCCCAGCCTGAAGTGGATCTGCTATGATTTGGAAGGTGAGGGAGACTTCCTGGGTCAGAGTACAGGGCTGTAGACCCCGCTATGCAGGCCATGCCCCTCCCCTACTCGCAATCCCACCCAGTACAGGGAGCTCTTAAACCAAAGCAATGCTCTTAAACCAAGTCACAATTTTGAAAAACTGTGAGCTCTTAAACCAAAACGCTCTTAAACAAAGTTACTCTTAAACCAAGGTACCAATATATATATATATATATATATATATATATATATATATATATATATATATATATATATATATATATAGGCTGGGTTCACACTATGTATATTTCAGTCAGTATTGTGGTCCTCATATTGGAACCAAAACCAGGAGTGGATTAAAAACACAGAAAGGCTCTGTCCACACAAAAATGAAATTGAGTGGATGGCCGCCATATAACAGTAAATAACGGCCATTATTTCAATATAACAGCCGTTGTTCTAAAATAACAGCAAATATTTGCCATTAAATGGCGGCCATCCACTCAATTACAACATTATGTGAACAGATCCTTTCTGTGTTTTTAATCCACTCCTGGTTTTGGTTGCAATATGAGGACAATACTGACTGAAATATATGTAGTGTGAACCCGGCCTAATGCTGTGTTTACACAGAGATTTATCTGACAGATTTTTGAAGCCAAAGCCAGGAGCAGAATATAAACAGAGAACAAGTCATAAAGAAAAGACTGAGATTTCTCCTCTTTTCAAATCCATTCCTGGCTTTGGCTTCAAAAATGTGTCAGATAAATCTCTCTTTGTAAACACATTATAATTCCACATCGTAGCTTCTTTAACTGGGATCAGATCGAGTAAACGATTGTTACTAATGACTATCGTTCTGTGTAATATGGTGAGCGATTTCAGGTTAACGATAAACGATAAATCTCATTTGTGATCTTTTGTTAATCATTAAAAAAATCTCTTCATCTAATAGGACCCTAAGATTTTTTTGGGGGGAGATTTACCCTGTTGACCAAATTACCTAGAAACTACGCCGGGAGGCGGATACTTAAAGAGGATGTACCACCCACAGCCTCTTTAACCTGAACCGACGGATCGATCGGCGCCGACACGGGGAAGCCGGTGCCACGATCCGTTTTTCAGACCGCCGCCCGGTTCCCGTGCACGGCTCCGTTTGATCCAGCGGTACCGGCCGATGCTGAAGCACTGAAGGTCGGCCGGGTCGCCGACCCGATTGATGCTCACGCTCACAAATCTGTGCTGCCCATTAAATTCAGCATTGCCGGTCACACAACGCGCGGGAGACATAACTGACAGCTGGTCGATCGTTCGGCCATTAGTTATTGAAGGTGTATCGCCACCTTCTGAGTCACAGATACATTAGCGTCAAAATCAAGCGCAGAAGTATCTGTGCACAGACGCCATTTACTTTGATGGCCTAGAACTATTGACTAGAGTTGAGCAATCTCCAAGCATGGCCGAGTTCGTCCAAATCTGAGCGTTCTGCATTTGATATGCTATGGCTATGGCTGTATCCATGTTTTTCAGGCAGCCTTAGGGCGGCATTTACCTTCAGCAGCCACCGCTAATCATATGCCGCACACTCAGGGTTCGGACGCTCAAAGTTCACTTAAATCTACTAGTGACTACTATCAGCACATATATAAATGGATGACATCCTGGAACACCATAACTAAAGGTAGCCATACAAGATGGTGGCTGAGCCAACAGCTATCTCTACCAGTCAGCCTGTGTTCTGAATGGAGGCTTATCTCCCCAAGAACAATAGGATAGGTTTGTGGGATAGTTTGGGGCCATGGCTGTCTCTTGCCATTGAAGTTGGTGGCTTCAGCTGACACGTCTAACATGTATGTATACTGCCAATAGTGAGACCATGGTGCTATTACCGGGGGCAGTAGTGTAATAAACTTTGCATCATAACATAGAGTGTAGAAAAGACTTACATAGCACATTCAGCAAAATGAAGCGCTTACAGAGCCCCCTCCTCACATGTGGAACCTCATTTATCACATTATGTAAATTCACTCATTTACTATTTCCATCTTCTTTGACGTTTCTTTACAGTTCTGCGTCTGCTCCCCGGAGATTTCCAGCCACATGATCAACGTAATGAATTCCACTTGTATCTCATTTTTCCCGCTGTCATACATTCCCATCACGACTACCGAGGGGCCCACATGTACCGTCAGTACTACATGCCATAGAGAGACTACGCAATTGCTATGGGGCCATTAAAAGGGCGACCAGCTCAGGTTTGGCTTTCTAATGTGGACTTGTGATATAGAGACAATGTCATACAGTTGCTTTATTGTGTTTATATAGTTCCGGCCTGACCGCCAGTCTCATGACCTCTAGAAGCATACATACAGACCCTGCTTCTAGATTCACTTCTCCGTTTCCGCACGAAAACTGCTGTGTGCGATTCCAGCCAAACGCTAGTTTGAAACTAGACTTAAAGGGGTACTCCGGGCTGGGGGGCTTTTTTTGCCTATGGCCATGGAGGAGGTGGATGAGGGCAATGACATCCCCTTACCTCCCCGGTTCCAACGGCGTTTCCCAGGTTGCGCTGCTCCGTTCCTGGGTGGGCTTGAGACGTGACGTTTCAAGTCCGCTCAACCAGTCAGTGGCAGAGGCGGCATCCCGTCCCTCCTCCCCGGCCATAGGCAAAAAAAAGCCCCCCAGTCTGGAGTACCCCTTTAGGCTATGTTCACACTACGTGAAAGTACGGCCGTTGTTGCCACACCAGAGCTCTGCGGCCGAAAGATCATCCGGCCGATACTTAAGTACCGGCCAAGATAATCCGGCCAGAGGCTGGTCGTTTTGTGACCCGGCCAGGGTCACTGAACGGCCGGTCTCATACGTAGTGTGAACATGGCCTTAAAGTACATGAGATGGCCATACTGGTTGTCAATTGACTTTCCATTTTCCACCTTACCCTGGAAGATCTTTGTTTTTGGCACCCTTAAAAGGAATCTGTCACTAGGTTTATACCGCCTTAAATGAGGGCAGCATAAACTAGTGATATAAATGGTGAACAGATCGCTGTATCACTTACATCATTCTGTTCTCCTTATATGCAGGAGAATAGGATTCTTGCCACACTCCTCCCCCACCCTCCAGCTGCTGAGTGACAGCTGACTGCCTATACAAAGCATGAATAGATAACTGCCAATCAGCAGCCTTAGGGGGCAGAGTTTTTTTCTGCTTCTCATGAATATCCAGGATTACTGAGCTCATGCACATAACGGAGAGGACTACTTATTATCCATGTTATTCAGGAGGAGATCTCTGGATCAGCTGCACAGAATAATGTAAGTGATACAACATTCTGTCCAGCTTCTTTGTTACTAGTTTATGCCACCCTAAACCGTATACTTACTATTGAAGATCAATGGTAAGTGATGGTTATTTAAAAATAATAAAAATTACGGTATTCAAAAAAATAAAAATAAATAAATATATATATATATATATATATATATATATATATATATATATATATATACTTTTAGGCCTGAAAAACTTTGGCCCTTTCAAAAATAATTATTGTGCCGTCAAATAGCAAATTTTTTGCCATGCTGAAACGTTTCACCATTTCTCTTTATTAAAGGAGCTAACCACCACGATCGGCCGCCATCACTGCCGCCGCTATCAGCCAATCTTCCCCATCTTCTGGATAACTAAGTAGGTTTGTAGAGAAAACGGTGTGAAATCTCCTATGGGAGCTGCTAGTCATTACTCATGTAGAGTCGGGCGCAGCGGCGGTGGCGTCCCTGCAGAGTCGGAGCATTCCTCATGGCTTTATGAGCAAACTCAGCACAATTCTGCACTTGGCCTGGATTTAGCTATTCAGCTAATAGGAGACTGAACTCATAGACACCGTATCAAGGTTCTCTGTGATACCAGTCCAAAGTGTTATGGAACAGCTGCTCGGCAACGTGCCTCTTCCCGGACAAATCGCTGCTTCTGGGATTCTGGTAATAATGTGCAGCACAAGATCATTTACTGTGAAAATAGTTTTTTTTTTTTTTTCCTGGCACAGCCTGACCCATAGCGCTGGGCAGCGTGAAGAACAAACCCGCACTATAACAGCAGCTCTATTCTGGGCAATGCAGTCATCTCAGGCTCAGCCTCAATGGGATGAGGTTATGTTCACACTGCGTATTCTGAAGCCCAGAAATATGGTTGTATTTACAAGCAGACTATTTTCATAGCTTTTTTTTTTTGCACATTATGGTTTAGGGTCCATTCACACATAGGCTATGTTCACACAACGTTTTTTCATCTCCGTTTAAAATTACGTCCGTCATTTTGAGTCTAAAATAACGGACATTATTTAGCAGCCTGGCCTCCCCTTAGTGCAATGACTGGTGCTTGCACATTATGTTAAGTTTGGTTACTAATTGGCCTTTGGATGCAGCTTAATTGAAAAGTCCATTGAATTTATTAGTAAAAACGGAGAAAAAATGGTAAGAAAAGAAAAACTGTGTGCTGTTTGCAAAAGACGTCCGAAAATAATGATCATGTTAATTATTTTGATGTCCGCAGTAAAAATGTCCGTTATTCAATACATTGTGTGCATTGGACGTCCGTCTTCCCATTTACTCCAATGCATTGCCATTGCGGTCAGTTAAATCGTGGCAAAAACTGACTTTTTTTTTAAATAGCAAAATCAGCTGCCTTTTCTCTATTTTTGACGTTGTGTGAACATGGCCATACAGTGTATCACATTTCAGTGTTCTTTAATATATGTGACTTTTTTAGGCCCAAAAAATGCCATGCAAAATATGTGTCTTATAGAAGCCTAAAACGGCTGTTTAGTTCCTCAAAATACACTATAAACACTGTGAACATAGGCTAAGGCTGGGCTCACGCTACGTTTTTGCAATCTGTTTTTTCATCTGTTTTTGCAAAAACGGATGAAAAAACGAATGCATTTATGTGTATCTGCTTTCCCATTGACTTCCAATGGAAAGCTGGTAGGAGGAGTATCCTGCTTCTCATGAATAATGAGGACTACTGAGCTCATGCACGTAATGGAGAGGACTACTTATTGTCCATGTTATTCAGGAGGATATTCTGGATGAGCTGCACAGAACAATGTAAGTGATACATAGGCTACGGCTGAGGTAAGGCAGGGTTCACACTATGTTTTTGCAAGACAACGGATAAAAAAAAAGATGCATTTGTGCGCAGCCGTTTTTCCATTGACTTCCATTATAAAAACAACGGGTTAAAGGGAACCTGTCACCCCCCGTGCCGGAGTGACAGGCTCCCGACCCCCCGCTACAGCCCCCTATACTCACTTGATCCCGCCGGGTCTTAGCCGCTGCAGCTCCGTCATTCTCTATGAGCGTTGGACTCATTTCTCAGCGCGCCGGGCTGCAGCAGCTGAGATCTCCGTGACCCGACCGGATCTAGAAGCGGGACCCGGCGGGATCAGGTGAGTATAGGGGGCTGTAGCGGGGGGTCGGGAGCCTGTCACTCCGGCACGGGGGGTGACAGGTTCCTTTTAAAACACATCCGTTCTTTTTAAGGTACACAAAAATACGCTTGGCTAAGCTTTTGTGCGTTTTGATCTGTTTTTGTTTTTTTTCTTTTTTTAATAAGAGAGTCAATGAAAAAACAGATCAAATTGGGTGCACACCAATACATCCCTTTTTCCATCCATTTTTTTTTAAACGGATGCAAAAAACAGATTTCAAAAACGTTTTTAAATGGTTACTTGTAACGTACAGAAAAACATGGTCAACCTGTTTTTTGTGTGTAAAATAATACAAATAAAAATAATAAAAATAATAATAAAAAAATAAAAAAAAAACCCTGATTCGTTTGATCCCTTTTTTTTATAGTGGAAGTCAATGAAAAAAACGAATCCAAGTTTTTATATCCGTTTCCCCCAATGGAAAAAATACGTAGGAATGTAATTTTTGAGGAGCAATAAAAATTATTTTATATCTCTGAATACACCTCAAAAACAGCCTGATAAACTTCCTAGGTTATTAATTTCCAGATTTTTCGCTCAATACTTCCAATTCTTAGAACAATGTTATGTTCAGTGAGTATGGCTGCATTGTGACTGATGGGTGACAAGTTGTGGTCACAGTTGACATGTGACAGCTGCAACCGGGGTCACTGCAGGGCAAAGGTCTCAGGTTGTCTTCACATGTTGCCTTTATGTGCCCCGCTTACCAGTACTGTGTTGGTGACAGCTTGCTATACAGGTCATATGTAGCCCCTGCATAAACACTCTGATTACATGGACATAGCAGTGGCGTAGCTACCATGGAGGCAGACCACGCAGCTGTCATGGGGCCATGCGGCAGAGGGACGGGGTGCCCCCATGGCAGAGCATGGCCTTCCTCCATGGTACTAGCTGCAAGTTCAACATGGTGACCGAGCTACTGTGACCGCCATCTGACAATTGAAACCTTAAAATGACAATGAAAATGATATGGGGGAGAATTGTCAAACTGGTGTAAAGTGACACTGGCTCAGTTGCCCCTAGCAACCAATCAGATTCCACTTTTTGTTCCTCACAGATTCTTTGGAAAATGAAAGGTGGAATCTGGTTGGTTGCTAGGGGCAACTGGGCCAGTTTCGCTTTACACCAGTTTGATAAAACTCCCCCTATGTGTTCATTTTTTTCACGGATATGCTGCATGTGCAGCACTGTTCACACTTGGCGCCACACTGCACACCTGTATCGCTTTATTCTTGAGACTTCCACAGGATAAACCTGGAAACGTTCCGTATGTTGATGTGACGGTGTTTCCTCTGGTGCTTACTGGCTGTGAGCGGACACCACTGGTCCATCACACAACCCTCCCTGTCAGCTGCGGCTTATGAGGAGATTTTCCACATGACCCTCACGGGGTGTAATTAGAATTCCTGATTTCTGGGAGTTTTTAGACTAAACAGTCGCTCAGTGTCTGAGTGACAGGATCCAATCATGTAAACTCCCCCTCATGTAGGCGGCTGGATGTGTCCTCTTCTCCCCCAGCCTCGGGTTATATGGAAGGCCGGAGTGTTCTAACCAGAACACCGCAATCCCCTGGATGAATTTCCTTTTGAATGTTCCTTTAATTGTTAAATTAATAATGGGCCCTGGAGAGGCTGGTTCACCGGGCTGAGAATATCACTGTACACCAGGGAGGAAGAAGAGCTGGAGATTAGCGTCTTCCCAGAGAAGCTTCACTCATTTACAGCAGACAGAAAATAATTAGTAGAATAGAATTCATATCATCAATCCGTTCAATCAGACGTTCCGAATGGAACGGCTGTGGTCTAGAATGTTTTCATTTACTTTGATTTGATCAATATTTAAAATGATGATTTTCGGCCACAGAGAAGAAGCAGCAGACCAGTTCTCTTATGCTGGGTTTACACGGAGCGATTATCGGGCGAATTTTCGCGATAACAATCGAATTCGAACGATAATCGTAATTGTAAATGCGGCGAACGATCGAAAAATCGTTCATTTTGATCTTTTAACAGGTTCTTAAATCATCGTTCGTAAAAAATTCGCCGATCGTTCCGTGTAAACAGTCGTTCACTGATTTTCCCTATGTGTGAGATAGGCTTAAGCGATCGCAAAACGAAGTTTCTATACGATATATCGTACAGTCTAAACGCTGATCGTTATAAAAAAAAAAATCGTTACTTCAAAATCGTTAATCGTACGATCGGGCGAATTATCACTCCGTGTAAACCCAGCATTATGGTGCGTTTACACAGAGAGGTTTATCTGGCAGATTTTGGAAGCCAAAGCCAGGAATGGATTTGAAAATAGGAGCAATCTCAGGCTTTCCTTTACAACCTGATCCCTCTTTATAGTCCGTTTCTGGCTTTGGCTTCAAAAATCTGTTAGATAAATCTCTCTCTGTAAACGCACCATTAGGGTCCATTTACACAGAAAGATTATCTGACAGATTATCTGCCAAAGATTTGAAGCCAAAGCCAGGAATGGATTTGAAAAAAGGCGGAATCTCAGGCTTTCCTTTATGACCTGATCTCTGTTTGTAGTCTGTTTCTGGCTTTGGCTTCAAATCTTTGGCAGATAATCTTTCGGTGTAAATGGACCCTAAGATATCATTAGTTATATTGAAAGACGACATGAAAAGATCCATGTTGGGCAAAGATCACATATGGTTATAAAATCTGGCAGCAGCGAAGTTGATGAGATTCAATATTTTTTAAAGAAGCAGTTCACAAAATTTAATTATTGCCCCCCGCCCCCGCTAGGCATGGCGCGGATATTCTCCACAGGTGATTGGTGTCTCGTGGCTTCGTTCTAGTCCCGTGGCGCCGGTTAAATCCGGCGTGTGCTCCCGTCATCCTCCGCTGTGACCCCTCTTCTGTCTCCTGTGATTGAACGCTGGATGTCACAATTTACAATGCATTCTCTATGAGAGCGCCGGACCGGAATGGCGCCATACTGCAGGACACCGATCACCTGTGGTGAGTATACGCACCAGCAGCTAGCCGGAGAGGGGGGCAATAAAAAAAAATTGTGAACTGCTGCTTTAACTAAACTCTGCAGAAAAAAAATCTACAGGAGTCTGCATTTACACTTATACTTTTTATACTTATCAGCTGCTGTATGTCCCACAGGAAGTGGTGTATTCTTTCCAGTCTGACACAGTGCTCTCTGCTGCCACCTCTGTCCATGTCAGGAACTGTCCAGAGCAGCAGCAAATCCCCATAGAAAACCTCTCCTGCTCTGGAAAGTGGTGGCAGACTGGAAAAAATACACCACTTCCTGCAGGACATCCAGCAGCTGATAAGTACTGGAGATTTCCAAATAGAAGTGATTTACTAATCTGTATACCTTACTGACACAACCTTCAGCCCTCCAGCAGTAGCAAAACTACAATTCCCATCATGCCTGGACAACCAAAGCTAAAGCATGATGGGAGTTGTAGTTTTGGAACAGCCCTACATGAAGCTCTGCCTGCCCTATATATGAGCTGTGTGTCTCTTGCAGTCTACCTCACATGACCTGAGTGTTATTAATCAGATTGATGGCTGCTCTCTGCTTTAGGGACAGTAGTAACATGTGTAATATTACTCTTCTGCACCGTTCCTGTCATCACAGGTGACCCAGCGCTAGGCCCCGGGGCCAGACAGGATGATATAGATGTATCCATGTAATTACATCTGTCACTCAGTCTCTGAATCGTGTCCGACCACTTCACTGGCTGATACAAGCTGTATTACGGCCGAATATCATATTTCTTAATATTTCACGTCACCAAAAATAGATGATAGAACCCAAGCCACATATGTGTGATTCTATAGACGGTTGTTGTTGTAAGGTATAAGATGCATTGCAGCCTGCAGCATTTGATTACCGATGGCTGCAAGGCAACCCAGCCTCTTTGCTGCCACCAATGGCTGTGTTGGGAACTGCAGGGCTGCTCAAGCCCTGGCCCCAGCACAGTATGCTTGAGTAGGATAATTCGGAACTTAATTACTGGTGGCTGCAGAAGTTGGATGATAGAGGAAGGAAAAGAGCGGCCTGCCCGTACCCTTATATATGTAGCACATGCATACTATAAGTAATCCCAAAGGAAACAGTGCAGTGACAAGGAGGACACTTGAGAAGAGATCCAGGGTCAAGTAGTCTGCATTACATTTTATTACTTTATCCAGCAGGAGAAGGGGACAGCAGCCATAATTTATTGGACAATTGCTCAACTCTCCCCATGCAAATTCTTGCTAGAGATGGACAAGACCAGGTGGGTAACACATGTCTCCCCGCAGTGCGGACCCCCGCAGCTTTCACTACTGATAAATTCCTGGATTATCACTTCAATGTACAAATCTAATAAGTTCAAGGAGAAACTCTTATCCTGACGCAGGACTGCCTGATATGAAAGCTCCTGAGCGCGGGGGCGGAGGGGAGGCCCGGACTGTGCAAATAAGGGAGAAAGGTTACATGGTTTAATTATACCAGATTACAGCCCTCAGAGATGAGGGGGCGCTATAGAGAGAACTTGGCTGCCATTCCTTCTTTATCCTCTAAGGCCCCTCCCGCCTATCTGAGAAAGGAAAAATCCACAATGGAAAGTAAAGGCAGCGTTCTTCTCTCATTGTTCTATTGTGTGGAGGAAGGGCCAGGGATAAAAGCTTGTATATAATTACATTTACTTCTATCGAGAGTTACACAATGTTTTCCCAATAGGGGAGAGGGAGATAAGCGGCCGCCAGACTCCTCCGCCGGCCGCTTATCCCCCTGCAAAAACAAAGGATTGGCTAGGTTCAAATCCAACATGGCAGAGGACCCCGCTGGCCTGGCTGTGGACGCTGGAGGAGGATAGGAAGCTGAGTACAGCAGAAGGGGCTGTCTTATATATATGTTATGTGTGCGTGTGCATTTTCTTTTATATATTTTCGCATAGAATGGCAGCATAACAGGGTGACCCAGCCTCTTTGCTGCCCCAATGGCTATGTTGGCAACTGCAGGGCTGCTCAAGCCCTGGCCCAAGCACAGTTTACATAGTGATTAGAGATGAAAGAACTCAAGCATGCTCGAGTACGATCGTTCGGCATTTAATAACTGGTGGCTGAAGAATTTTGATGCAGCCCTAGGGAGTCCAGGAAAACATGGATACAGCCTATGGCCATGCTCGCCTTGTGCTCATCTCTAATAGTGACACTGAGCTTTCCCTGATGTCTATTTAACACATGTAATGGTCTTTTTACGCTGGCAGATCTTTGTCTGTCAACAAGATCGGCGCTTGCTTGCAGTGCCTTTACAAGGCATGACAAATTTCCGGGCTGGGCCACACGAACGATCCCTGCATCATTTGTGCTGCCATTTAAATACATTGCTATCTGTCACACATACCCTGCTTACATGTTAGTTATGTAGCCGATAGCGATATATTACAGCTTAGTACTAAAGATGCGATCAGCTGAGGATTAGTGACTGCTGTCACTTTTTCTAGGAAGGCTCAATGTCGATCCTCGGCCTGTGTAAAGGGCCTGGAGCAGGGGTAGGGAACCTTGGCTCTCCAGCTGTGGCAAAACTACAACTCCCATCATGCCTGGACAGCCAAAGCTTTAGCTTTGGCTGTCCATGCATGATGGGAGTTGTAGTTTTGCCACAGCTGGAGAGCCAAGGTTCCCTACCCCTGGCCTATAGCATTAGACTAGAAATTACACTTGGTAAATATCCCCCAATATGACTACAGACCCCGCAGTGCTGAATTCATACAGGGAGGGGGTATCTGGATTAAATACAATGGTGGATGGTTCTTCTGCTGCAGATAATGGTCCATAAATCTCTACAATGAAAGCGTCTGATGCCTAAGTATAGACAAGTCCCTGACGTCTCCATCCTTGGAAGGAGCTAACCAGGTCGTACGTGTCTCCAGGGAGAAGACGCTCTGCATTGCTCCGATAGAATAATGTATAGGTTGTTTATTCAGCCACATGAAGCTGTCACCGCAGACTCTATATAGGAGGAGCAGCTGACCCTCCCTGGGGACAATGGGGACTACTCTCTGCAGTTGTCGGCTGGTCACTGACCCACCGTTGGAGACCTGTGTCACCTGCTGACCCCACTAACTTAGGGTCCTATTACATGGAGCGATTGTTAATGATTAACGACTAACGATAAACGATCGCAAAGTTTACCCGGAGCGATTATCGTTCGAATTTGCTCGATAATGATCGCATTTGAACGATAATCGGCCTGTGTAAACACAGCGAATGATCAAGCGACGAACGATAAACGATAAATAGGTCATCGTGATCTTTCAACGTTCTCAAATCATCGTTGGTCGTTCACTGAAAATTCGCAGATCGCTTTGTGTAAACAGTCGTTCAACTATTGACCCTATAAGTGAGATAGGCTTAAAGGGAACCTGTCACCCAGGACGCGGGCGCAGAGCCCACCCCGGTGCAGCCTCAGATACTTACCCTTTCCTGCAAGTCCTGCTCCTGGAACCGGTCCCGGGACGAAGATATCCCCGTCGGAAGCGGTACGCGTGCACTGCAGAGATGAGTCCGATGCCCATAGAGAATGGTGGCTCCATTCATTCTCTATGGGCAACGGACTCATCTCAGGTACTTAGCATACAGTGCGCGCTCAGCTTCGGGCGCCAATATCTCCGTCCCAGGAGCGGGACTTGAAGGAAAGGGTAAGTATCCAGGGCTGCACCAGGGGGTCGGACAGGCTTTAAGCGATCTAAAAACGATCACAATGATTTTTCCAACCGTTATATCGTTCTGTCTTAATGCTGATCGTTATAAAAAACACATTGTTATTTCGAAATCGTTAATCGTTTGATTGGGCGAATAATCGCTCCGTGTAAACGCAGCGATAATCGTTCACCATATTACACAGAACGATAATCATTAGTTACGATCGTTACTTCAATCGTTATTGCGATCGTTACTATGATCGTTTATTCCTTCTGATCCCAGCAAAACAAGCAACAATGCGCAATTACACTGAACGATTAGTGAACAAATGCGGAACTTGAGGAAACGAACGCGGAATTACAGCGAACGATTAACGGTAATTTTAGGTTCAGATCTAAATCAACGATCAACGACATACAAACGATTTTTTGATCGTTGCCTGCAATTACACAGAACGATAATCGTTTAAATTCGAAGGATACAACGATTTTTGGCACGATAATCGTCCCGTGTAATAGGGCCCTTACACTGAACCTTACGGCCATTCTAGACTATTCATGGGTATTTGGCAAGTTCACTTATCTCTAGTCCTGACATATAACGTTCACGCTCCATTAAAGTGGCGCTGTTTTTCGAGACGAGTTTTTCTAAACTTGGGTAACCCCTTTAAAGGGGTACTCTAGAGAAAAATGATATTTTTGGCTGCATCAAGGCCAAAATTATCTCTGATGAGGGCGACCGCTGATCGCTGAAACATGTTAGATGTTTGACCTGCATGAACTACGACAACTACTACAGTGACGTCACTGCTTCTCCGTGGAAAACCATTGGATTACTCACCGTATTAAGAGGGACCACGGAATCCCTTGCTACACTCTAGCAGCATAACAGTGGGCTTTTTTTTTTTTTTTTTTTAGTACAGCGCTGTGTATATGATTGTTTTTTAGAAATTACTTTTTTTTAAAGCAACATTTTATCAAAATATTTCAAATCAACTGGTGTCAGAAAGCTATACAGGTTTGTAATTTACTTCTATTTTTAGAAATCTCAACTCTTCCAGTACTTATCAGCTGCTGTATGTCCTGCAGGAAGTGGTGTATTCTGTCCAGTCTGACACAGTGATCTCTGCTGCCGCCTCTGTCCATATCAGGAACTGTCCAGAGCAGGAGAGGATTTCTATGGGGATTTGTTACTGCTCTGGACAGTTCCTGACATGCAGAGAGCACTGTGTCAGAATACATCACTTCCTGCAGGACATACTGCAGCTGATAAGTACTGGAAGACTATAGATTTTTAAATAGAAGTAAATTACAAATCTATATAACTTTCTGTCACCAGTTGATTTGAAAGAAAAACAAATTTGCCTTGGTATCCCTTTAAGTGCATACAGCACTAAAGTTTCTCTTTACAGCCAATAGTATTGATAGGACACATCCTTGTACATACCTCTAATTTCTGCAAGCAGAATGACACCGGTCGTGTGAGTGACAACACCCCGCAGGAGGAAGTGTCACAGAACAAAGCCGGCCTTTTGTGTTATAAATAAACCTCCAGCTCTGTGAAGTTCTACATTGTTTCTTTTGTTGTTATGTTTTAGGACTTTACTATACTGTGTGTTTATACAGGCTGCTGGATCTAACCAGGGCGTCCCAGGAGAACAGAAGTCAGCATAGGGGGTTGTCTACTATAGAGATCCTTTACCAGATGGCACATTGGGGAAGATGGATGTGATGGAGGGTGGATTTATCTGCATAGATTGATTATTTTGGCCTATAACTGTAGCCAGATGGAAACGGCTGCAAAAGAGGGGGTGAAGTTCTTAGCCTTGTGCTTCTCCCAGCTCTAAATAACAATCCGTAGAGGTCTGAAAAAATGGGTAACTCTGACAAATAAAATTGTCTTTTAAACCAACTGGTGTCAGAAAGTTTTAGAGACTTGTAATTGACGTTCATTAAAAAATTCCAGTCTTCCAGTACTTATCAGCTGCTGTATGTCCGACAGGAAGTGGTGTGTTCTATCCAGTCTCAGTGCTCTCTGCTGCCACCTCTGTCCATGTCAGGAACTGTCCAGAGCAGCAGCAAATCCCCATAGAAAACCTCTGCTGCTCTGGACAGTTCCTGACATGGACAGAGGTGGCAGCAGAGAGCACTGTGTCAGACTGGAAAGAATACACTACTTCCAGCAGGACATACAGCAGCTGATAAGTACTGGAAGACTGGAGATTTTTTAAACAGAAGTAAATTACAAATCTATATAACTTTCTGAAACCAGTTGATTAAAATAATAATAATAATTTAATCAGAGTACCACTTTAGAGCACTGTCCACATCTCATTTTTACTACAGACGCAACATATACACCCAGTGTATATAATATATATATATATATATATATATACAGCACAGTTTCACCCCTCAGCTGTAATTCAGGATCTGCATTCTGTTGACAATGGTGGACCAAAAAAAAAAAAATGTAAACCTGGTATTTTACGGGCTCTATTGCCATCTGAGCTCCATAGACTTTAGCCTCCCCCACAGTGCACAGTTCAAGATTGCCAATCTGACCACAAGAGTGATTGACAGGGCTGGGAGCCAATGGCTCCTGGCCCTATCAAACATAGCTTCGCATTTAACTGTATGCGCATAAAGTTAAAGACTAATGTCAGCACCAGACTTAAAGGGGTTATCCAGCACTACAAAAACAACACTTTTCCCCCTACTGTTATCTCCAGTTCAGCTGTGGTTTGCAATTAAGCTCCATTTACTTCAATGGAACTGAGTTTCAAAACCCCACCCAAACTGGAGACAACAGTAGGGGGAAAGTGGCCATGTTTTTGTAGCGCTGGATAACCCCTTTAACCTACTCCGGTGCTGGCCCTGGCTGCTAATTAACGCATCCGGAATTCTGGACACTTACAGGACATGTCCTATAATTTCCGGGTCTATGTGCCAACATGGACACCCTTCAGGGAAAAATCCTGAAAGGTGTTCGTGCCCAATAAAAGCCATATCCTGATAGATTTTCCTGAGGTGTGAAGTGGTCTTTTCACAGAACTCCTGATGTAGTCTACATAATAATAATGTTGTAGGCCCTAATGTAGATGCTGGTTTTGGATCTGCAACCAAATAGAACAGGGGTCCTCAAGTGGCGGACTGTGGTCCGAACATGGACCGCGGAGGCCAGCTGTCTGGACCCCTGCTGCAGCTCAGTATACCTGTATACTGAGCCATTGGCCACAGCAGTCACAAGAGGCCGCTCTGTCCTGTCTCTGGTTTCGGCGTTCGAGGGACGTCACTGGAACGCCGAGGCCAGGACAAGAGGGAAAAGCGGCCTCTTGTGACCGCTAAAGTGCGGCCACAAGAGGGGAAGTGAAGAGGAGACGCCTGGATGCAGGTGAGAATAAGTGTTTGTTTCTTTGTTATATGGGAGGGGGAGCACAGGGGGGCTATATAACTGGGGAAGCACACAGCAGGTGCTATATATATTACTGGGGGAGCACAGGGGGACTATATACTACTGAGGGAGCACACAGGGGGGCTATATACTACTTGGGAAGCGCACACGGGTTTATATACTACTGGGGGAGCACAACATGTTTACTAATGATGTTCATCTCGGACCTTCACCTGACAATAGACCCCGGTAAGTGGACCTTCACTAAAAGTTGTTGAGTACCCCTGAAATACAACATCACTCAGTATAGACCTCACCCCAAAAGGTCACAGTAACAAAGTCACGTGAGCGTGTTACATGCGTATTTACAGCCGCCACTTCACGTCATCAGTAATATAGATGCTAAAAAACCCCACAGGTCACACACTGGTGTGGATCCGGCCTTATTGTGGATTGAAATAAAGTACCAAGTATTCCATCCAGGACCTCCTTGGGTCACAGCGATTTACAGCTAGATGACTGTATATCCCAGTAGGAGAATGAATGAACCCACGAGTATGTCCAGGGTTCACAGATACAACCGCAAATGTAAATCAATATTAACCTTAGAGTTAATGGATAAGCGGCCACATTCCTGCAGATCTGCTGAGCTTACGGTGACTAGTCCTGCCATCACGCCCTTTGTACGCTTCGGTATAACTAAGGTGTGCTAATAGTGTACTGAGTCATGTCCTTGTCCTGTAATCTGTGCTGTGTACAGGATCAGCCTCTTCCCAGAGAGACCACAGGGCATGTCAAGGTGTGTTACAGTGAATGGGCTTATTATACCGCCAGCTCGATGGCAGCACACACCCATCGTAACTCACCACTGCACGCCAATGCTCCGGGCAGGTACGGCTTGGCCCACACACACAATCCTTTCACAATCGCTTCATCTGGAGGATGGAGGAACAGAACTCGTCTTCCACCCTTAATTTGTAGGACGTCAACACCACGGCCAGATCTTTTCTGCAGACATACAGGTGGTATTTTGTATGTGTAAGTCAGCCGTATCGCCATCTGCCACGGCTGAGATAAGAATAAAAAGGGAAACTCCTGCACAGTGAAAAGCATTCCTACACTTAAAGGAACAATCCAGACGGATCTGACACAAAGCAGGACCTGGAGCGGGGGCGGAGCCTGACACTGATTGCTCCGTGCTCTCTGACTCTGCACTAACTCAGTGTATCCGTTTTGGTGTCCTAAAGTTAAAGAGATTTGTAATTTACTTATATTTAAAAATCTACAGTCTTACAGAACTTATCAGCTGCTGTATGTCCTGCAGGAAGTGGTGTATTCTTTCCAGTCTGGCACAGTGCTCTCTGCTGCCACCTCTGTCCATGTCAGGAACTGTCGAGAGCAGGAGAGGTTTTCTATGGAGATTTGCTGCTGCTCTGGACAGTTCCTGATATGGACAGAGGTGGCAGCAGAGAGCACTGTGTCAGACTGAAAAGAATACACCACTTCATGCAGGACATACAGCAGCTGATAAGTATTGGAAGACTGGAGGTTTTAAAATGAAGTATTTTTAAAAGAAGTAAATTAAAGCTTTGGCTGTCCAGGCATGATAGGAATTGTAGGCCCAAGGTTCCCCATCCCTGTTTTATGTGAAAAAGGCAAGATAGCGGGGGCAGTGTGATGGGCAATGTTCTGCTGGAAACTTTATGTCCTGGCATCATGTGGGCGTTATTGTAACACGTACCACATACCTAACCATTATACACACCGAGTCTCCCCCTTTATGGCAGCGGGACCCCCCTCAATAGCAGCGATCAGCAGGATAATGCCCTGGGGGGCCACACTGCAGACATTATTCAGGTAAGAGATCAAGATGGTGTCTTGGCCCTCAGAGTCCCCAGATCTCAATCCAATCGATCACCTGTAGGAAACAAGTCTGATTCATGAGCCTCACACCTGACGCCCAGGCCTCATCTACAGCTATTGTGGAGACCAGGCCAGGATGGGGCAGAGCTACAGAATATTAGACCCCAACCATAAAACATTGTACGTCTCCTAAGAAAACATAGGGAACCTTGCTTAGGATATGAATATACAGTGGTACCTCGGTTTAAGAGTAACTTGGATTGAGAGTGTTTTGCCAGAAGAGCTCACAGATTTTCAAAATTGTGACTTGGTTTAAGAGCATTGCTTTGGTTCAAGAGCTCCCTGTACTGGGTGGGAGTGGGGGAGGGGCATGGTCTGCATAGTGCAGTCTACAGCCCTGTACTCTGACCCAGGAAGTCTCCTTTACCTTCCAAATCATAGCAGATCCACTGGGGCTTGCATCAGGGGACAGAACTGTGGAGGTAATCTCTCCATAGCTGTAACCCCTCTCTCCCCGGACAGAGAGTGCTGCATGTATGTGCCCACATCTGTCCTGCTCATTCCTTCATACTCCCTGCAGTCTCTGTCGGCCCTTGTGTTTCCCATTCTCTCTATTCCTGCTGTAATGTGCCTGCACTTACATTCAGCTACACACACTGCTGCTATAATGTGCCTGCACTTACATTCAGCTACACACACTGCTGCTATAATGTGCCTGCACTTACACTCAGCTATACACACTGCTGCTATAATGTGCCTGCACTTACACTCAGCTATACACACACTGCTGCTATAATGTGCCTGCACTTACACTCAGCCATTCACACTGTTGTATAGAAAAGTTTCTGTCCTCCTGTACAGCTCTGTGATTCTCACCTGGTCCATGCTGAACCCCCCCCCCCCTTTCCCACTGCTTTCATGTGACCACACAGACCTCTGACAGCAGCCTCTCTATTCTAGCCTGTTGTACTACGCTACTGCATTATGGGGATCTGCAGTTCCATCCTGTATCTGCAAACTGCTGCTGCAGTGTTATCAGGGTTATACAGTTACTATACATTATACTCCACATGCTGATTGCTATACTGTACAGTAACGTATATATCACATATCCAGCTGCTGTGTTATCAGGGTTATACGGTTACTATACATTATATACCACATGCTGATTGCTATACTGTACAGTAACTTATATATCACATATCCAGCTGCTGTGTTATCAGGGTTATACAGTTACTATACATTATATACCACATGCTGCTATACTGTACAGTAACTTATATATCACATATCCAGCTGCTGCTGTGTTATCAGGGTTATACAGTTACTATACATTATACTCCACATGCTGATTGCTATACTGTACAGTAACTTATATATCACATATCCAGCTGCTGTGTTATCAGGGTTATACAGTTACTATACATTATACACCACATGCTGCTATACTGTACAGTAACTTATAAATCACATATCCAGCTGCTGTGTTATCAGGGTTATACAGTTACTATACATTATACTCCACATGCTGATTGCTATACTGTACAGTAACTTATAAATCACATATCCAGCTGCTGTGTTATCAGGGTTATACAGTTACTATACATTATATACCACATGCTGCTATACTGTACAGTAACATATATCACATATCCAGCTGCTGTGTTATCAGGGTTATACAGTTACTATACATTATACTCCACATGCTGATTGATATACTGTACAGTAACTTATATATCACATATCCAGCTGCTGTGTTATCAGGGTTATACAGTTACTATACATTATATACCACATGCTGCTATACTGTACAGTAACTTATATATCACATATCCAGCTGCTGTGTTATCAGGGTTATACAGTTACTATACATTATACACCACATGCTGCTATACTGTACAGTAACTTATATATCACATCCAACTGCTGTGTTATCAGGGTTATACAGTTACTATACATTATACTCCACATGCTGATTGCTATACTGTACAGTAACTTATATATCACATATCCAGCTGCTGTGTTATCAGGGTTATACAGTTACTATACATTATACACCACATGCTGCTATACTGTACAGTAACTTTTCTTTCTGCTGTTTCTGAATGTTTGTTTAATCTGTTCTACATGTTATTCAGAATAAAAACTAGAAATTATTTTTGGGTGTGGAACCAATTGTCTGCATATCAGTGATTTCTTATGGGAAAATGTGCTTTGGTATAAGAGTGATTTGGATTACAAGCACGGTCCCGGATCGAATTATGCTCGTAATCCAAGGCACCACTATATATATTAGTAGCCTGTTCCTTTCTGTCTATAGACTGCAGATTCACATGCATTGCTCAGTCCTGTTTACTGGATGTTATATGTCTCCCTCGAGATCTTTTTCCTCCCTTTTAAAGGTAATGTTTACTTACTAAGCTGGATAACAGAATGCTGGGATTTCATTATAGGAAGTGGCTGCATTCTTGCGAGGGGCCTATGGCAGTGAAATAATGCATGCCTTCAATACAGATACAGAGAGCGGACTTCTAAGCGTCTAGCCACATCCTCATACACTGCAGCCGTACATACGGAGGATAGTCATAACTACTATACAGAGGTGCAGCATTGCTCATCCGGAGCTCCCAGCTTCTGCAGTAGACTCCTCTAACTAAACAGTAGTAGAGAATTAAAGGGGCACACTGAAAATTTTTTTCCCCCTCAAATTAACTGCTGACATTAAATTGTACAGATTTGTAAATTACTTCTATTTAAAAATCTCCAGTCTTTCAGTACTTATCAGCTGCCGTATGTCCTGCAGGAAGTGGTGTATTGTTTCCAGTCTGTCACAGTGCTCTCTGCTGCCACCTCTGTCCATGTCAGGAACTGTCCAGAGAAGGAGCAAATATTTTCTATGGGGATTTTCTGCTGCTCTAGACAGTTCCTGATATGGACAAAGGTGTTGATCAGGTCAAGGCATGATGGGAGTTGTAGTATTGCCACAGCAGGTTTCCTGTATAAGGATTGCAGAAATCCATGCACTTACTATAGATCAGGGGTAGGGAACCGCCGCTCTCCAGCTGTTGCAAGACTACAACTCCCATCATGCCTGGACAGCCAAAGCTTTAGCATGATGGGAGCTGTAGTTTTGGAACAGCTGGAGACGTAAGGTACCTCATCCCTGCAGCGTGTGAATATATTCTAGGACCTGAGCGTTCAGGAGGCCAAACTGAGATCTTGTGCAAGGTTTTCCTAGCTGACTCACCCTGGTTATATAATGATGACTGTGCGCACCAGCTCTTTGTATGAATATATAAATATATATATATATATATATATTATATGTCCTGATAGATAATTATAACCCTATGGATTTGATAGGACTGTCACCCTATGAGATTGCGGCATCACCTCCTCCTTCCTCTGTTCATTCATTCCCCTTCTGCACAGCGGACATTACACACACCCGTCCCAGTGATTCATTCATCGCTTCCAAGCTTTGACGTCCGCCTAACAAGACTCGTATTACAGGACGGCTCAGGATTTTGTTTGCTGTTAGAAACCAAGGGGAGAGAAAACACCAGTGTTCAGACAAGATGGAAAAGTACTGGGGTCATTGTTGTCTATGAGACGGTTTATTACATGTATGCATGGGACATAGGTGCCATATAGGTAACAGACTATTATATACTTTAGGTATACATTATAAGTACTAGACACACACAGCACCTATGTAACCTGCGCAAAACAGTCCATGTTTGGCTTCTAAACCACATGCAGGTTGGGAGGGAAGGGTCGTTGGATCGCTAGATAGGTGAGGACCCACATTTATCAGATATACAAGGCACATCTTGTGGGTAGGCCATAAATGTTCAGATGGAAATAAACCCTTTAAATCAGAGATGTCAAACTTGTGGCCCTCCAAAACTACAATTCCCATTATGCCCGGACAGCCAAAGCTTTAGCTGTCTGGGCATGATGGGAATTGTGGTTTTGTAACAGCTGGAGAGCCGAAGCCTGACACCCCTGATTTAAAGGATATGGACACCTGTGCAATAGAACAAATATCTGCAATCTTCATTTTTTTTCCCCCTATACACAACTCATGGGATTCTCCCCTGTACCCTGCCTTGTGTCTGCTTTCCTCTCTATCTACAGCCTGCATGATCTGCCCTCCAAGTATGCTTTTCACGACTACTAATGTAATCTAAAACTATACTACTTCCCTTGCTCCCTAATGCTACAGTGCGTGACAGTACTGACCAATACCTTGGACTAGGTTATGACTGTTGCACGCAGACCAAACCATGCCCCATGTGTAGCATCCAATAACCACATGATGTAATGACAGCACCAGGATTATCAGCACAATCGTGTAACCACTGACCCCCCACACGCAGGTTTGGCTTCACCCACATGTTCCAGGGGTTATTGTGGATGGGGAAGAAGAGAAAGCAATTTAATGAACCAGTCGGTGGATAAGTGCTACAAAAATTGGTGCCAGCACCTTGAAGGGGTCAGGGAGGGGAATTATCCATGTCGGTCAATACTATGCCAAGAGGCCTCTGTAATAAAAACACTCCCTGCCTCTCTGACAGATCTGCTTTAAAGGGGTGGTACTGATTGATCATAGCAATGAAAAGTATTAGGAACCTCCATGCTGTTTTTGGAGACGTTGATGGCATAGCGATGCTACAGTAACTTATAGAACAAAGATGGAGAACTTCGGCCCTCCAGTTGTTGCTAAACTATAGTTCCCATCATTCCCAGACAGCTAAAACTTTGGAAATTAAAGTGTCACTGTTGTTCATTTTTTTTTTTTTTTGCAGAAACCAATAGTATGGGCCATTTTAAGAAACTTTGTAATTGGGTTTATCAGCCGACAAATGCATTTTTATCATGAAAAAGCAGTTTAAGGGTGTGTTCACACCTACAGGACCCGCAGCAGATTTGATGGTGCGGATCTGATGCTGTGTTCAGTCTTCATGATGGTCTATGGAGTGGGGAGGGAAATGAGGCACCAAAACAGGACAACAAAGAGTTAATTTACAGCTACATCACCGAGCTATCTCCTCTGAGGTCAGCACTGACCTTTCTGACCTCTGAATAGCGGCTTTCACACAGCTCCCCGTGTTATCCTTAGTTCTCTGCTGGTGACTAATCTCCCTCCTCCCCCCTCCCTTCTCCATAGGTTACACAAGGCCTGACTGTGTAAAAGAGTTGAGATTTCGTGATAATGAGCAGTGAGAGAGAGGGGGGGGGGGGGGGGGGGGGGGAGACCTGGGGAAAGGCTTTTTGAATGCAGATAATGGCAGATTTGCCTAATAAACCTAATTACAAAGTTTCTTAAAATCGCCTGGACAAATGATTTCTGATAAAAAAAAAAGAAAAGAAAACGAGGGCCGCATGTTCCCCATCGTAGGGGCTGGCAGAAGAGACTGTCATCCTGTTTGGGCTATGAAGTCTAAATATCAATGCTGAGGCTCTACCCGAAACCTTGCAATGGCTCATGGTATGGAGATAAAAGTAATTATGTTTATACACAAACACTGCGGTATAAAATGACAAAACTGCAGTGTGAATTATGGCAGATGTCTTCTGATTCGCAAATCCATGTGAAACTCGTATTGTGACAACCTTCATTCAGTCCGAAACTAAACACTTGTGCAACAGCCACTTCCTCTAACCACATGACAGAGAGATACATTGAGGTAGTCGTCCTTAACCCATTCTTGTCTATAACCAGTGGAATCACCCGACGTGGATGATGTAATGTGATATTACCATTGAACAAAAAGCAACTTTACCTACATGATCACTACTGCGTCCTTCCCTCTGTGTATAAGTGATCTAGTCAGACAATACAGTTGCCTTCTCAATATCATTAAGAGATAGTACTGGCTCCTAGTCTTTCGGAAAATTAAACGTAGATAGGACTGCCGCTTGCATGCATGTAAGTAAGTACAGGCACTTCTGCCTTTTAGCAAGTTATATAAGTAGATAGCACCACTCCATGAACGGCCTTCTAGCACTTCTGCAAATAATGTTTCTAGACGGCTCTAATCTTTGTCCTAATATAGAACAGATAGTACTCGGTACAGTTTGTCCAAAAATGTAGACTTATGTACATGCAGTATTGTTTTCTAGTCTGAAAGGTAAATAGATAACAGGGAGTACAGATACAAGGTACAGATAGTACTCCCTCCTGGTCTTTATGGAACTGCTATTTTAGATGGTCGTCTTTATGGGGTTCCACTGTAGGTGAAGAGACACACTTGTCCTTTCAGACAACTTGCAGCAGTAAAGAGAGAAAAAACAGAAAGTATGTATGAAGTGACTACAACTGTCTGAATTAGTCACCTGCAAATGTGTTGGATGAAGCGAGTGGCAGCGTTTCACTCTATGGTCAGACTGCCCAATCAGACTAATGTGCTCCACTGACTATAATGGAGTGCAAGCAGATGAGGCAGCCAGCCAAGGAGTGAAGTGCCCGGCCATGTGCATCACCTATAACTCATAATCACAGCTGCGATATAAACTTTCAAAATGTTAACAGATCATACACACTACAGTAATGCTTTAAAAGTCGTACTCCCATCTCATCTAATATAGTTATACTTGTACGTCGTGTCAGGTTAATTGCTTTTAGGGCAGAGTGGTGGTCGGTAACCTAGACAACAAGCTGACAACGAAGCAGCCAGTATATCAGGAATATAACTGTATTAGTTGAGATGGGAATACCCCTTTAATGTAAAAATTTCTTTTAAATAAGTCACTTCCTTGGCAATGGTCTATATGTGGGTAATCTGATCTCACCAGCCAAAGTTTTATATAACAGAGAGCCCCTTAGAGCCCTATTACACAGAACGATAATCGGCCCTATCCAGCCGCTTATCGCTCCGTGTAATAAACACAACGATCATCGGCTGATTGTTGATATAGGTTTGGACCTATAATTGTCGGTCTCGGTGGCTGATTATTTCCAGACTGTATACATTACCTATCCAGGCTGCAGGGCTCCTCTTGCGCTCTGCTTCTCCCCAGGTCCCACGAGCTCCAGAGCGGCCTGCCTGAGCTAACAGGCCGCTCAGCCAATCACAGGCCAGGACCAACTCGGCCAGTGATTGGCTGAGCGGCCTGTCAGGTGAGACAGCTCTAAAGCTGCAGTGCGCGGGACTCGGAGAGAAGCAGAGCGCAAGAGGAGCCCTGCAGCATGGATAGGTAATGTATACAGTTTAAGCAAGGGCTGCAAGGACATCGTAACGATGTCCATGCAGCCCTCGTTAAACAATTACCGGGCCGTGGAGTAGGCCAAGTAAACGAGCGCCGATCTGCTAGATCGGCGCTTGTTTACAGTTATCAGGCCCCCATCGGCCTGTATAATAGGACCCTTACTTTCCTGGAGTCTGTATCAGAATGCTGCCTATTATTTAGGACTACAACATACAGAAGATTCGCTATATCCACAATGAATGAATGGCCGCCCCACAATTAAGGCAAGGTGAAGTTTGTGCAGATTTTGTTTATCTTTCCACAGACTTCATAAACTCTCATCCACATTGCTAATATTGTTAAAATCTATAGACTTTCCGCATGCAAATCTTAGGTGTATTTGCCCTATATGCAGGCACTCTAAGGTTACAGCTAATTGACACGAGTTGCGGCGCTCGGATTGAAGCTGAATGGGGTCGGCGATAATTCACAGTCATAAGCTGTGATGCAACAGTACGACGTTGCGCTCTTTGGACGTGAGACTTGTGCCATAGCCAAAGTCATCATGTAGTCCCAACCTTAGATTGAAGTAGACTATATAGTTTTGTAGGCAAGTTAGCAGTGAGGTTGTGTTTTCAGAAACAATCCCAGCCCCCCATAAAAATAAACCTACAGAATCTGTGCATCTTTTACATTTTAGATATCTATGTACAATCAATATACCAAAAGACATAACTTCCTCCCTAGCAATACAGTCTGACACATCAGCACATGCAGCATTGCTATATACTGGTATACCTATTACTGTCAGCATGTGTGATGTTATCGGCCCCAAAATGATTGCACAGGGCAGTGTTCCAAAACTACAACTCCCATCATGCCCTGACAGCTGAAGTTTGGCAACAGCTAGAGAGATGCAAGTTGGGGAAACAGTTATAAAGGATGAATTTCAGCTGTCTGTACATGATGGGAGTTGTAGTTTTGCAAGCTGGAGAGGCACAGAGGTACACTTATCGCAGGTGAATGAATTACCGTGCAGCCGCACTCCACATGTTATCAGACAAGGGCTGATCAGCAGCCGCAGAAGCTGGAGGTCTGCAAACATCTGCCAGCTAGATCTGTGGCCCGTCCTGCCAGATGTCCAGCGCCAACACAAACACTGACTAAACTATCCATGCAATCCCCTTGGGGTGCAAACCATAAATAAGTGAGCGTCTGAATTTTAACACTATACAAAGGACGCAGCATGTGAGGCCTTAGGCTCACTAACATGTATACATCAGGGGTAGGGAACCTTGGCTCTCTAGCTGTTGCAAAACTACAACTCCCATCATGCCTGGACAGCCAAAGCTAAAACTTTGGCTGTCCAGGCATAACGGGAGTTGTATTTTTGCAACAGGTGGAGAGCCAAGGTTCCCTACCCCTGGTGTATACAATAGTTTGGTTGCCAGCTCTCATATACGATATGCTGATAGCAACGGCTGCTCAAAAGTCACAAAAAAAGTGACTCAGCTTAGAGTGGGAGCTGTACAGGATTGTTTGCTCAACAAGGGCCGTCCTTCCCTTTCTGGATTAAGAAGAATTAAGGTTCAAGTGCAACAAAAAGCAGAGACTGTAAGGCAAGCGCGGTGAGCGGCTCATCTTATTAGTCATCTAAATCAGCAGGAAACTACACAGGCAGCTCTGAAACTGACATTAGGAGGGTGTGACGGCTCGGCCCTGGCAGCGGCCCTAACATCAGAGAGCAGGAGAGCTACGAGGATGACAGATCTGCAGCGCATGACAAACTCTACATAGGGGAAAAAAAATCCTCACCCTCCTCCATACATACACAAACCTTCAATATAGAGTCAATACGTTTATAGGCAAACTGTTCCGAGCAGCCCCACAAGTACACACGAGAGCAATCGATACGGCAAAGCAGAATGATAATCCTATATAATGACTGGAGGTACACAAAGAAATCAGTCACCTGCCCTTGACAAGTGCTAAAATATGGCAAGGGTACATTACAGGACAATTACACTAAAATACTCCGGAGAGCGAGACAATGAAAGAGACAAGTATTAACTCAATATAAGTTTGACGTGTTATACATCACTATGGGGGGGGGGGGGAAATCGGGTGGTACCATCTATAGCTACACACAATAAATCACCTGACGTGCAGACTAGTATAGCTTCATTCTTGGCTACTATAATCAAATTGTGCTTAGATATTAAACTTTAAAGTCATGACCTTAAAGGGGAAAAGAATCTCACTTCCATATACCATAATAAGGATATAATAGAAGAGAGTGGGGTCCTCAGTTCTGTATCCTCCTCTGACCTCTTACCATGGAAGACCCATCCGCAGACAACTCACGGATTTCTATGGCCATTGTGTAATGCCTCATTTCTCCAATGGTGGCGTTGCAAGAGTCTGGATTCTTCCCACAGATTATAGCTTATCGCAGGGGGGCCACGTGTGATCATTATATTGTCAACAAGTAGGGATTTCCCAAAGTGCTGAACCCCATTTTGGCTAGGGCTTATTAAACTTTATGATCTGTTTTTCATGAGACTCGCTATCTACGTATATAGGCGCGCAGTAGCAGTGATACTCTATTCACAGATTACCGTAACATTCACTTTCCTAAACCTACATATTAGCCATTTCTTACACACTAACAGACTCAAAGGGGTTATCGCACTATTAGAACGTATGCTCCATTCATTCTCCATGGGAGCTGTCACAGACAGCCAAGCGCTGGGTTCACCATCCCTGGTGTAACGTCTAAGACGGGAGACTTTGGTTCCTATTGTCAACATCTGCTGGGATCCCCATTATCAAACACTTATCCCCTCTTTGTACACAAGGTGCAACAATCCCTCTAAGTCCACTTATGTAATAAATGACTAAAGCACGGTTTACCTCTGTCTGGTGATCTGACACCATCCATGCTGAGAATGAGTGAGAAGGCTAGGTGCCACATGATGGATCTTACCCCATAGCCTGAAATAGGGCTACAAAAATAACAAACGTTTAAATTAAATATATTGAGCTATAAGTATTGACTGAAAATTGCAGTATGGTGCATAGCGCACAGCACTGAGCAGGCGACACCTACAATAAACACATCAACTAGATTGAGTTAAGACTACAAGGTCGGACGCCAGAGTAACCTGCTATATCCACCATAACATCTCCCAATTTTCCCTGTCCATGACACCTGATCTGTTCACACACAGTTGGAAAGAAGTGTACCGTACACTAAGAAGGTAGAGAAATAATATGTGTATTTATTAATAAATGCATATAGATTCAGACGCTCTGGAGTAAAGTACCTTATAACACAGAAATCAGGCGGGAGGCCGATTATCCAGCGTCCAAGAAAGCTTTGCAATCTGCATTGAAATACAAACTTGTGCTTTGCATAATCTGTAAGTATTGCTACATGTGAATGGAAACCTATGTACAAAAACCCAAATATTTCTTCTTTTAAGTACATAATAGGTAAAGAAGACACTGTGTGCCGATACTTGTCGAAGCCACAGTCTTCCTGTTATGCCTCGCTAAAAAAAAAAAAAAAAAATCAATTAGGAGGAACAATTTTTTTTCTTTGCATTCAGCTTACTCATGCATGCGTCGTGACATTCTCCTCATCACCAACATCTGCAACGCTAAATATTCAATTTTGCACCGATTTCAAGGTCTAATAATCATGTAAGCATTAAATATAGGTATATATTAAAAAAAAAAAAAGAAAAAAAAAAGAATTTTGTAGTAATTTCTTATATGCTAGCTATAGCAGGAACTCATCTTAAAGGGGTTGTCCGGCGATAAAAAATTATTCACAGAATAACACACATTACAAAGTTATACAACTTTGTAATGTATGTTATGTCTGTGAATGGCCCCCTTCCCCGTGTCCCACTACCCCCACCCGTGTACCCGGAAGTGTGGTGCGCTATACATTACCTGTCGCGTGCCGACCACGGTCTCCGATCGTCAGCAGTGACGTCTTCTTCGGGAGCTTGGCGGATCTTCCCGAGTGCCGGCCGCCCTCTGCAGCGTCATCCGAAGCTCAGCCGCGATTGGCTGAGCATAACTGTGCTCAGCCAATCGCGGCTGAGCAGCTGATGACGTGGCCGCGTCATCAGCCGCTCAGCCGCGATTGGCTGAGCACAGTTATGCTCAGCCAATCGCGGCTGAGCTTCGGATGACGCTGCAGAGGGTGGCCGGCACTCGGGAAGATCCGCCAAGCTCCCGAAGAAGACGTCACTGCTGACGATCGGAGACCGTGGACGACACGATATGCGGTGAGTATAATGCACCACACTTCCGGGTCTAGCGTGGGTGGGGGGAAACACGGGGAAGGGGGCCATTCACAGACATAACATACATTACAAAGTTGTATAACTTTGTAATGTGTGTTATTCTGTGAATAATTTTTTATCGCCGGACAACCCCTTTAAAAACAGTCTCGGTATAAAAGACAAAAAACTGCCGGGTGATTTTTAAAGAACGATTTGTAAAGTTTACTAGTGGAAAGAGACCTAGCGACATACCCTGTATGAAGGCAGGAACTACAATAAAAATCGGGAAAGGACAAAAAAATAAAAAATAGCAAAGCAGAGAATTCAGCGTTTAACCCTCGAACCCTTTAACTTTGGGACTAAGCAGAGGAGGAGGCTCCCCCCCCCCCCCCCCACGTCTCGCAGCTCGACTTTGATGTCAGGTTTAGTTTTATAACAAGAAAAATTTGTGAAGGTCATAAACCTAAAGCAGAAGAGGAAAAACAAAAACTATATATTTATATATAAGATATTCCAGCCCATAATTTTAATGTGTCGGTCAGATCAGCATAATCCCAGGGACATCACTCTCTTCCAATATATACTCTTCGGAGAAGTAATATGGTAAAACCGTAAGGATCTTCTAATAGTCATTAGGATTTGTAGTTGGAAGTTAACCACGTGAGTCCTTCGTAGAGACCGTCCCCGCTTGTGGCGCAGGACGGCTGCACATACCAATTCCTATCCCTGATCCGGGTCAGGCCAAGTTTCTCCTGAATCTCGTGTGGTTTCATGGCATCCGGAAGGTCTTGCTTATTGGCAAATATTAGGATGATGGCGTCCCTCATTTCCCTGTCATTTATAATACGATGAAGTTCCTGTCTGGCCTCGTCGATGCGGTCCCGGTCGGCGCAATCCACCACGAAGATGAGCCCCTGGGTCCCGGTGTAGTAATGCCGCCATAGAGGTCGGATCTTGTCCTGACCCCCCACATCCCACACGTTAAATTTGACATTCTTATAAGTTACAGTCTCCACGTTGAAGCCCACGGTAGGGATGGTGGTGACGGACTGGCCCAGCTTTAGTTTGTACAGGATGGTGGTTTTACCAGCTGCGTCCAGTCCCAGCATGAGGATCCGCATCTCCTTGTTGCCAAAAATCTTGGAAAGCACCTTGCCCATGGTGGAGCATTAAACACGGCTTAATGGGAATGAAGAACTGGGTGTATCCACGATCCTGGGATTGTCAAGCGTCCTCCAGCAAACTCAATAAAACACAAGGTCCTTCTAGAGTATTATGACCATGATACCATGTGCCGGCAGACTGAGGGGGATATAAGGGGGCCAATTCTGCAAATCCTTAAAGTCGGAGAGTGTGATGGCGCCCCTGTATACAGCCTAGTGGGTGCCCAATGGATGGCTGCTGAAGTTGCAGGGGGGCGCTCTTAATGTTGCTGAGTGGCTCCGGGAGTGGTGGGGGCCCAATGAATGGGTTCTGGAGCTGTGAGGGGCTCCTGAAGTTATGAGCAGTGGGTCTTATAGTTGTTGGGGTCCCGAGGAGTGGGGTCCCACGCTGTGGTAGAAGTTTCTGGGTGAGGCACTCGGTTGCTGGGGTGATGGGTGAGGCAGTCAGTCGTGGACATGTGCCGCTTCTCCTCTATGAGGTGCCGGTTCCCCCCTCTGTCAGGTACGGGCACTCCCGGAAAGTCAGCCTATCCCTCAGCGCCAAGTTGCCCCAGGTCTCTCAGACCGGACAGTCCGTAAAGCGAGCGCCAAGGTAACTGCTGCGACTCACTCCTGCCTCGCGGCGCCGCTCCAAGTGGCAGTTACCACACGCGAAGGCTCCCGGGACGAGCAGGCCGGTTCCCTCCCTGTGCTCTCACTCCGGCCGGATATCGCCAGTCACTCGCTTCCGGTGCTGGACTGACTAGGAGGACGGACGGGGGTGCAGGAAGGAGGGGCCCGAATCCCGGCGGCCGCCACTGACTAGGAGGGGCCGCTTCCGAGTCACTAGAATGAGCCGGTGCCGGCTCCGCCCACTGGCGCCTGCGCATTCAACCCCAAGAAGGCGCGTGCGCAGTCTTTCCGAACTACACGCCCAGGCTTCAAAGTGAGGGGGGGGGAGGTCACGTGACGGCGTCGTCACGTCGGAGCGAGTATTGAGATTCAAAATAACGCGCGCTGGTGATGACGTCGCGGAAGGGTTTTGGGCGGGAAATGTAGTTACCTCAGAGACGGCTTCTTGTTGTGACAGAGGCTGTAAATGGTGCAATAAACTCGAAGTGAAAAGAAAAAAAAAAGCTTAGAAAGTGAAATGATCTTATAGTAGGCTCAGCAGTCACATATAGGAGCAAATGTCCCTGAAAATTCTCAAAACTATAGACAGAGATTAATCATGAGGTAAAGATGAGGAAGATAGAGGATTTGGTAGACAGAAATAATAATTTAACCCTTAGAGGACCGGGCCATTTAAATTTTTACGTTTTCGTTTTTTCCTCCTTGTGCTTAAAAGGCCATAGCACTTGCATTTTTTCACCTAGAAACCCACATGAATCCTTATTTTTTGCGCCACTAATTGTACTTTGCAATGACAGCCTGAATTTTTTCATAAAGTACACTGCGAAACCAGAAAAAAATTCAATGTGTGGTGAAATTGAAAAAAAACAAACGCATTTCTTTTATTTGGATATATAACATGTATAACTTATATTGTATCTGATGGCCTGTAAAAAACTCAAACCATTGTTAACAAATATATGTTCCTTAAAATCGCTCTATTCCCAGGCTTGTAGCGCTTTTATCCTTTGGTCTATGGGGCTGTGTGAGGTGTCATTTTTTGCGCCATGATGTGTTCTTTCTATCGGCATATACGACTTTTTCTTCACTTTTTATTACAATTTTTCTGGATTTGATGCGACCAAAAATGCGCAATTTTTCACTTTGGGATTTTTTGCCCTTACGCCGTTTACCGTACGAGATCGGGAATGTGATTAATAAATAGTTCGGGCAATTACGCACGCGGTGATACCGGGGCGCAGACCCCGGCCGGGACAAGACACGGGGATCGCGTCTCCGGGACAACGTCCTGGGGGGGGGGGGGGGGGCGATCTCCGTCACTAGACACCATGGAACGGCTGCATCAGGTAATCGGATGCAGCTGTCATCTTTGACAGCTGCATCCGATTATCTAATTAGCGGGCACGGCGATTGGACCGTGCCCACTAATAGCCGCAGATCCGATGGTGCAGATTTGATGCTGTGTTCAGTCATTTAGTTACATTGATATCTGCAGCATCCAATCTGCTGCGGATCCTGTACGTGTGAACGCACCCTAAGTGCCTAAGAGCAGAAGCAGCAGAATTCTGTGTCACACAGTGTCTCTATGGGAGGGCTTGCGTGCCTCCGCTTACGCCACTCTCCACCCAAAGAATTGACATGTCAATTCTTTGAGGGGACAGCGGCAAAAGCAGAGGCTTCTCTGCTGCGGAATTTCAATGCTTCTGCTCCATGTGAACTGGCCCTAAGAGCTTATTTTCACGCCCCGCAATCCACGGAAGTTACAGAGCGCTAACTTGCGCAGTGGACTCGCTGTTCTTATGCTGTCATATATCACAATTATTACATGATACTGGGAGATCAGTGAGTTTGCTGCGCAGCTTCACGCTCCATAACTTCTGTGCATTACGGAGCGTGAGAATAAGCCCTTAGGGTAAAAACACATGATCCAGTTGCAGTGCTGGTGCGGTTGGCCATATGCTGTAAATAGTTCTGTGCAAAACTTGTGTCCCTTCACCTGTGGCAAAACTACAATCCCCATCATGCCTGGACTCCCTTTAGCTATAGAGGCATGATGGAAATTGTTTGCAAAAGGTCTGCACTTTGTACAGCCCTGTGATGATATGCCTTGACATGGGGGTTTAATGCCCGATTACTTAGTATAGGGGCACCTGTAATAGTGTGTATGAATGTGCAGTGCTGTAAGCCTTAGGTTTCCATCCTCCTTTTCTAAACATTTTCCACTATAAATAATTACAGTAGGAGTTTCAAGTTCACTCCCCTGTCCGTGTGCTGAGATCCTAGGACGAGCCGTACAAACTTACGGTACTGGCTGGTTTGGAAATACACACGTCTAAAAGACGTCGGAGGGTGGGGATGTGCAAATTGGAAAATTTGGATGTGAAAACATATTTACACAATGTTTCAAGTTTTACTTTGGAAAAGACTGACACCTATTGGTAGTTGTGAATATTGCAGCTTGTAGGAAGAAGTACAGGAGCATGGAACAGCTTTTGCATTTGTTATGATAATAATAATAATAATTATGATTAATATTAAAGCGCCCATGATTCGAGAGCGATAAGGGTTAACATATGGAACATTACAAAATCTAGAAACACGTTACATGAAGGTAAATAGCAGACTCTTACATAGGTATAGAGCACCCTGCCTGCGAGAGCTTACAATCTACAAGGTAAGAGGAGGGAGACAGTAGGTGAGCTGTTTCTGTTTCCTGTCATTGAAGTGTTTGCACCATTAGGCTATGTTCACACAACGTATATTTTTGTAAAAAAACGGTCGTTGTTGCCAATTGCAACAACGGCTGTGATTAATACGAAAATATACGTTGCCATCTATGGAATCCGGGCCGGAGTGTATAAACATGTCAGTTTTCTGCGGCCACTATTCATTGAATAGCGGACGCAGAGAACTTGTCAGTGCACACAATGAAGCGTGCGGCTCCGGCTGCACGCTCCACAGTGTGCAGTGGGGAGTTCTGATGCGGGCGCGCATGGATGCTCCCACAAAAGAACTCAGCGGCGCTAAAGATCATCCGACCGGTACTGCAGTACCAGCCGGGATGATCTTATCTGACACCAGCTATTCTGTGACCCAGCCGGGTCACGGAACGACCAGTGTCAATGTGTGAACATAGCCTTAGGATTACGGATTTTTTTTTCTTATAACGGTCCAAATATCAAATGCACTTTTTTTACAATTTTTTAAAAGCCGTAAAATACGACAACAAGAGCATAAACTATAATCTTCCTGACCTGGTCCTGACCATTGCATCATGTCATGTAAAAACAAGACCAAAGTAATACCACAAATATTTTTTAAAGGTTGATAGAGATAAGAAATAAGACTTGCCCCCCAGCCAAAAAGCAAGTCTTCATACAGCTGAAAAAATAAAAACTGCTGTGCGTCTTGGAAGTAGAGGATGAAAAACAAAAAACAAACAAATAAAAAAGTCCTTATAGTCATTCATGAACACAAGTGCTTTCTTCCAAAAGATAGCGTCATGCCTGCCCGTGCCTGCCAAACCTGGTTGTGTGTGGTATTACAACTTGGCTACATTCAATTGAAAAGAACTGAGCTGCGATACCACTTACACAAAAGTGGTGCTGTTTTTGTAAGAAAACTGCTCTGCCATTCTTATCTTTGATAACCACTTTAAGGGGTTCAGTTATTGTTTTGTGAGTTTTTTTTAAATTTCTATTCTGCTATTAAACAGAAAGAAAACACAGTGACCCCACCATAACACCCGGCACATTGGTGCTTCCACCCTGCTGTGCCTCCCAGAGATAAGACTTCAGGGAGTTTCCTCTCTATCTGTTTTTGCGTATTCTGTGTACTGTGTACAGACAACCCAGCAAAGTAAATAACCCCATATTAAAAGAACAGTGTCCAGTATGTGGCTCATGGGTTAACACTGGTGGGTTCCGGTGGGTCAAAAATATACTGAGAGCTTGCTTGGCCTTCTCTATGACCTTGGGAAAATTAGATTTGGGAAGTGCAAGCAACAACTATAATGGGTTTGTTTAGTTTATTACAGGAAGGGGGAAGTCTTGTGTCCTGGAGCTTCATCTCTGACCCAGAGTGGAGAAAAGTCGCAAAGAACGTCCCTGGCTCTGTAGGACCTGTCCTGTCCTGTGTTACATAGACAACTCATTGATGTAAATGACCACTGTGTAATGCCTGTTTACTCCTGTGGTGGCGCTGCAGGACAATTGAACACCTACTGCTAATTTTCCTTCCACATTACAGCTAATCGGTGGAGGTTCCAGCAGAGCGATCACCTTATTCTAACAAGTAGGGATTATCCAAAGCAGAGGACCCCTTTAAAGCATTATTGTCAGCCCTTCTCGCTCTATGATATAATAATATAATCACTATATATGTAAGTGCAAAAACTACAATTCCCATCATGCCTGAAGCCTTTGCTGAACCTTAGTGTTTTTGTAACAACCGAGGCTGTGACGTAGCTCCATCTCCATATCACATTGGAGCCCAGCCCCTTGCCCTCACGCTGTCCTGTCGTGTGTATGAGATCTATGTAGCCGTAAACATACAAGATATATAGATATGTGATGTGCGCCGGCCATGACCATGTGTATGTGGATTACGTTGGCTTTCATTCTGCTGCTCATCTGCTTTATCCTCTACAGTGGATATATCTTCTACATACACATGAAGTATGACCACATCCCCGGACCCCCCAGAGACAGGTAGGCAGTGATACCATACTCTATATTCTCACTCTGGAGCCACAATTGATGGGACTAGGTATGTTTTTAGTTTTCATTTTCATACTCTAATATGTGCAGTTTTCCTTTTTTTTTTCTTGTGTATTTGTTACTAGTATGTATGTACTGTCTCCTGTTATTTATATGTCCTATATATTACATATGACCGGGTATGGGATGACTGGATGTCAGGCTCTTTTTGTGCTATAATTACATAAAAAGAAATACAGAAACTTTCTTTTTTTAAATTTTTTCTTTGTAGCTTTTTCTTTGGGCATTTGCCGTCCATGCTGAGGGTCCTTGAAAACAATGGGCTAGTACATGATCTTTTCCTGGACTGGTAAGTTGCCTTCATTCATATACAGATAAGACTAGTTCAAAATTGTTGGCTGGCACATTGGGCATATGTCTGGCACTGTTACCAGGGAGTTTGTGGCTTACTATGGTGGTTTGGGGCTGATGCTAATATTGGGGTGTTAAGGTAGGTTCTAACATGGACACGCTGAGGCTTTTTCTATATGTGGGCACTATGGCTGGTATTGATATGGTGAGGAAATGGGGAACTGGGGCTAGGGTGGGCATGGGGGCGCTTTGGATGGTAATAACATGGGGGCACTGTGGCTGATTATAATATGGAGATACTGTGGCTTATTCTAACATGTAGGCACTGTGACTGGCACTAATATGAGGGCACTATAGCAGTTGCTCTGGGGATGGTGCTCTGATATGGTGGCATTGTGTCTGGAGCCAATATCAAGCCTCTGAGGGTGGTGCTCTGATATGGGGCACTGAGGATGGTGCTCTGATATGGGGGACTGAGAATGGCATTCTAATAGGGGGCACTGAGGATGGTGTTCTAATAGGGGGCACTGAAGATGGTATTGGGGACTGAGGATGGTGTTCTGATATGGGGCACTGAGGATGGTGTTCCAATGAGGGAGCATAGTGTTCTAATGGGGACAATGAGGATGGTATTGGACACTGAGGATGGTGTCCAGGCCTGTGACATGTTCTTACTCATGCCCCTTGTTCTCTGTATTTCATTACTATGTAGCCTCCCCAGTCTGCGGATTGGTGCAGACAAGGGTGCGCTAAGTGCTGGACTGATTTCATATAACTCTTTATTATGACATTTTCTGACTTTGCAGGGTTCAGAAATATGGTCCTGTAATACGTATCAACACTTTCCACAATGTGAAAGTTCTCCTTTGCAGCCTAGAAGGAGTGAAGGTAAGAAGCTAAGGAATTTTACCATGTGCAAAAACCATGACAAATACAATTTTTTGACCCTTAAAATTATTATTATGATTGGTCACAGCCAGATCTGAACAATACCAGGACCTTTATGCTGATACCAATGACTACGACGGACAGAAGACTTCACATATGATCATATAAAGAGAAACCTAAACTAATAGACCCATCTCTATTTTATTACAGGAGATTCTCATGTCTACAAAATATAAAAAAGATGCAGAATATAGACAAGCTCACAGCCTTTTTGGGGAAAGGTAAGTGGCCTTGTTCTGCTCCAGCCGCAGTAGTAAGATGCAGGGGCGTAGCTAGGATTCATGGGGCCCCATAGCAAAAAACTGTATGGGCCCCCCTCCCCTATGCACTAATATATATATATATATATATTACATACATACTCGGTGATGTGGCCAAAAAAAAAAAATTCTCTTGTGGCCAGAGGCATAATCCTATGGTTATATACATAGGTGCAGGAGCAGACTACCTTTTGCTTAACCCTTTATTTACTGCAGTGTGTAAGTGACCCAGTGTTCTCTTATATGCTGCAACACAAAAAAGGGTTTATACATAAGACAAATAGCTCTCTCCTTCACTACTCCTGCATTGATAACCCCTGACCTCTGCAGGAACTCAGAGAACAGAGGTTATCAAAGTAGTCAGGCAGAGAGCTAATTGTCTTCTGTATTAACTCTTTTTTTTGTTTTGCAGCATGTTAGAGAACACTGGGCCACTTACACACTGCAGTAAATAAGGGGTTAAGCAAAAGGACACAGGAGACTCTTATCTTCCCTGGGCCCCCTCCCTCCACGGGCCCCATAGCAACCGCCTTCCCTGCCTCTATGGTAGCTACGCCACTGGTAAGATGGGTGAGTGTTCGTTATGGCTAATGTTTACAAGTGACCTGTAAGGCTACTGTTACAAGGAACGATAATCGTCCGAATCGCCCCGATTTGGACAATTATTCCTCCGGGTAATAAATACAATGATCAGCCGATGACAACGATCATCGACTGATGGTTGATATAGGTAAGAACCTATATTTGCCAGGTGCTGACTGCGCACCGCTATTACACGTTACTAACGATATACATTACCTATCCACGCTCCAGGGCTGCTCCTGCGGTCCGCTTCTCCCTGGGTCCCACGCGCTCTAGCTTCAGAGCGGCCTGTCAGCTCACAGGCCGCTCAGCCAATCCCAGGCCACGGCAGTCACGGCTGAAGCTAGAGCTCGCGGGACAGGCGGAGCAGCCCTGGAACGATTATCAGGCCGTGTAATAGGCCCAGTAAACAGTTTACAGGTATTATCGGGCCCCCATCGGCCCGTGTAATACCACCCTAATGCTTTTGCATTGACAAATAGTGGAATACTGTTTACAATAATAGGTTGCTTAGTAAGGAGTATTGTAGCACCTTAGTATTTTGGACCCACACTGCTCGGCTATATATGATATATTTTACACGGCATTGATTATCGGTCATCATTTTTAGGCTATGTTCACACTACATATATTTTCGTTAAACTATGTCCGTTGTTGCTGATTGCATTGATTAATTAATTAATATGAAAATATACATTACCTTGCCGTCTATGGAATCTCGGCCGGAGCGTATACTATGTGCTCAAAAAGATATTCAGGCGCCAAATTAGAAACTAATATATTAGAAGAATGACAGGTGCGTCAGATCACCCGCTGTTCTGTGCTGACGGCTCCAGCTCAGTATGATGATGACAATGATTTATCTACATTCTCTCCAGGTTTATGGGTAACGGCCTTGTGACTGACCAAGACAACAGTCACTGGAATAGGCAAAGGAAGGCGATAGATCCTGCTTTTAAAGATGAGTAAAACCACACACCATACCCTCCAGGTGTAACCAAGTAGGCAGCATAAAGCTGTGTTCACACAAGGCAGTACTGTTGCGGTACTGCAGCTATTTCACTAAAATTACTCACAGATGCAACAAATTACAAGAAAAGTGCGTTGTGTGAACCTGAACCTGATATCCATTATATGCACCTATATCCTTATTTTGTGCATTTGAAGACATTTAAAGGGGAACTATCAGCAGGTTACATTATTCTAATCTGCTGATAGCCCCCTAATGTGCAAAAAATGGTGAGGAGGAACGTATGTCTCTTACCTTCCTCCTCTGCACCGTTCCTGTGCAGTTAGCAGTTGATACCACGTCCCGGAGCACCATTAGAAACACTGTCCCACCCCCATCACTCCAGCAGTGCTCCTAGCAGTGCTCCGGACCGAGGATTACACTGCTAATATCACAGGAAAGGTGCCGAGGAGGAAGGTAACAGAAACACCTTCCTCCTCAATTCCCCGGGTACAATATGGGGCTATTAGCAGGTTAGATTAGTTTAACCTGCTGATAGTTCCCCTTTAAGGAGGAGGACTTGGCTATGCATTATATGATATCGCTGCACATTAATAAGCCAGTGTGGGCCCCTTTAAGGAGTATATGTTTTTATTTTATTTTCTAGCTACCTGATAGGATTGATGGATACTTTCAATGAAAAAGCAGAAGAGCTAGAAGAGAAACTGTCAGGCCAAGCAGATGGAGAATGTCAGGTTGTAATACATGAGACGCTGAGACGAGTCACACTTGGATGTGATTGCCAAGGTGAAAACCGAAATTGCTTTACATTGCTTCTCCCTATGCCATATCCAAAGGAGCTTTTAACTGTATTAAAGAGCTTAAACAGTCCATTTTCATACACCTGATTAGGTAATGAGTTTACAAAGACAATCCCTCATATGCAATTTCCAGCACGTTTAATCATTGTATGGACAGCTTTATATTTCATTGTGAACCATGCACTGGGTAAGTGGTCACTGTCATTTTAAATAACAGAATGAACATTGTGAATGTACAATGGCTTTAATGGGCTTTCCGCTTATTTGTTCACACAGCGGAATTTCCGCGCTGAAAATTCCGCCGCGGATCCGCTTTCCGCCTGAAGAATTGACATGTCAATTCTTTGGGCGGATTCCGCTAGAGGAATCCTATGGAAGTCAATTGGGCTTTAATTCTGCTTGAAATTCTGCTTGAATTCTGCTCGAATTCCGCTTAAATTCCGCTCAAATTCTTCTATTCTGCCAGAGCAGAATAGGCGAGGAATTTCAAGCAGAAAACTTTCTGCTTCAATTCCTCAAGAATTCCTCAGTGTGAACCCACCCCAAGTCTCTAGACTCTAATAACAGATAGACCTGGACCGAACACAGGAAGTGGGAGCGGGGCTTATCTTGTGCTTTGAGCAGGTGAGACAGCAGCCTTGGAGATGACTCTTGGAATCAATAACAGCAGTGAGAGCCCTCCAGGAGAATGGAACACTTGCTGCCACGTCTCCCCACAGAATACAGCTGATCATTGCATGCTTTCCTATGGAATAGAGCTGAAGACTGCATGTGTTCCTGAAGAATACACCTGATTACTGCACGCCTCCCTGCAGAATACAGCTGATCACTGCACGCCTCCCTGCAGAATACACCTGATCACTTCACGCCTCTCTGCAGAATACACCTGATCACTGCACGCCTCTCTGCAGAATACAGCTGATCACTGCATGCTTCTCTGCAGAATACAGCTGATCACTGCACACCGCCCTGCAGAATACACCTGATCCCTGCACGCCTCCCTGCAGAATACACCTGATCACTGCATGCCTCCCTGCAGAATACACCTGATCACTGCACGCCTCCCTGCAGAATACACCTGATCCCTGCACGCCTCCCTGCAGAATACACCTGATCACTGCATGCCTCCCTGCAGAATACAGCTGATCACTGCACGCCTCCCTGCAGAATACACCTGATCACTGCATGCCTCCCTGCAGAATACAGCTGATCACTGCATGCCTCCCTGCAGAATACACCTGATCACTGCACGCCTCCCTGCAGAATACACCTGATCCCTGCACGCCTCCCTGCAGAATACACCTGATCACTGCATGCCTCCCTGCAGAATACAGCTGATCACTGCATGCCTCCCTGCAGAATACACCTGATCACTGCACGCCTCCCTGCAGAATACACCTGATCCCTGCACGCCTCCCTGCAGAATACACCTGATCACTGCATGCCTCCCTGCAGAATACACCTGATCACTGCATGCCTCCCTGCAGAATACAGCTGATCACTGCACACTTCCCAGTAGAATACAGCTGATCGTTGATCCCTTTTTTTAAAAAAGGAATTGTAAAAAAAAAAGCAATGCCTTTACCCTACCTTAGGTACAACTGCAAGTTATAATATAAATCCAGACTAGATGTGGCCTCTGACAGTGGCTGATAAGGAGTTTGGGTGAAAGTGTATATTTACATGCGGTGTCCTTGTACACAATGTATGCTGTACATTCTGTGTCCTTGTACACTGCGACAACATATAGCTTGGCTTTCCATTCTGTGACTCTAAAACAACATAAACAAGGACATACATATTATAAAACAAACTAAAGCATACACTGTAATACCTTACATGATAAGTATGTGACTGGATAATGTGGGCCTTGTCTGTGTATTTCAGGCTGCTTTTGGTTTGGAGCTGGGATGTCACACACTGATTCCACAAGCCGTTTCGATGGTTATAAAAGGCCTGAATGAAGCACTTAATCCACTGGCAAAGGTTTGTGATTAAAAGGGTACTCCAGAGAAAAATAATGTTTTCAAATCAACTGGTGTCAGAAAGTTAGACAGATTTGTAATTTACTTCTATTCAAAAAATCTCCAGTCTTCCAGTACATATCAGCTGCTGTATGTCATGCAGGAAGTGGTGTATTCTTTCCAGTATCTTTAGTGCTCTCTGCTGCCCACTCTGTTCATGTCAGGAACTGTCCAGAGCAGTTGAAAATCCCCATAGAAAACATCTTCTGCTGTGGACAGTTCCTTTCACGGACAGAGGTGGCAGAAAAGAGCACTGTGTCAGACAGAATAAACCACTTCCTGCAGGATATACAGCAGATGATAAGTACTGGAAGGATTCAGTTTTTAATAAAAGTAATGAACAAATCTGTATAACTTTCTGGTGTTAGTTGATATAAAAACATTTTTTTTCTATGCTGTACCTCTTTAGGCTATGTTCACACTACGTAAAACAACGACCGTAGTCCGCGCCGCAAAACTACGGCCGTTGTTTTGAGGTTCACTAATATGACTGCAATGCAATGGAACTACGGCCGTTGAATGCACACTACGTATCAAATAATGGCCGTTGTTTATACGGCCCCGTGAAAAATGAACAGGTCAATTATTTCCGGACGGTAATGCTCCAACAACGGCCGTGGATTTCAATGCGGCCACGAACGTAAAACATATCTGCCGAATTAAACTTGCTTTTGATGTAAAAAATTTTCTGAGCGGTTTCTTGGGCTGGGCGCAGTATTTAAAGTAAATGACCTGTTTCATCCCATTTCTAATCATGCTAGGAATCAAAATTAAACAACGGCCGTAGTTTCACGACTAGCCCGTACGGTCGTGAAACTACGGCTGGTGTTTTGGCCTCGAAATAACTGCCGTTGAAAACATCGGCCGTTATTTTACGTAGTGTGAACATAGCCTTAAGCTGTAAACTGTGCAAAATTTTAATCAGGACAATACTTACTATAAGTCTGCTCTATAACCTAATGCAACTTTTTTATGTTTAAAGTATCTTCCATGGAAGCAGGCCTTTATCAGAGAGGTCCAGAAGAGCACCAGACTTCTACGGGAGACAGGTAGAGAATGTATAAAAAGGAGACAGAAAGCAAAGGAGCGAGGACAGCACATGCCTAGAGATGTACTGACACAAATACTCAAGACAGCAGGTACTGGGCGCCAGTGGCCAAATGTTATAACCCTAATATATGTATATCAGGGATGGCTTTTTGGTAGTATAAAGAAAATGGGAGGGGTTTAAAAGGAAAACATAGGGGTAGAGCAAGGAAGACAGAATAGGAATAGAAACAGGACAGCCATCTCTGCAAAGTTCAATCACTGATAAAATAACATTTTGTTTTGAAATTCTTGTGATATTTTTTACAGATTGAGACTTTTTTTTTCCCTGCAGAATTGGAAAAGGGCTGTGATCTTGAGAATTTAGTGGACAACTTTGTCACACTTATCATTGGTGGTTTTTATATAGTTTTTGTATATTGAAATAGCATAAGACATGAGCTGTCTAACATAAGCCATTGCCCTTCCAAAACCCCCCCGTTACATACATGCATGGCCATGGCCTAATAGAGCATATGGAGACATATAGCCTTTACAATACAACCTTATTACTTGTATCATGTAATACTGTAGGTATGTTGTGGGTAAAAAAAGAGGTGGGGGCAAATCAATGTATTTGACACAAAGAGTTTGATGGTGCTAGATAGACAGACAGACAGACAGACAGACAGACAGATAGATAGATAGATAGATAGATAGATAGACTTGTAGATAGTCGTTGAGACTTGTAGTGCCACTCGCTTCCATATTCTAGATAGATAGATGGATAGATAGATAGATAGATAGATAGATAGATAGATAGATAGGAGATAGATAGATAGATAGATAGATAGATATTCTTTAGTATAATCAGCAGCACATCACAAGGACTCAGGGTGCCAGATGTATCCTCCAACCACGAGGTGCATATATATGTAAAGTATTCCACCAGCACTCCAGATTAGGTGAAAAAAACACTTTGATTTATTCAGTGAGTATACAGCACAGCAAGCATAATCAGTCGGCAATGTTTCTGTGGCCTCTCGCTTGAAAATGGTGGCGAGAGGCCATAGAAACGTTGCCGACTGATAATGCTTGCTGTGCTGTATACTCACTGAATAAATCAAAGTGTTTTTTTTTCACCTAATCTGGAGTGCCGGTGGAATACTTTACATAGATAGATAGGAGATAGATAGATAGACAGACAGATAGATAGATAGATAGATAGATAGATAGATAGATAGATAGATAGATAGACAGGAGATAGATAGATAGATAGATAGATAGATAGATAGGAGATAGATAGATAGATAGATAGATAGATAGATAGATAGATAGATAGGAGATAGATAGATAGATAGATAGATAGATAGATAGATAGACAGGAGATAGATAGATAGATAGATAGATAGATAGATAGATAGATAGATAGATAGGAGATAGATAGATAGATAGATAGATAGATAGATAGATAGAAGATAGATAGATAGATAGATAGATAGATAGATAGATAGATAGGAGATAGATAGATAGGAGATAGATAGATAGATAGATAGATAGATAGATAGATAGATAGATAGATAAGAGATAGATAGATAGGAGATAGATAGATAGGAGATAGATAGATAGATAGATAGATAGATAGAAGATAGATAGATAGATAGATAGGAGATAGATAGAGAGATAGATAGATAGATAGGAGATAGATAAATAGGAGATAGATAGATAGATAGATAGATAGATAGATAGGAGATAGATAGAGAGATAGATAGATAGATAGATACATAGTTAGAAGATAGATAGATAGATAGATAGATAGATAGATAGGAGATAGATAGATAGATAGATAGATAGATAGGAGATAGATAAATAGGAGATAGATAGATAGATAGATAGGAGATAGATAGATAGGAGATAGATAGATAGATAGATAGATAGATAGGAGATAGATAGATAGATAGATAGATAGATAGATAGATAGATAGAGAGATAGATAGGAGATAGATAGATAGATAGATAGATAGAGAGATAGATAGGAGATAGATAGATAGATAGATAGATAGATAGATAGATAAATAGCTTTTTATTATTCAGAAGTTTTGTACCCTTGTGTACTAGATGAGTTTAGTTCTTTCAAATGAAGATCTGGACACCATAGCAAGAGGAAAAGATGTTTCTCTTCAGTAATAAATTGCCCCAATAGGACATCTCTAAAAAAAAATCCCCCCATTGTGTTAATAAATGTAACTATCTTACAGGAATGGAAACAACGGCCAATCTGCTCTCATTTGCAGTGATGGAGCTTGCACGAAATCGGGAAATCCTTGAAAAGTGAGCCTGAGACTGGTTAAAATATTAGGAGATATTAACCGTCCTTGATATGATTTGATGATATTTCCATACTATTTTACACTTATACGCAGACATGAACAAATAAGAACTTTTCATAATATTATTGACCTACATGAGATATGATGAGTGCTGCTATGTATTACATGATGATATTTTCACATGCAGGGTTCAGGATGAGGTTGATGGAATTATGGGCACCAAAGAAGACATTGGATATAAAGACCTTGAGAAGTTGCAGTATTTATCCCAGGTATGGTCCAACAATAACTTCTCTCTTTACATTCTCCTTCTGAGTAGTGTTGAGCGGACTTGCTGAACTGTTCAGGTTTGGCAAAGTTCTTCGAACCCAACTGCGCATTTGACTCAAGCGGCTGGATGCAGCCCCCATGACTGCCAGGAAAACATGGATACAGCCTATGGCCTATGGCTGTATTCATGTTTTCCAGGACTCCCTAGGACAGTTTGAAGACCACTGTGTTAAAATCTGTATGAGTTTTCTATATTAGTGCTAAGTACTCACAATGGTATACTAAGATATTGACTCTTTTAATATGCAACTAAAAATTTTCTATAAAATAATGATTGTAATTGCATACATTTAGATAATCACAACACTTACAGGTTCTGGAGGAGACTCTGAGACTATACCCACCAGCTCCTGGCACATCACGGACTGTAGAAGATGAAATAGTTATAGATGGAGTGAGGATTCCACCTGGGGTCACCGTCCTGGTAGGCTATATGGCTTCATCTTATCCTGATTACAAAGGGGGATTTTGTTTGTAGTATGTTTGAGGCTGTATAGCAACCAAAACCAGGAGTGGATTAAAAACACAGAAAGGCTCTGCTCACATAATGTTGTAATTGAGTGGATGGCCGTCATTTAATGGCAAATATGTGCTGTTATTTTAAAACAACGGCTGTTATATTGAAATAATGGAAGTTATTTACCGTTATATGGCGGCCATCCACTCAATTTCAACATTGTGTGAACAGATCCTTTCTGGGTTTTCAATCCACTCCTGGTTTTGGTTGCTATGAGGACCTGACATGAGGACCAAATACAGCCTGAAATATACATAGTGTGAACCCAGCCTACAGCCTCAAATATACGTAGTGTGAACCCAGCCTATTAGAGTGCGTACACATGTTCTCCACAAACCATCTAAGCATTATGGGGGCAGCCCCTCCCACTGTGCCCCCTTCTCGCTGTCTATACCTGTAATAGCACAGACAGTGAGCGGGGACTGAGGAGGAAGCGAGCACACTGAACTGACAGATCGGCACTCACTTCCTCCTCTATATGGTGCCACCGTATAATACGCCCTTTAGATTCCAGTAGTCTCTAATAAATCATTATATTTACAGATTAACTCTTACATCATGGGAAGGTTAGAGAAATTTTATCATGACCCCTTGGTCTTCAACCCTGACAGATTTCATCCAGATGAAGCCAGGTATGAAGCTTATTCCTGTACATTTACCTTACGCCATCCACTATCTATGTTTCTCTCCGTATTGTCTCCCTCATATTATAGTGTCCTTCTCATTAGAAAAATGTAACTATGAGATGTGTGTCTTCACAGGCCGCCCTTCTCATACTTCCCATTTTCATTGGGACCCCGCTCCTGTATTGGGAAAGGTTTTGCACAGGTAGGAAAATCGCTGCGACACCGAACAGTCAGATCAACATCTGTATGAGAATTTTTATGTATTGTACATCAGGACTCAAACCTAAAACTTTATTTGTCTTTTTGATACTACTAGACCTTATATCTTCTCTTCTAGATGATGTCCAAAGTGATTATTGCTAAACTCGTTCACAATTTTCATGTTCAGCTAGTAGAAGGACAGACAGAGATGGGTTAATCTGCAGACTGAGATGTCGCACACTCAAAGTAAGAGCAAGGACGGGAGCTGATGAGAGACACAGTAAGCTGCAGCATTACCATTGTGGTTGTAAAATTTTGGCAAAATTTGTTAATATACAGGGAATACAAATCACATAAGTAGCAGGTACAGATAAGCTATGTACAATTGAGCCTGATCCCTACAGTATTAGGCCATGTTCACACAATGTAAGTTAAGTATTAATCACAGCCGTTGTTGCTGATTTGCAACACGGCCGTGATTAATACTTAACTTACAATGTGCTGCAGCTAAAGGGAATCCCGGCCAGGGTGTATACACGTCAGTTTTTTGTGGCCACTACTCATTGAATAGTGGCCGCAGAAAACCCGTCAGTTCACACAATGGAGCGTGCGGCTCCGTCCGTACACTCCATTGTGTGCAGCTGTGATTTCAGATGCGAGTGCACACAGGTGCGCCCGCATCCAAGTTCAGAAAAAATCTTCTCAAACACTGGCCATTCTGTGACCCGGCGGGGTCACTGAACGACAGGTGTTTTACAGAATGTGAAAATGGCCTTATGGCTACTGATAAATTATGAACTCATTTTCACAAGTTACCACCTATGTCTTAGGTTGGTGGGGGTCTTAGTGGTCATATTTCCCAGTGATCTCACAGTGACCACCTATTTAGTGGCTAAGTGATCATTTATAACTGGAATACCCCTTTAAATCTGTGATCGCTAATTTGATTTTTCTCTCTTCTTATTTAGACCTGACCTGCAATACCAGACACAGCCTATGGACAAAAGTGGCGCTGTTTATGGATCTAAAACAAACTTTTTTTTTCTAATCTGAATCCTTTAAGTAAAACAAAACTCTCATTTGGATACAGTCAGAATTTTTGCCTGTCTTAAAGCATATCTAAGATTAATATGGATGTGGACTTCTGGTGTATCTTCAACCAAATGTGGTGCTTTATGAATGGGGCTTCTTATTGCAGCGTGTGACCAGCTTTATCCCTGGCGCCTTTACTTAAATTATATAATATAAATCTGAAAGGCCTACAGATCCTATAGAACAACACACAGGACCAACAAAACTAGTCTGCATGTTCTTTCTGATTTCCATGACTATACATATTTCTTTTTCATTATAATGTTTGTTTTAATTTTAGATTATTCACTTTACTTTGTATGATTTAAGATGTTTTTTTTCTTATCTTAGAAAGGCCTTTCCTGTTTGAACCATTCAGTAATATTTAATGTAATTTCAAAAGCTTCATCTAATGAATTACTCTACGTATTCCTCATTGATGTCTATACTCTTGAAAGCTGGACTTAAAGGAGTTATCCAGGAATAGAAAAACATGGCCGCTTTGTTTCAGAAACAGCACCTCTCCTGTCCTTAGTTTGGATGGAGGTTTTGCAGCTCGGTCCCATTAAAGTGAATGGAGCTGAATTGCAATACCTCACACAGCCTTTCTAATTCTAGATAATCCCTTTGAGGGTGCGTGCACACGTACAGGATCTGCAGCAGATTTGAAGCTGCAGATTTTATGCTGCGTTCAGTCATTAAAAGGAAACATGTCACCCTGGGCAGCCCCCTGAACCCACTCCCCCCCTGGACAGGGCCCCACATACAGACCAGCTCCTGCGTGTCCTGATCCCAGTGCTGGTCCTGCCGCGGGGATCTGGCCGTCGGCTCAGCTGTGCGCACAATATGCAAATGAGCCTAAATTAGTTTGAGGGCCAAGGGAAATCACTGCTCCAGGGGATGAGGGGGGTAAGTGAGCACGGAGAGGAGAAAAAGCAGCACAGCACAACATCCTGCAATCTTATCTCACCAAGCTCCCAGATAAGCAGTGAACTTTCTGACCCGTGAATCCAGCATTTAGTGTGCCCAGACAGTCTCCAAACTGCAGGGCTTCTTCTCTGCCCTCCCTGCTCAATCATCCCCCTTGGCCCCTCCCCTCTCCAAAGGTTATAATGGAATCCGCAAAACTGTCTATATATTGCTTCTTTGTAATGAAGACAATTTTGCCTGAGCAGATAAGGAGGGGGGGGGGGGGGGGGGGGGGAACACAGCTTTCTAAGTACAGAAGGAAGCTTTTTTTTGTTCCTAATAAGGCCTATTACAGAGTTTCTTAAAATCACAACTTACAGGTTCAACTCAGGACAAAATTGTTACTCATCTCACAGCAAAAAAGAGCAATAAAGATTGACACTTGGAGGTTTTCATACCACTATGTCACGGAATATCCTTGCATGGAGGATTTACAGTATGTATGCACCCAATATGGATTTTTTTATAAAAAGAAAATTATGTTGCTCCTCCGGACGCCACATCAATGATGATTTTTTCCCTAGACGTAATAGATTCTGAGAAATTATCCATATTGGGGATACTGGTTTTATTCTTCAGGGTATAAACTCACACACCGTATACGCAGCAAATACGCAGCAGATGTGAAGGTGAAGATTTGATGCTGTGTTCAGTTATTTAGATCTAATCTGCTGCGTATTTGCTGCGTATCGCAGTAGTAAATACGCTGCATATACGGCGTGTGGGTTTATACCCTTAAACTACAGACAATATGAATAGAGTACCTGTTCAGAAAACAATATGGAAATCATACAAAAGTATAGGGTACCCATATACCAAAGACTGCACTTATGCCACTCAAATATATGGCAGCACACAGTACATAAACACAATTTGAACACAATTTGAATGGGTGGGTTACAGTACCAGGACAGGTTATCACGCTTGGGGTTATTTACGCTAGAAAAAAGACGTCTTAGGGGCGATCTGATCACAAAGTACAAATATATGAATGGACAGTACAGAGATTTTTGTAGTGGTCTTTTTACTCCTAGGTCTGTAACAATGACAAGGGGGCATCCTCTACGTCTAGAGGAAAGAAGATTTCATCATCAGCATCGACGCAGGTTCTTTACTGTACGAGCGGTAAGACTGTGGAACTCTCTGCCACATGATGTTGTCATGGCTGATTCATTAAATAAGTTCAAGGGAGGCCTGGATGATTTTCTTGAAAAATATAATATTACAAGTTATGGGCATTAGATTTCTGGTGATGCGTTGATCCGGGGATTGTTCTGGTTGCCATTGCAGTCGGGGGAGGGGGGGGGGGAGTTTCTCCCTGTGGTGGGGCGTTTGTCTTCTGCCCCATAGGGGTTTTTCGCCTTCCTGGATCAACACAGTAGGATTTTCCTAGGTTGAACCTGATGGACTCTTGTCTTCTTTCAACCTTATTTACTATGTTACTATGTTACTATACGTCCTCATATAGTTGTCTGCTTGAAGCTCTGAACAGGTCAATATTAATTTCATTAGAATTTCTAGATTTTCTACTTTTATGTAATATGTAATATTGGGTTATTACATAGTGATACCTTCTATTTCTTACATATTGTTCACTTGTATATGTTTTAGTAATTCTCCATTTCAAAACGTTAAACCAATAAAGACGTAACCAGAATTGCATCGTTGCAGTCTAGATCTCATATCCCTATAGGGTTCCTGCCTCATTCTATCTAGGAACAATCAGTCCAGTATCTACATTGTATCCCTGAGCGCTTTCCTCTATGTGGAGGGCCCCTGCCCAAGAATGTGAGTAGCACTTCCTTGTCCTTCAGGGGGAGGGACGGCCGGACTCACTGTGCAGCCGCCACTTTATAGCCCGGTACAGTAAATGCTACAGGCAGCTTCCATCCTGTGCTTATACAAGAAGAAGACATGGGGGTGTGGAGCTTTATTACTGGGGCTGCTCTTCTGCTCCTGATCCTGGTCGCCATCTGTTTCCTTCTGTACTGTGGATATATCTACTACACCCACGTGAAGTATGATCACATCCCTGGACCCCCCCGAGACAGGTAAGAAGCTAGGAGGAGATACGTAGAGAAGTAGTAATATTATACTGCCACACTAATATAGTAAGAGCTTACAATGACACTAGGCCCTAGGATTGGGATGGGGGCATAAGCCTTGTTAGTAGATGTGCACATCTCTACCTATCTTACACAGTACTAGTATCTACACTCTCTGCTCCATATGCCCTTCCATTCCCCTAATATATACCACGTTGACAAAGGTTTATCTGGACCGAAATGTTTAATTTTACGGATATCATCGGGAACCACCTAAAATTCACTAACATTGGGTGAATGTAGCACTCAAGTGCTATAGTACATCATCCATCAATGATGGAGGGGGGTTAATAGACTAAAAAATAATAAATATTATAATTAAGCAAATGATTGTATATCAGGCTCCATTTACACACATAGATTATCTGACAGATTATCTGCCAAAGATTTGAAGCCAAAGCCAGAAACAGACTATAAACAAAGATCAGGTCATAAAGGAAAGCCTGAGATTTCTCCTCTTTTCAAATCCATTCCTGGTTTTGGCTTCAGATCTTTGGCAGATAATCTTTCTGTGTAAATGGACCCTCACAATATGTTACATGTAGCGTGCCGTGGTCCCTTAGTGCCACAATTGGCCACTTATTGGGTGTTCGGAGCCTCTGCACCTATGTTGCTGATATACCTGTTGGGGCTATAGAGGTTCTTGTGTTGCTCTGTGCCGACAGTCACCTGTTGTAGCCAGCCATAGAAGTGGACGGGTGTTGCACAGTACTACTGCTGTAGTAGGAGCACGCATCCCATTGATCAGCACCTGTTTCTCCCAGCATTTCAAACACGAGTAGGCCTCCACTTTAGTGATCCTTACCCATATTCTCTATCGGTCATCAGGCTTAATAAAAGGGAAGCAGATGGCGGAATTTCTTCCCATGCTTATAGCACAACCTCTTAAGAGGAGCAGCATTATGTTCACTATAACCATTGCTATCTACAGTCCGCAGTAATACAAGAAGTCTCCTAGTGTCTTATTATCTATTTCTAGTGCACCTGGGAGCATTTGAGTTTTTGCCAGGTCCCTATCCTCATCCTGTTGAGTCACTTCTCCACCCTCCTTTTATGAAAAGTACTTTGGTGTATCGCATGTCAACAGATTTCATAAAACAGGTCAAATAAGTTTCTCCCAATCTTTTTGCACCTAAACGATAAAACTTGTCTTCCTAGTTATAGTGGCTATAACCAAGAAGAGCGATGATCTGTGTAATCATGCTGATCATTGTCGTTTAAACCTGACTAAAAATCATTGGTGACCATCGTGCATTGCTATGTGTTGTGGTGTGCGGCTGACGACTGATGAATACTTACCTGCCGCCTTTCCCTGTTCACCACTGATGCTTCTGGCCTGGACAGAAGGCCAATCACTGGTCCTGTCCCAGCCAGTGATTGACTGAGCAGCTTGTCATTAAAGAGACGAGGCCAGAAGCATCAGTGGTGAGCGGGGAGAGGCTGCAGGACACTGGGGGAGAATAGGTAAGTATAACCTTTATATAACTATATACAGCATATATCTATATATAAATACACAGCCCTTGCTGCATGAATATCGAGTTAAGTCGAGATCTAGCAGATCGGCGCTAACTTACTAGGAAATGTTGGGCCGTGTAATCCTTCTTTCCATGTATATATAGTATATTAATGGCTGGGTTTCAATGCATATTGGACTCCATTGTCACAAAAAGCTAAATTGCCACATGTCATTTACAGCTGTAATCGTACTTGGATTGATGCCTAGTAACAGCACAAGGGAATAAATAATAATAATTTTGTACAATGCTGATTTTGCAGTTTTCTCTTTGGACATTCATCCACATTAATAAATCTGACGAAGCAGAATATTTTGACTTATGACACCTTCCTGGAATGGTAAGTTTGACCAATTACAGGTCATAATTCACACCTTTATTCACCTCAGGTCCTAGAGGTCAGACCCCACTTATCATAATACAGTAATATGGGGAAACCCGGTAATATTAAAACAAGACAACACAAATCATGGATGGAGGACAAGTATGAGATTGTGGGGGGTCCGACTTCTGTGCCCCCAGGGGATCTCTAGATTGGTGCCCCCCCCCCCCCCCCCCCCGCAATCTCATACTTGTCCAATATCCTGTGGATAGGGGACATGTAAGAGTGAATCGGCAAGTCAGTGTCTGATTCTGTTTGATAAAAAGTCCAGGGTAGACTGGATTCAAAGAGGCCTATCGGAATGGGACCAAAGATAATGTTTCTCCTTGAGATGAGCATCCTAAAGATGTATGGAGACTTATAGGGTTACTCCTGCTCCACTGGGAATTCTAGGAAGAAGAAAACGCAAAGCAGATTTTTGATGCCACCTTTTGGGGATAGCTTTTCCTTTAGATCAGTGTCTGACTTTGATAAGAAGTCTTAGGGCATGGCGGGGAATGTAAGATGAAAGGTCTCTCTGCTGCCAGATAGCACCTATTGTTTACTGGCTGAAACAGCTGTTTATAAGACTCTCTTTCTAGAGAGTTGTCTGGCTTGGCCTTGGAGATGATTTGTTAGTGTAAACTGCACCCTAGTAGTCAGAGTAATTTGGCTAACAAAGTGTGGCTCCTGCTCTGTCAGACCAGGCCGGTCTCCCTGTCCGTTAGAATGGCCAACATGTAATGCTACAGAGAATTGCCAGAAGCAACTTCACCCAACTTGGAACTTTAGCAATAAGCTGATTTCTTCATCCTACAAGGATTTCTTGAATCTAAAGACTGCTGCCAACATTAGGTAATTCACTAGAATACATAGGAGATCCTGCTGTGTCATAACAGCATTTCTTTTCTAGGGCTGAAAGGTATGGTCCTCTCATACGGATCAATGGATTACACAGGGTAGTGGTCCTTGTTCTCAGCTCAGAAGGAGTTAAGGCAAGTAACCAAACTGGTCAGTTTGTCTTCTGTTCATATATCCTCCTGATTGTCTTCTGTTCCTGTATCCTCCTGATTGTCTTCTGTTCCTATATCCTCCTGATTGTCTTCTGTTCCTGTATCCTCCTGATTGTCTTCTGTTCCTGTATCCTCCTGATTGTCTTCTGTTCCTGTATCCTCCTCATCCTCCTGATTGTCTTCTGTTCCTATATCCTCCTGATTGTCTTCTGTTCCTGTATCCTCCTCATCCTCCTGATTGTCTTCTGTTCCTGTGTCCTCCTAATCCTCCTGATTGTCTTCTGTTCCTGTATCCTCCTGATCTATAATATCAAATGACTGCATAGATTATATATATATATATATATATATATATATATATATGCACCATATCTACTCCTCTGTAATATATCTAGTCGTTCATATACTAATGTAGCTCCTCCACTATACAATTTGGGTTATTTTTCCCTATATAGATACCAGGGCTGTATACTAATAAAAGTAAATAATCACACAGCAGAGATCAATACTTGCCATTTCATCTTGTATAGTTTCATCATGTTTCTTTTTTTTTTTACAGGAAATATTGATGTCACCAAAATATACCAAAGATCCCTTCTATAAACGTATTGAAATCATGTTTGGAGCGAGGTAACTACATTGCATCCATTTTGTTGATCACTTTGATAGCCGTTATTTAAAACTATCCTACTGTTCTGTGTGTCCAGCTCTAATGTAGACTTCACAGACTTATATTTTCATAGTTCTCTTCCTTTCGGAGAAGAAGTAACCTGCATACTTTTTTACCATGTTGCATTGCCTGAAAAAAAAACTCCAAACACCAAATGGGTCTCTTCCATTACAAAAAGTACATCCCTGCCATAGGCACAGACTACAAACCCAGAGTAGTCTGATCCTAAAGTCACACTCTCTTCGGTCTGCCCCCTACTTCTTGTCACCATCTATTCAGTATGCCCGAGGGCTATACAGGGTTTGTTTGTAGTCTAAAACAATCTTAACAACCATAAATCTGCCATGGTAAATGTGCTTGTACAGTCTCCCTCAGGAAGGCTGCTACTAGTCATTTTTTGATAACCATTGTGGCAAAGCTGTTTCTATCCCTGGTGGCCCAGTGGCATACAATCTGGTCCTTAGTGAGTGGGAATGTCAATAGCAATGTCTACATGTGTATATGTGCATACGTGTCTACATAAGTGTGTGTGTGTATTTAGTGTTTTACATGTTTTTATTGTTTTTGTCCTCTTTGTAGATTCATGGGGAAGGGCTTACTGACGGATCTAGATTATGAGCACTGGCACAAACAGAGGAGGATTATGGATCCAGCATTCAGCAGAACGTAAGGACCCATGGCTAATACAGTCATATCATACACACCCTTTCAAAAAGTTTTCCCAAGAAGTCTACCTCCGCGGAAAGAAGCAAGATGTGTTTTGCAGGAGTTTTTCATTTGCCATGATAAGCTGTCAATGTCTGATGGGTGAAGCTTAGAATCCTTTATAATCAGCTGTTCGCCATATCCATTGCCGCATAGAGCCATGAGCAGACAGCTCCATGTGTTGTGTAGTGGCCATGGTGGGGTACTGCATCTCCTACTAATTTGCTATTGCGCTGGCAAAACCCAATCGACAGGGAAGCCAGGTGTCAGAATTCAGAATTGCTTTTTTTCTTTCCAGCTACCTGATAGGATTAATGGGAACCTTCAATGAAAAAGCAGAAGATCTGGTAGACACACTAGGGGACAAGGCAGATGGAAAATGTCAGGTTGGGATGCACGATATGCTGAGCAGAGTCACGCTGGATGTAATAGCCAAGGTAACTATGGACAATCATAATACAATGGTTCCTACCAAAAGTGCTCCAAGGAATGATATGGCCACGGGTGCCAAGGCTTATTGATGTTTGGGGGGAGAGAAGGCTCGCCTGTCTGGTCCAATTTCTAAAACTTTCCTTTTCCAGGTTGCCTTTGGGATGGAGCTGAATTCCCTTCATGATGATCAGACGCCATTTCCCAGAGCCATCTCCACTGTTATGAGAGGAATGGTGGAGATACGGAATCCTTTTGCACAGGTATATATTTCCCTGCTTTACTGAGGGCATTGCTGACCTTGGGCCTCCCCCAATACCCACATAACAACACTGCACAGATGTCGGATAAAATGGCCACAGCAGCCGTTTATGAATACAACATAAAACATACAATAATATCATAGAATTTTTTTTTTTACCATAACCAAGTGGGTGCACCTCTAAGCCTAAAAAAGATCCTACAGTTGTCCCAATCCATCACTGCACACACCCTGTTACCTGCAGCTCACAAGCACCAAGCAGTAAGTAGTAGTCAGCTTTTGCCTCACCTCGCTTCTTTACCAATTTCCTGTAAACCTATAACTTAGTGATAGTGTCTGCACTGCCAGTCCCCAAAACATTTGTCACCATTGAACCATTTATTGCAACCCAACTTTGAGGACTCTCCACTGCCACAGCTGCTGTGATAACCAGAAAGAATGGATGGGAAATTCCAGCAGCTGCCCAAGTACCCCCCCCCCCAGTGCACCACTTAAACACCCCCCACACACCTATCACACCCTTACCCCACTAATGAATCTTCCCCTGACCCCTAACACTAACCCTCATAACCACCCAAAACCTTAACCCCTCAAACCCAGTTATGCACCAAAATTTTGCAGCAAATTTCTTGAGACTCTGATACACTTTTATAAGGGTTTCCAGTAGCAAAACAGACATATCCTGTTCGTGACGCCACACGGATTGGTGCTGCAGCCTTGGGCACTGATTGCAGGTGTTGTGTGCAACTGGTGGGCTCTGGTGTTTTGGAGGCAACTTATCACAAAGGTAGTACCCACCGCCTGACACACAGGCACCGGACCTTGATAAAACTGGTATGAGGTGCAAATGCAGGTACAGTGCAGGAGATGACCAGAACTTAAACAGGAGTTAAGCTTTACTTAAGATAACTTCAGTACAATACACAGTATAACAGTAAACTGTGCAAGAAAAATAATACTTAAGACAAAACCCTTTAGGTAGACTTGAGAGAGAGAGTAGGAAAAGAGAAGACTTGTGTGCAAGGGCAGTATGGGGGGGGGGGGCAGATAGGAGAACTTCTCGTACTTACGTATATATATAGGTATATCTGACCGCCTTCTACCTACACAAGTTCGGAGATCGTCATGTGAGGTAGCACAAGTCTTAGGTATCTGTCTCTTGGTCGAGCTCCCACTGAAGATTTCCCCAGGTGGACGAGCGCGGGTCAGTAAGGTGCCTCAGCTTCTAGCATCTTTGCCTTACTGGGGATTAGTCCCTCTGGCTCTCCTTTTGGGGCGACTATCCTGACTGAAGAATCCTCAGCTTAGACAAGTGATGGTCCTAGTCTTCCGGTTACCCCACCTCTGAATCTTAGCACTGCATAGTGGCGGTTAGTCCAGCCTAAACTGAGCACTCCTCTCCCTTCTCTGGCTAGTTCACAACTTAACTAACTATAGGAACTACAGGTCAGAGAGTGTAAGAGGGGTAGAGTGGAGGCACCTGTGATTGGTCAAATATAGCTAAGCCTTGTGGGACTGCGACTGTGCACATGGGAAAGTGAGACACCAAGTGGCTGGAGTGGAAATCACAGCTGACCCCCCCCCCCCCCATCTATAATAGCCATTGCTATGTTAAATGTGTACAAAGTATCTGTGTATGGGCACATCACAGCTCTCCCTCCCTGCTCCTAATGCCAGAGAGAGGGGGAGAGAGGGAGTGCATGGAGTTCAGCACCCTTTAAAGCTATATTATATAGCAGCAGGAACAATTGTGTGTGCAGTCCTGGCACAGATCTGATATCCCATCCTAATTCTTCCCACAGTACACTCCAGGGAAGCAGGACTTTATCAGAGACGTCAGGAAGAATATCAAACTCCTAAGGAAAACTGGCCAAGAATGCATCGAGAGAAGGATGAAGGCCATTCAGGATGGGGAAGACATTCCTGTGGATATCCTCACACAGATTCTAAAAGGGGCAGGTTTGTATTTAAAATATAAAGATGATTATGCATAAAACAATGTTGGTTGTTTTTGTTGTTTTTTTTCTTTTTGCTTCTGGGTTTAGGCCATGTGCACACTTCATAAGAAACCGGCCCTTCCGTGACCCGGCCGTGTCACGGAACGGCCGGTCTCTGAAAAGACCATCCCGGCCGTTCCTCAGTACCGTCTGGATGATCTTTTCGGCCGCAGGGTTCTGATACAGGCGCATCCGTGCACACCCGCATCAGATCTTTCCACTGCATGCTATGGAGCAAGCGGCCGGAGCCGCTCGCTCTATAGTATGCCCTGACAGGGTTTTCTGCGGCTGCTATTCAGTGAATAGCGGCCGCAGAAAACTGACATGTCTGACAGGAAACATACGTTGTGTGAACATAGCCTTAAACAGGATGTGTGGCCTCTTTAAAAAAAAAAAAGAAAAAACCTTGCTCCATAGATTTAGATGCTTTGTATTTGTTTTTTTCTTGGCTCTCCTGTTCCCAATTTAGTGAACAGACCAATGTAATATTCTAGGTCCGTAGCCATTCACGATTCACTTATTCTGTTGTCTCTTCTTCTCCTTCCATTTGTTTTTTTAGAGTTGGAAGATGGCTGCAATCTGGAGAATTTAATCGATAACTTTGTCACCTTCTTTATTGCGGGTGAGTAAATCTCAGTGATAATCTATGGGCTTTATTTTTGTTGTGTCTCTTTTTATTGAGGTTTATAAATCACGCCTGGGTGACTATTGGTTTCAGGACAAGAAACGACGGCCAACCAGCTTTCTTTTGCTGTGATGGAATTGGCGCGATACCCCGAGATCCTGACGAGGTAAAACAGCTTCATGCAGCAATGTAACAGCAATTCTACTACAGCTCTGATAATATTCCTGCTTCCTCAGGGTCCAGACTGAAGTGGATGAAGTTATCGGCTCCAAAAGAGACATCGACTATGAAGATCTTGGAAAGCTGCAATATCTGTCCCAGGTACTGATGGCAGTAATAGAATTTATGTAGGAATACACACATGACACAGTGCAGCCCTTACTAACCCTTAGCAGAAAGTTGGGCCCCATCCTGGTTAGAGGCTTTGGAACAAAGTAGACCCAGGCGGGCTTGTGAGCAACCATGGCTCTCGGCCCCTTTTGGTTTGCCTGAATGACCAAAAATAGTTCTATGGATTTTGTCCAGCAATAAACTTGTCTTGCGCTCTCACTAACAAGAATGAGGACTGCGTTTACATGTTAGGCTAGGTTCACACTGCATTTTCAGCATCTGTTTAACTGATCCGTTTTTTGCAAAAAATAAATTGCAAAAAACGGATGCATTTGTGTGCATCCGTTTTTGATCCGTTTTTCCATTCACTTCCATTAAAAAAAATAACGGATCAAAACGGATGCGTTTTTTTTTAACGCACAATAAAGTACTGTTGACACTACTTTTTTGACCGTTAAAAAACGGATCCGTTAAACGGATTGCAAAAACGCATTGTGAACCCACCCTTACTATGACTGCAGTTTACTACTTGTGTTCTAGTAGACCTTGCCGAGGGCCAAGACCGCCTCCCCCATTTGTTCTCACCAAAGTTATAGTATATTTTCCCTACATCTCAAAATAATGAATTTATTTTAACATTTTTTTTTTAAATTAATTTAAAAAAAATTATAGGAAGTCCCATCCAAATGAAAAACAGCAGGGGAGAGCGGGAAAATAATAAGCAAGTAAACAAATGGATGATGCCCTCAGCTCTATCTTTTAAAAAATTTAAAAAACCATAAAAATATATGAAAAAATGAATTAAATAGGAGGCGTTTTCTTTCTTCTTTTTTTTTTTTTTTGGGGGGGGAGGGGGAGGTAGGGATACAAAGGTATTGCAAATGTGATTGTAGAGAAGATTCAATTTAAATCAAGAAATTTAAATATAAAAAATAAACAAGTAAACTCACCTGTCGCCATGCCTTCATTGCACTGAAAGTCACTGGATGTCATCCTAGCTGCAACCTCACGGCCTGGCTAAGGGATTGAGAGTTACCGATTGGACTGATTAATATTTTCCACTCCCCACCCCCGTCTCTCTTCTGTTTTTCAGTTTGGTTGGAGAATATCAAAGAATAATGATATTTTGTGGCTTTTGTTTTTTACCAGGTCTTAAAGGAAACCTTGAGATTATACCCAACAGCCCCTGGTACATCAAGAATCGCAGATGAGGAATTAATTATTGAAGGAGTGAAGATACCACCTAGAACGACTCTCGGGGTGGGTGATAGACTATATGGATACACATTATCCCAGCAGGCCTGGTATTAATCTAGAATGGGGGCATTAAACCCAGGTCCCTGAGCTGTTGTAAAACTACAACAGCTTTAGCCTAGGCTGTCCAGGCATGATGGCAATTGTAGTTTTGTAACAGCTGTGGGCCTGGGTTTGACACCGGTGGTCTAGAACATTAAACATTTCTCTAATGTTTTATACAATCTAATAAATAACATTGGACTTTTTTACTATACTATGAATAGACTTCATAGACATCATACAATCCATTAGGAATTCTTAGCTTTCTGGTGATTTCTTCTCTTTGTAGTTTAATACTTACATCATGGGTCGAATGGAAAAATTTTATCAAGATCCCTTGATCTTCAACCCAGATAGGTTTCATCCTGATGCTCCCAAGTAAGTACGGTGCCCCTAGTGGAATATAATGTTATCGCCCAGTACATTATACAGTGACTATATATCAGTGTTTCTTACAGGCCTGGCTATGCTTACTTTCCATTTTCTCTTGGACCACGATCATGTATTGGGCAAGTATTTGCTCAGGTAAGTTCAAATTAAGAACTGAATAAACATTTTCATAACAAACTAATATTTCTTAGTAGCATCATTGTTAAAGAAGCAGTCCAATATTTTTTTTTTGCCCATATAACATACACTCAATATTACTGGTCCTACAGTGCCATCTGTTTCATTTCAGCACAGTTGCATCTATACATTCTGTTACTGTAGTTACGTCATGTGACCAGCAGTCAGACCAATAGAAAAATAAACAGGTTTATGTGTCACAGGAAGTTGTGTTTCTTGGGTCATCTGGCTTCCTGTGAACTACAGGATGACATCATCATCTATCAGATCCCTCCTGGTAGCTCAAAGTGCCCTCTCCACCCAGTTCTATGGGATCAGGATATATAGTTTATCTGTGATGTATAATATATATATATATGCCCTATATAACATCTATGTTCTCTCCATAAAGATGGAGGCCAAGGTGGTCATGGCCAAGCTTCTGCAGAGATTTGAGTTCGAGCTGGTGGAAGGACAAAGCTTTGAGATCTTGGATACCGGGACTCTGCGTCCTAAGGACGGTGTCATCTGCAGACTGAGACCTCGAGGAGAACAAAAATCCAGAAAACAATAATCTAATAAACACCATCCTATAGAAACAGTTTTAAAGAAACCTGTGGATTTTGTAAAGTGATAACTACAAACTATAGATATATAACGTGTGATCCTCGGCTTTTTGCAAGTATTATTGCACATCTCCAATGCTTTACAATGGTTCTTCCCATAATTAAAGGGAATGTGTCTTATTGTATAAATAATGTTTTTATCTTAAACATATTTTTAAAGAATTTTTGGTGGCATTGTCCATTTTTCATTTTTCTTTCTATATTATAAAATAATCCAGAAATCTTGCAGTTTTCATTCTCACCACTGGGGTTAAAACTAGGCAGAGATTCCCTGTTGGGTCTATGGTGATAAGAAGAGGCTGCTGAAAAGTAATCTGTACAGCATTGCAGCATCACCAGTAGATAGATAGCATCAATACAAGACAATAGCAGCTCCCTGTGGAATAACCTTTTCAAAGGTCACAGAGCGTGCTCAATGATGTTTTACATTCATCTCAAAGGGACAATGTCTGTCTATTGTTGTCTATGTCCATGAGTCTTGCTATAAAGCGTGTCACTAAATTGTTAAAAACCGCCCAGGCAATATGGCCGCCCCCATAACAATGTACAAATAGTGAAAGAAATAAAAATTAAAGTCAGAAAATAAACACAGATTAGAGTTAAAGATCTAGTTTTAGTATCTGACTCTAATGGCCAGTTCACACAGAGCAAATCTCTGTGTCATACTGGCAGTCTATGGGAGGCTCACTCGCCTCCTCTCTCCGTGCGGAAGAAAGGACAGGCGAGGAGAGAGGAGGCGCGCGAACCTCCCATAGACTCAGAGGCTGACGGGATTCTGCGGCGCGGAATTCCGCCAGTTTTGCTCCGTGTGAACTGGCCCTAATTGGTAAAAAAAAATTTAGGTGACACATTCCCTTTTAAACCTATCACTTGAGAATCCCTACTGATCATGAGGTGTACAAAATAATTCTACTGTTTTGTTTCTACAGCTCCTATGCAGACCATGTGTCTCAATGGTAACAGACTCACTCTGTGTAGTCTGATCCTGAAGTTATATTGCCTTCCTATCAGTCCTTCCAAATATATGTTACTATTATTAAGGATTATTAAGTGCAAGACTGCAGCACAGCGGGATTATGCTGCACAAAGATGTACTGGGACAAATAAAATAATTGTTTGTGAAGGTGGATATAACTTTTAAAGGGGTCTTCTGGCCTGTAAGTTGTATAAGGGCAGGTGTAGGTTGTGTATCAGGGCTGCTTTTTGGTTCCAGTCTAGCCCTGCCTCTCATACACTGTATGCACAAAAGAGAAGAACCTGCTCTCCTTATATCTTTGAAGCACACCCCCAGAAGTAGCAGCAATATGAAGAACAGTATAGAGCAGTAGTGAACAGTGCAAATCGTCAATTTAGCACTGAGGTGACTCCTGCAGTCTCTGTATCACTCCAGCCACTCTTCCTCCTCCCCTCTCCATAGACCTCTATGGGCAGTGGTAACCAGATCCATCAGCCAGTTGGTAATCATGGAGACTGATTTGCCCTGTTTTCTTGTGAACGGTGAGCTGAGGAGGAGGAGGACAGGAGTCTAAATGGAGAAGCATTTTTCATTAATAATATAGTTATGTATATTATATATATTATATATATATATATAATAATATATAGTTTTGTATATTTTCTTGTGCTATTGAATATATCTAGAAATTATATGGATATTTATTATACTTGAAATAATATGGATACGGACTATACTAGAAATTCACATATTATTATTTAAAGGGAAGCACAATCCTTCAGCAGATTTCCTTGCATTTCGAATTTATATAATCTAATTAAATTAATTGTTTAGTTTCTCATTCAAATCCCCTTTGACTTCAATGGAGCGTATTATTACATTGAAAATATGGCTGGATTTTTACCACAAATTTACGGACGTATTTTACTTTTATTGATTGATTGATTAATTAAAGGGGTAGTGCGGCGTTTAACATTTATTCACTAAATAACACAGAATTACAAAGTGATACAACTTTGTAATGTGTGTTATTTAAGTGAATGGCCCCCTTCCAGTGTTCCCCCCCACCCCCGGAAGTGTGGTGCATTATACTCGGCATTATACCGCATTATTGTTACGCTAAGCCAATCGCGGCTGAGCAGCTGATGACGCAGCAGAGGGGGGCCGGCATGAGGGATGGCTGGAGTGGTCCGGCCGGCCTCCCGAAGATGACGTCGTCGACCCATGATGGCGGCCGAGGTCGACAGCAATTGAGTAGGTATACTGCACCACACTTCTGGGGGTCGGGGGAACACGGGGAAGGGGGCCATTCACTTAAATAACACACATTACAAAGTTGTATAACTTTTTAATTCTGTGTTATTTAGTGAATAAATGTTAAATGCCGCGCTACCCCCGAGTGCCGGCCGCCCTCTTCAGCGTCATCAGATACTCAGCCGCGATTGGCTGAGCACAGTTTGGCTCAGCCAATCGCGGCTGAGCAGCCGATGACGCGGCAGAGGGCGGCCGGCACTCAGGACGGTCGGAGGGATTCGGCCCAGCCGTCCAAAGATGACATCACTGACTGAAGATCGGAGACGAGTCGGCACGTGACAGGTATGTATAGCGCACCACACTTCCGGGTACACGGGTGGGGGTGGGGGGACACGGGGAAGGGGGCCATTCACATACATAACATACATTACAAAGTTATACCACTAATTCCACCTGGATAAAAAGAATTTATCACAATATTCCTGTCTCAACACAGGTTATATCCAGCTTACCTTATAACATCTACACCTCTATAATTTATTTTATACATAAAGAACCATATTGAGGCTAGTTTAACAATCTAAAACCACATACTTTATTATAAAATTACAACATACAAAAAAACAGTTTGCAATAAATAGAAAAGACCAGCAGATGGCAGTATACAAGCGCACAAATAAATATATAAATTTTTAGAATTTTTTATAGTCTCTAGGTTGGTGCAAAATGTACTTCCTTACTCCCTATATGCAGGCTAGTATGTATACTCTCACCGTCGTCCACACTGGGACAAATCGTACCGGCTAACTAACCTCACAATAAATTGCATACATATGCTCCTAAGCACTTACCCATTACTGCCGCTATGTATCTGCCAACCGTGTACCCCTCAACGACGTTTCGCGTTGGTTTGCTTCCTCAGGAGGGTGTGACTTAACCCCCGTCTAATCCCACTATTTATATGATGCCGCTGATGACGTTGGCGCCAAGCGCCGGGCCGTACGGGTATCGCATCACTTCCGCTTCCGGTACTCAGCGCTGGAACGCACATCATCGTGTGACACGCACACGGACATGCGCACTGCGCATCTTGAGACCGCATCGAAAGGATGCCCGTATCTGGTTCCCGACTCTCGGCGCACCACCATTGGAATCAGGTAAATATATTCTCATCTACCTAGACCTGTTACCAACCTTGAATATAGGGCATAATTTATGAACTACAGACAATGATGCAAATATACTAATAAAGTGAATAATGTGAAAATAATAAATAGTTAAAAATAAGTGAAATAAATAATCAGTAATTTGATAACCCATACAACCATTATTAAACCTAATTTATAAGTCACATAAGGCATTACCAATTCCGCTGCAATCATATAGACTAATTGATATGTACCAAATAACCTATTATAAAACCAATACTGTGCTCGTGTAATTAATGTTATATATAAAGTACAATAATAAATATATTTATAAATAAATAGATTAGTGAACAAACTAAGTTGAGTGCATCGTTATAATGTGTATGGTTATGTATATTTTACCCACAAGAAAAAGTGCTAGTGCAATTGCAAAAAATGCAAAATCTACAATACAAAATCCACTGCAATTCATGTAATATTATAAAAAACACCATATTCTCAAATTTGTGTAAATACATATAATGAATCCAATACAAAAACCCCCACCTACGCAACCCCCCTTCCACACCCACCCCTTATTCCCATTCCCACACACACTAAACATAATTACGCCCCCACATTCATACTTACATACAAACATCCATCCACTCTAAAAATCCAATATCAATTATTATGTCTTTATAGTCCTTATTATGATGTTGCAGTCCATGTCCTATATCCATAAATTTCCAATTATTCTTATTAAAATATTCTTTCCTTTCTCGCTCTTAGCTTTGTAAAATTTTCTTTTCTTCAGTTTTATCTATATCTACGGTAGGTTAATTGCATGATGTTTTTTTCTTCTTTTACTTCTTCATCCATGATTCCAATGATGACATGATTCTCGTATGGCAGCAATCAAAGCAATAAATCACTAAAAATTATATACAAAAAAGACAAAGGTTAAAATATCATTTTAAAAACTGATACTACAGGAAAGATACAAAACTTCTCTGTTCGTTTAAGCCCATAGGATGCAGCGTACCAAGAGTTGTTATCCATCTGCATTCTTTCTGGGCAAGAATCCTTTTCATGTTCCCCCCTCTGATGCCACTATTGATCTTCTCTATCCCTCTCACTTTAAATGATTTTGGATCACAATTGTGGTGGGTTTTAAAGTGCCTTGGTATCGTCTTAAGTTGTCCAAAATCTTCCTCATCTTTTGCCGCAATGATCCCCCTTACATGTTCTCTCGTCCTTATCCTTAATTCCCTGGAGGTTAGTCCTACATAAATTTTTCCGCATCCGCATGTGGCATAATAAATCACATATTTTGTACTGCATGATATATAATCACGGATCTGAAAATTTCTCCTCCCGTCTGCCGATCTAAAACTCGCTGCTCTCTCTATGTTGGCACACGCCATGCATCCCCCACATGGTTTAATAATGGTTGTATGGGTTATCAAATTACTGATTATTTATTTCACTTATTTTTAACTATTTATTATTTTCACATTATTCACTTTATTAGTATATTTGCATCATTGTCTGTAGTTCATAAATTATGCCCTATATTCAAGGTTGGTAACAGGTCTAGGTAGATGAGAATATATTTACCTGATTCCAATGGTGGTGCGCCGAGAGTCGGGAACCAGATACGGGCATCCTTTCGATGCGGTCTCAAGATGCGCAGTGCGCATGTCCGTGTGCGTGTCACACGATGATGTGCGTTCCAGCGCTGAGTACCGGAAGCGGAAGTGATGCGATACCCGTACGGCCCGGCGCTTGGCGCCAACGTCATCAGCGGCATCATATAAATAGTGGGATTAGACGGGGGTTAAGTCACACCCTCCTGAGGAAGCAAACCAACGCGAAACGTCGTTGAGGGGTACACGGTTGGCAGATACATAGCGGCAGTAATGGGTAAGTGCTTAGGAGCATATGTATGCAATTTATTGTGAGGTTAGTTAGCCGGTACGATTTGTCCCAGTGTGGACGACGGTGAGAGTATACATACTAGCCTGCATATAGGGAGTAAGGAAGTACATTTTGCACCAACCTAGAGACTATAAAAAATTCTAAAAATTTATATATTTATTTGTGCGCTTGTATACTGCCATCTGCTGGTCTTTTCTATTTATTGCAAACTGTTTTTTTGTATGTTGTAATTTTATAATAAAGTATGTGGTTTTAGATTGTTAAACTAGCCTCAATATGGTTCTTTATGTATAAAATACATTACAAAGTTGTATAACTTTGTAATGTGTGTTATTCTGTGAATAATTCTTTACCGCCGCACTACCCCTTTAAGGTTAGTTAAGGTGCTGTAGATTTGGAAGAATATAGGATGCTTGTCAGCAGAAAAAGTCCCCTGGTCCATCTAGTCCACCTGATTAGTATTTCCCTTCTTATTATCTTAGGATAGATATACAGTGATACCTCGATTTAAGAGTAACTTGGATTAAGAGCATTTTACAAGAAGTTTTTTAAAATTGTAACTTGGATTAAGAGCATTGCTTTGGTTTAAGAACTCCCTGTACTGGGTGGGAGAGGGAGCGGCAGGGTCTGCACAGGGTGCTCTTCAGCTCTGTACTCTGACCCAGCAAGTCTCTCTCACCTTCCAAATCATAGCAGATCCACTTCAGGCTGGGACTTACATCAGGGGACTGGACTGTGGGGGTAATCTCTCCATAGCTGTAACCCCTCTCTCCCCGGACAGAGAGTGCTCTGTGCATGTGCCCACATATGCCCTGCTCATTCCTTTATACTCCCTGCAGTCTGTCAGTCCTTGTGTTTCCCATCCTCTCCATTTCTGCTATGGAGACCATTAACACTTCTGTATAGAGAAGTTCCCGTCACTGTCCTCCTGCACAGCTTTGTAATTCTAACTTGCTTATTGGTTGATGCTGAACACACACCCCTTCCTCATTGCTGTCATGTGACGACACAGACAGCAGCCCTGCTTCTCTATTCTAGCCTGTTGTACTACACTACTGCATTATGGGGATCTGCAGCTCCATCCTGTATCTACAAACTGTATCTACCTATTTTCAGGTTTATGCAGTTACTATACATTATACTCCACATGCTGATTGATATACTGAACAGTAACTTATAATATGGTGAACCCCCGGATGATGTTGTAGCGGTAGGACGGCCAGTCACTTGCTAGATGGAAGTGTGATGCCACTTCTTGAGGGTTTGTCACGTGACGCTGGGTAGGCACATAGGTGTGATGGCACGCCTGCTTTTAAGGAGTAAGGCTGGTTTTACCCTTTTCCCCTTTGGTCGGTGTCCTGTCGGGTTGCTGCAGGGTCCCTTGGGATAGTGTAGTCACAGGTGGCCAGAGCGGTGTAATGACCTTCCCGAATAGTGGTAGGACCTGCCACCCACAGAAAGGGGAGATGTCCCAAGGTTGCAGTGTATATGTAGTGCAGGTGGTAGTTAATAACCACAGACTCCCTATATGACATTGACTTGGTTTACTATTGGCAAATGTGCAACAGGTAATACAGATGAGAGGTACACTTGATAAAGTTCCAATACATAACAAAGAACCACCAGATCTGCCTAATAAGTGCTGAGTAGGATGTAGTAGAGTTGTACTGAGGTAGCGTAGTGGAGAGGAGAGTGCCGTAAGAGCCTCAACCCAAGTAGTAATGTGCTCTGCCAGGAAATTGGAGTGTATAAAGAAATACTAGTAGAAGAAGAAGAAGACACCCTGACCTTTTCTATAGTCTTCACACCACGTTATTCACACTAGCTTTGGCTGAACTGTACTAATGGGTGACACAGGCCTCAGACCATGTTACCTGGGATGAGCAGAGTGCTGAGGGTTTCCTGCTGACACTTGCGCTGCGAGATGGAGTTCCTAGAATTTCCAGTAACTTTGCTCCGCCCCGATCAGTTCCTAGCTCATTGGCTCTTTAGTGGATACTGTCCTGCACTGTAGTTACTCCTAGTCCTCGGCGTGGATTGAGGTGATCTGTTGGCTAGTCCTCTGCTGAAGGGTTTAGCACTGCATCACTCAGCATACAGGTGCTTCAGGAAAGAAGTTTGTAAGAGGGGACTGTCCTGCGTCCTACCCATGCGGGGTACTGACTAAGAACTAAGACTCTTCTGTAGAGGGGACCTGGTAGAGGGCCAGGGCCCAGGTAGAACCACTGTGGAGAGCTTATCTGAACTGTATCCTTTCTCCACCAAAGCTCAGCTAAGACTCCTCCTTCACCCAAGGGACTAATTTCCTAACCAGCATGTAAGGTGCGCTGTGGTTGGGTGGAAAGAGTGCAACAAGAGAGTAGAAAGGGAAGAGGGGATAGGACAGAAGAAAGGAAAGATCCTACTGGTTCACAGAATCTGGTACATACAAATACAATAACCCTTTGAGACACCTAAGCTGTGCAGTTTCTATACTTCAATATATGATACAGTGACACCTAGTGGTCATCTTTTAGTAATATTTTGGCTGCAATAAGACCACAAAAAGTTAACTTTTAACGAAGGGTGTGAACAACAGTAACAGTCCTAGTGGGACACCACATATGGCATATTCAGCTGTTTCTGAATGTTTGTTTCATTTGTTTTACATGTTATTCAGAATAACAAGTCATTATTTTTGGGGTGTGGAACCAATTGTCACTATATCAGTGGAAAAATTTGCTTTGGTTTAAGAGTGGATTTGGATTACAAGCACGGTCCCAGAACGAATTATGCTCGTAATCCAAGGCACCACTTTATGTATATACCAGGCAGGTTTACATTCTGTTATTGTAGATTTACCAACCACATCTGCTGAAAGTTTGTTCTAAGCATCTGCTACTCTTTCAGTAAAGTAATATCTTTTCATGTTGCTTCTGATTAGGGATGGTCCGAACCTGCCGAGGTTCGGGTTCGTACGAGCCTGAACTCTCGGCAATGATTCCTGCTGTCTGCCCGCTCCGTGCAGAGGGTGGATACAGCCGGAGGACTGCCTGGAAAACTGGGATACAGCCATAGCCGTAGGCTGTTTTCCAGGTGGTCCTCCGGCTGTATCCACCCTCTCCACGGAACGGGCAGACAGCGGAAATCATTGCCGAGAGTTCAGGTTTGTACGAACCCGAACCTCGGCAGGTTCGGACCATCCCTACTTCTCATCTTTCCCCCAATTAACCTCTCATTGTGTCCTCTTGTTCTTAAGCTGTTTTTTTTTCTAAAACCACTTCCCTCCTGAACTATTATCCATTATACATATACAGCCCAGCATACCATTATATATATACAGCCCAGCATACCATTATATATATATATATATATATATATATATATATATATATATATATATATACAGCCCAGCGTACCATTATATATATATATATATATATATATATATATATACAGCCCAGCATACTATTATACATATACAGACCAGCATACTATTATAGATATATATACAGCCAAGCATACCATTATGTACATACAGCCCAGCATACCATTATATATATACAGCCCAGCATACCATTATATACATACAGCCCAGCATACCATTAGGGTCTGTTTACACCACAGAATCAGCAGAGATTCCACTCGGGACCCCCGCCAGTGGACTCCGCACCAAATCCCGCCTGCTCTCCGCACCTCTCTGCTCAAAGAATTGACGTGTCAAAAGTTTTTTTAAAGGGACAGTGTCCATTTAAACTACTGGTGTTTTGTAGATATAGGGAACCGGTACAGAAGACCATATGGAAATTGTGCAGAAGTATAGAGTACCCATATGCAACTCCACACTAAAACATGGACAACAATACGACGGCCTCCATACAGAACTCCACAAGTGCATGTCTACAGATATTTGAGAAATCCTGTGCAAGAAGCTCCAAACAGGTCAGTATAATTTTCATTAGAATTTCTAGATTCTCTTTAAATTTTGAATGTTAGTTTAGTTATGTAATTGTTATGTTATGTAATTGGGTTCTTACCTAGTGATACATTCTATGCCTTACATATTATATTCTGTTGTAGGCTATGTTCAGACCTCCCAAGAGACCGGCCGTTCCGTGACCTGGCCGGTCTCTGAATTGATCTTTAGGGCCACAGAGTTCTGATGCATCAGAACTCCCCACTGCACACTATGGAGTGAGCGTCCAGAGCCGCTCGCTCCACAGGGTGCACTGACAGGGTTTTCTGCGGCCGCTATTCAATGACATATCAGTTGTTTGCGGCGCAGCTAGGGGTTACTGTGCAACAACAGCCGTAGTAGTTTTATGAAAATATACATAGTCTGAACATAGCCATACAATGTATACATTTCTGTAATTCTCTAAGTAACTAGAATTGCATCATTGTTGCAGTGTAGATCTCATATCCCTATAGCAGCGCTTCTCAAACTTTTTCTAGTGGAGCCTCACCCAACAGACCAAGGCAATGCCGGGGCCTCACCAGACTGACCAAGAGGATGGCTGGGCCTCACTATCTGTGGTGAAAGTCCATTTAAAAGCTGAAAATAATGCTAGGGCTACCTTTCACCCGTCTCCCAAGCTCTAGATACTAATAAAGCAAGTAAAAAAAAATAATAATGTTGCTAAAGTGGAGATTTTTGCAGACAGCAAAAAGACTGTGTAGATCATAGTTACTTTTGTTAAAACTAACTCACTAGCTGGGCCTCACCAACAACTAGGGGGCGCCTCACTGGTGCACTGCCCTATAGGATTCCTGCCTCATTCTGTCTAGGAACAATCAGTCCAGTATCTACATTGTATCCCTGAGCACTTTCCTCTATGTGGAGGGCCCCTGCCCAAGAATGTGAGTAGCACTTCCTTGTCCTTCAGGGGGAGGGACGGCCGGACTCACTGTGCAGCCGCCACTTTATAGCCTGGTACAGTAAATGCTACAGGCAGCTTCCATCCTGTGCTTATACAAGAAGAAGACATGGGAGTGTGGAGCTTTATTACTGGGGCTGCTCTTCTGCTCCTGATCCTGGTCGCCATCTGTTTCCTTCTGTACTGTGGATATATATACTACACCCACGTGAAGTATGATCACATCCCTGGACCCCCCCGAGACAGGTAAGAAGCTAGGAGGAGATACGTAGAGAAGTAGTAATATTATACTGCCACACTAATATAGTAAGAGCTTACAATGACACTAGGCCCTAGGATTGGGATGGGGGCATAAGCCTTGTTAGTAGATGGTGCACATCTCTACCTATCTTACACAGTACTAGTATCTACACTCTCTGCTCCATATGCCCTTCCATTCCCCTAATATATACCACGTTGACAAAGGTTTATCTGGACTGAAATGTTTAATTTTACGGATATCATCGGGAACCACCTAAAATTCACTAACATTGGGTGAATGTAGCACTCAAGTGCTATAGTACATCATCCATCAATGATAGAGGGTGGTTAAAAGACTAAAAAGTAATAAATATTATAACTAAGCAAATGATTGTATATTGTTACATGTAGCGTGCCGTGGTCCCTTAGTGCCACAATTGGCCACTTATTGGGTGTTCGGAGCCTCTGCTCCTATGTTGCTGATATACCTGTTGGCGCTATAGAGGCTCCTGTGTTGCTCTGTGCCGACAGTCACCTGTTGTAGCCAGCCATAGAAGTAGACTGGTGTTGCACAGTACTACTGCTGTAGTAGGAGTACGCATCCCATTGATCAGCACCTGTTTCTCCCGGCATTTCAAACACAAGTAGGCCTCCACTTTAGTTAACCTTACCCATATTCCCCACTGGTCATCCGGCTTAATGGAAAGGAAAGCAGACAGCGGGATTTCTTCCCCCATGCCATGCGTCGGGCGGTGCCATGTTCATAGCACAACCTCATAAGGTGAGCAGCATTATGTTCAATATAACCATTGCTATCTACAGTCCGCAGTAATACAAGAAGTCTCCTAGTGTCTTATTATCTATTTCTAGTGGACCTGGGAGCATTTGAGTTTAAGTCCCTCTCGGCATCCTGTTCAGTCACTTCTCCACCCTCCTTCTATGACAAGTACTTTGGTATATAGCATGTCAATAGATTTCATAAAACAGGTCAAATAAGTTTCTCCCAATTTTTTATTTTTTGTAGCTGCTATAACCAGTAAGAAGGTAAGGGCCTTATTACATAGAGCAATGATCTGTGTAATCATGCTGATTATTGTTGTTTAAACCTGCCTAAAAATCATTGGCCACCATCGTGCATTGCTATGTGTTGTGGTGTGCGGCTGACGACTGATGAATACTTACCTGCCGCCTTTCCCTGCTCACCACTGATGCTTCTGGCCTAGACAGAAGGCCAATCACTGGTCCTGTCCCAGCCAGTGATTGACTGAGCAGCTTGTCATTAAAGAGACGAGGCCAGAAGCATCAGCAGTAAGCGGGGAGAGGCTGCAGGACACTGGGGGAGAATAGGTAAGTATAACCTTTATATAACTATATACAGCATATATCTATATATAAATACACAGCCCTTGCTGCATGAATATCAAGTCGAGCCTAGCAGATTGGCGCTAACTTACTTGGAAATGTTGGGCCATGTAATACGGCCCTAAGGTGTCACACCACATCTCTCAATCTTTTTATGTATATATAGTATATTAACGCCTGGGTTTCAATGCATATTGGACTCCATTGTCACAAAAAGCTAAATTGCCACATGTCATTTACAGCTGTAATCGTACTTGGATTGATGCCTAGTAACAGCACAAGGGAATAAATAATAATAATTTTGTACAATGCTGATTTTGCAGTTTTCTCTTTGGACATTCATCCACATTAATAAATCTGACGAAGCAGAATATTTTGGCATTTGACACCTTCCTGGAATGGTAAGTTTGACCAATTACAGGTGGTAATTCACACCTCTTTTCCTCTCAGGTCCTAGACTTCTGTGCCCCCAGGGTATCTCTAGATTGGTGCCCCGGCTCCTTTGTTTTGAATGGAGTTTTGTGTCGGTGTGTGACCTGCAGCTCCCTGCATTCTCTCACGTGCCGATCCAAGGCTTCATTCAAAACATAGGAGCAGCGGCACAGCAGTCGAACCCCCCCGCAATCTCATACTTGTCCAATATCCTGTGGATAGGGGACAAGTAAGGTTAAATTGCAAAGTCAGTGTCTGATTCTGTCTGATAAGAAGTCTGAGGACATGATTGGGAATATAAGCCTATTTTAGGGTTATTGCCCCTCGTAAGTACAGGGGCAGGGTAGACTGGATTCAAAGAGGCCTATTGGAATGGGACCAAGAAGATAATGTTTCTCCTTGAGATGAGCATCCTAAAGATGTATGGAGACTTATAGGGTTACTCCTGCTCCACTGGGAATTCTAGGAAGAAGAAAAAGCAAAGCAGATTTTTGATGCCACCTTTTGGGGATAGCTTTTCCTTTAGATCAGTGTCTGACTCTGATAAGAAGTCTTAGGGCATGGCGGGGAATGTAAGATGAAAGGTCTCTCTGCTGCCAGATAGCACCTATTGTTTATTGGCTGAAACAGCTGTTTATAAGACTCTCTTTCTAGAGAGTTGTCTGGCTTGGCCTTGGAGATGATTTGTTAGTTTAAACTGCACCCTAGTAGTCAGAGTAGTTTGGCTAACAAAGTGTGGCTCCTGCTCTGTCAGACCAGGCCGGTCTCCCTGTCCGTTAGAATGGCCAAAATGTAATGCTACAGAGAATTGCCAGAAGCAACTTCACCCAACTTGGAACTTCAGCAATAAGCTGATTTCTTCATCCTACAAGGGATTTCTTGAATCTAAAGACTGCTGCCAACATTAGGTAATTCACTAGAATACATAGGAGATCCTGCTGTGTCATAACAGCATTTCTTTTCTAGGGCTGAAAGGTATGGTCCTCTGATACGGATCAATGGATTACACAGGGTAGTGGTCCTTGTTCTCAGCTCAGAAGGAGTTAAGGCAAGTAACCAAACTGGTCAGTTTGTCTTCTGTTCCTGTATCCTCCTGATTGTCTTCTGTTCATGTATCCTCCTGATTGTCTTCTGTTCCTGTATCCTCCTGATCTATAATTTCAAATTACTGCATTGATTATCTATCTATCTATCTATCTATCTATCTATCTATCTATCTACATATCTACACCTCTGCGATATATCTAGTCCTTCATATACTAATGTAGCTCCTCCACTATACAATTTGGGTTATTTTTCCCTATATAGATACCAGGGCTGTATACTTATAAAAGCAAATAATCACACAGCAGAGATCAATACTTGCCATTTCATCTTGTATAGTTTCATCATGTTTCTTTTTTTTTTTTTACAGGAAATATTGATGTCACCAAAATATACCAAAGATCCCTTCTATAAAAATATTGATATCATGTTTGGAGCGAGGTAACTACATTGCATCCATTTTGTTGGTTGCTCTGATAGTCTTTATTGAAAACTATCCTACTGTTCTGTGTGTCCAGCTCTAATGTAGACTTCACAGGCTTATTTTTCAATAGTTCTCTTCCTAGTAATCTGCATATTTTTTACCATGTTGCATTGTCTGAAGAGAAGACTCCATACACTAAATGGGTCTTTTTCATTACAAACAGTACATCCCTGCCATAGGCACAGACTACAAACCCAGAGTCACACTCTCTTCAGTCAGCCCCCCACTTCTTGTCACCATCTATTCAGTATGCCCAAGGGCTATCCTGAGTTTGTTTGTTTGTAGTCTAAAACAATCTTAACAACCATGAATATGCTATATGTATAAGTATACTGTATGCTTTACAGTGGTCATTGCATATAAAATGGGCTTAAAAGCTAACCTTCGAAAGGCCTCCATGTCTGCCATGGTGAATGTGCTTGTACAGTCTCCCTCAGGAAGGCTGCTACTAGTCATTTTCTGATAACCATTGTGGCAAAGCTGTTTCTATCCCTAGTGGCCCAGTGGCATACAATCTGGTCCTTAGTGAGTGGGAATGTCAATAGCAAAGTCTATATGTGTGTTTGTGTGTGTGTGTGAGTGTATTCAGTACAGTTTTTATTGTTTTTGTTCTCTTTGTAGATTCATGGGGAAGGGATTACTGACAGATCTAAATTATGAGCACTGGCACAAACAGAGGAGGATTATGGATCCAGCATTCAGCAGAACGTAAGGACCCATGGCTAATACAATCATATCATACACACCTTTTCAAAAAGTTTCCCCAAGATGTCTACCTCCACAGAAAGAAGCAAGATGTGTTTTCCAGGAGTTTTTCATTTGTCATGATAAGCCGTCAATGTCTGATGGGTGAAGCTCTGATACTTAGAATCCTTTATAATCAGCTGTTTGCCATAGCCGTTTCCGCACAGAGCCATGAGCAGACAGCTCCATGTGTTGTGTAGTGGCCATGGTGGGGTACTGCATCTCCTACTAATGCGCTATTGCTCTGGCAAAACCCGATCGACAGGGAAGCCGGGTGTCAGAATTCAGAATTGCTTTTTTCTTTCCAGTTACCTGATAGGATTAATGGGAACCTTCAATGAAAAAGCAGAAGATCTGGTGGACACACTAGGGGACAAGGCAGATGGAAAATGTCAGGTTGGGATGCACAATATGCTTAGCAGGGTCACGCTGGATATAATAGCCAAGGTAACTATGGACAATCATAATACAATGGATGGTACCTACCAAAGTGCTCCAAGGAATGATATGGCCATGGGTGCCAAGGCTTATTGATGTTTGGGGGGGGGGGGGGGGGGAGAGAAGGCTCGCCTGTCTGGTCCAATGTCTAAAACTTTCCTTTTCCAGGTTGCCTTTGGGATGGAGCTGAATTCCCTTCATGATGATCAGACGCCATTTCTCAGAGCCATCTCTACTGTCATGAGAGGAATGGTGGAAACACGGAATCCTTTTACACAGGTATATATTTCCCTGCTTTACTGAGGGCATTGCTGACCTTGGGCCTCCCCCAATACCCACATAAATCCCCCCGCCTTCTACCCAATAACGACACTGCACAGATTTCAGATAAAATGGCCACAGCAGCCGTTTATTAATACAACATAAAACATACAATAATATCATAGAATATTTTTTTTACCATAACCAAGTGGGTGGTCCTCAAAGCCTAAAAAAGATCTTACTGGTGGTCCCAATCCATCACTGCACACACCCTGTTACCTGCAGCTCACAAGCACCAAGCAGTAAGTAGTAGTCAGCTTTTGCCTTACCTCGCTTCTTTACCGATTTCCAGTAAACCAAAACTTAGTAAGGCTTAGTTGTCTACACTGCCAGTCCCCAAAAAATCTGCCACCATTGAACCATTTATTGCCACCCAACTTTAAGGAACCTCCACTGCGACAACCAGAAAGAATGGGTGGGAAATTCCAGCAGCTGCCCAAACCTCAAAAGGTACCCCCCCCCAGTGCACCACTTAAATACCCCCCCATACCTATCACACCCCCTACCCCACTAATCAATCTTCCCCTGACCCCTAACATTTAGCCTCATAACCTCCACCCAAAACCTTAACCCCTCAAACCCAGTCATGCACCAAAATTTTGCAGGAAATTTCTTGAGACAATCTCTGATAAAATTTTATAGGGGTTTCCAGTAGCAAAACAGACAAATCCTGTTTGTGACGCCACGCGGAGTGGTGCTGCAGCCTAGGGCACTGCAGGGGTTGTGTGCAACTGGTGAGCTCTGGTGTTTTGGGGCAACTTATCACGGTAGTACCCACCCCCCAGACAAACGGGCACTGGACCTTGATAAAACTGGTGTGAGGTGCAAGTGCAGGTACAGTGCAGGAGATGACCAGAACTTAAAACAGGAGTTAAGCTTAACTTCAGTGCAATACACAGTATAACAATAAACTGCCCACAGGTGCTAGTGCAAGAAAAACAATACTTTAGACAAAACCCTTAAGGTAGACTTGAGAGAGTATGAAAAGAGAAGACTTGTGTGCGAGGGTAGTATGGGGGCCGGATAGGAGCCCTTGCCTAGTCAGTATCAGTTCTCTGCCAGAATGTGTGTTAAAACTGCTTGAAGAAGAACTTCTCGTACTCACGTATATATATATATATATATATATACATATATATATATAGGTATATCTGATCGCCTTCTGCCTACACAAGTTCAGAGGCCGCCATGTGAGGTAGTGCGAGTCTTAGGTCTCTTTCTCTAGGTCGAGCTCCCACTGAAGATTTCCCCAGGTGGATGAGCGCGGGTCAGTAAGGTGCCTCAGCTTCTAGCATCTTTGCCTTACTGGGGATTAGTCCTTCTGACTCTCCTTTTGGGGCGGCTGTCCTGACTGAAGAATCCTCTGCTTAGACAAGTGATGGTCCTAGTCTTCCGGTCACCCCACCTCTGAAGCTTAGCACTGCATAGTGGCTGTTAGTCCAGCCTAAACTGAGCACTCCTCTCCCTTCTCTGGCTAGTTCACAACTAAACTAACTATAGGAACTTCATATTTTCTGTTCTTGTCACATGGTATGTTGATGCAAACGGCCTAGTGTCACGTGACTTTCCCCGTATGCCATATCAACCCCAATAGCCGTCAAGCTTTTGGCTGGGGTCAGTTAGTCACTTCCCTTCTAGGTGTGTGTTCTCCCTCTACCTTCAAGAGGGAAGGACGTGTTCTCTGCTGCTCCTCCGGGAGAAGGCCGCAACTCAGTGTGATCCACCTAACTACCTCTGAGATGTATTCCGGTCCAGTCCAGACCAGTCTCATCCTCAAGAACCTTACTTCACCTCAAGATCTGGGTACATTTCTCAAGTCGCTATCTTCATCTCATCGCTAACAGCAAGTATTCCCCTCAGTATCTTCATACCCAGCATCATTCTCAGGGAACTACTACTCCCATCCTGCGTTAAGATTCCTCTCAACCAAAGGGACACTACCACACTACGGCCTGTTGCAACATCACCCATCTCCTCAGTTGTATTCAAGTTTGCCTATCACTTGTTACATCCAGAGACTGTTGCTATTCACAACCTCCGTGTTAATAAACGTACAACTCCCGTTGTTTCTGAACCCTGGCATTGGTCTAGTTATTGGTGCCTTGACTTAGGGCAACGAAGAATTGTTGGGGTCCCGCATGGTTAGGTTCTCGTGTGTTAGTCACCTCCCCTCGTGCTATAACTGTGACATAACATCTGGCAAGTGGCAACCCGGGTCCTACCTACCACTACCAACAACTACTACTACAGTATCTGTGTTGAGTGCATCACAAAGGACCCTTAGTGCTGTGGCTGGCACCCACATTTTACATCCAACTCTTCCTGTGTGCTGTAGACTTTTTGTTTGAAGGGAAAGAGGGAGAGAGAGAGAGGGAGAGAGTGCATGGAGTTCAGCACCCTGTAAAACTATATTATATAGCAGCAGGAACAATTGTGTGTGTGCAGTCCTGGCACAGATCTGCTGTTCCCTGCTGCTGTTTTACAGTCCTACCTCTTCCACAGTACACTCCAGGGAAGCAGGACTTTATTAGAGACGTCAGGAAGAATATCAAACTCCTAAGGAAAACTGGCCAAGAATGCATCGAGAGAAGGATGAAGGCCATTCAGGATGGGGAAGACATTCCTGTGGATATCCTCACACAGATTCTTAAAGGGGCAGGTTTGTATTTAAAATATAAAGATGATTATGCAGAAATAATGTTTGTTGGTTTTGTTGTTTTTTTTTCTTTTTCCTTCTGGGTTTAAACAGGATGTGTGGCCTCTTAAAAAAAAAAAAAATCTTTCTCCATAGATTTAGATGCTTTGTATTTGTTTTTTTTCTTGGCTCTTCTGATCCCAATTAAATGAACAGCCCAAGTGGGATCGGTACTGTATGTAATATTCTAGGTCCAGAGCCATTCACAATTCACTAATTCTGTTGTCTCTTCTTCTCCTTCCATTTGTTTTTTCAGAGTTGGAAGATGGCTGCAATTTGGAGAATTTAATCGATAACTTTGTCACCTTCTTTATTGCGGGTGAGTAAATCTCAGTGATAATCTATGGGCTTTATTTTTGTTGTGTCTCTTTTTATTGAGGTTTATAAATCACGCCTGGGTGACTATTGGTTTCAGGACAAGAAACGACGGCCAACCAGCTGTCTTTTGCTGTGATGGAATTGGCGCGATACCCCGAGATCCTGACGAGGTAAAGCAGCTTCATGCAGCAATGTAACAGCAATTCTACTACAGCTCTGATAATATTCCTGCTTCCTCAGGGTCCAGACTGAAGTGGATGAAGTTATCGGCTCCAAAAGAGACATCGACTATGAAGATCTTGGAAAGCTGCAATATCTGTCCCAGGTACTGATGACAGTAATAGAATTTATGTAGGAATACACACATGACACAGTGCAGCCCTTAATAACCCTTAGCAGAAAGTTGGGCCCCATCCAGGTTAGAGGCTTGGAACAAAGTAGACCCAGGCGGGCTTGTGAGCAACCATGGCTCTCGGCCCTTTCGGTTTGCCTGAATGACCAAAAATAGTTCTATGGATTTTGTCCAGCAATAAACTTGTCTTGCGCTCTCACTAACAAGAATGAGGACTGCGTTTACATGTTACTATGACTGCAGTTTACTTTACTTGTGTTCTAGTAGACCTTGCCTAAGGGCCAAGACTGCCTCCCCCATTTGTTCTCAACAGAGCTCAGTTTAGCAGCTATAGTGTATTTTCCCTACATCTCGAAATAATTAATTTATTTAAAAAAAATTTAAAAAAATAAAGAGGATGTTCCGCCCAACTGAAAAACAGCAGGACAGTGGGGGAGAATAATAAGCAAGCAAACTTACCCATCCCCATGCCTCCTTTGCACCACTCCAGGGTCCAGTTGACAGTCACTGGATGTCATCTACAATTGAAAAATGGGTCCGTCACATACCCGTCTCTCCCAGCTGCAACCTCAGGTCACCGGCAGCTGTCAACAGGACCCGGAGATGTGCTATGGGGCACAAGGAGAGGTTAGTTTGCTTTGTTTAATATTTTCCACCCCCCCCCCATCTCTCTTCTGTTTCTCAGTTTGGTGGGACTTCTCCTTTAAAAGAATGAGAATGTCAGAGAACAATTATATTTTGTGGCTTTTTTTTTTTTTTTTTACCAGGTCTTAAAGGAAACCTTGAGATTATACCCAACAGCCCCTGGTACATCAAGAATCGCAGATGAGGAATTAATTATTGAAGGAGTAAAGATACCACCTAGAACAACTCTCTGGGTAGGTGATAGACTATCTGGATCCACAGTATCCCAGCAGGCCTGCTATTGTGGTGGTGAGCCCCAGGTGATGATGTTATATCGGAGGACTGGCCAGTCACTTGCTAGATGGTGAAGTGTGACCACTCCAGTGGTGGTTGGCCAAGGTACAGCCGGACCTTGAGGTGTTATATCATGATGCCAGTGCTGGTTGGGCACACAGGTGTGAGGGCAATTATGATGTTTCTCTTGATAAAGCACTTGGAATACAGTGTACAGTACAGTCATGCTGACTGAGTAGCGTAGTGAGTGATACAGAGAAGCAGAGTAGCAGAGAGGAGGATGCCGTGAGAGTCTCAACCCAAGTAGTACTGTGCTCTGCTGGCATATTGGAGGATGAGGTAAAAGAATACTTAGAAGAAGAAGAATACTTGTGCTTGTATATTGACCTTTGCTAGTCTTCACACCACCTTATGCCCACTAGATTTGGCTGAACCATCCTAGAGGGTGACACAAGGCCCAGACCTTGTTACCTGGGATGAGCGGAATACTGAGGGTTCCCTGCTGACAACCACGCTGCAAGATAGAGTTCCTAGGGTTACTGCAACTTTGCTCTATCCGGATCAGTTCCTAGCTTCTGTGGCTGTGGATACTGTCCTGCTCTGTGACTCTCCTAGTCCACGGCGTGGGTTGAGATGGTCTCTGACTTGTCCTCTCCTGAAAGGATTTAACACTGCATAGTGTTGTATAGAGTTACTGATAAGAAAACTTCGCTGTCCTGTCTTGCGTTCTACCCATGCGGTGTTCTAGCTAAGACTGACCCTTGAGGGTAAAGGGACCTGGCAGAGGGCCAGGGCCCAGAGAGGACCACTGTAAAGAGCTATCTAGCTTGCGCCCTTCCTCTACAATGTCCAACACGAAAGACCCTTGCACTTCCTCTACCCATGTGACTTCCTTCCTCAGCGTAACTAACATGCGCTTTGAGTGGATGAAGAGTACAATAGAAGAAGTAAAGAGGCAGATGATAGGAGAGAAGAAGAACAGATTCCTATTGGTTCGCAGATCCCTGTGACATACAAAGAAACAATAACCCTTTACACACTTCAGCTTTGCGGCATCTGAACACACGTATCTAATACAGCAACATCTAGTGGAAAAACTTTAGCACTACTTTCATCACCACCTAAGTACAATAAGTACAGGGTTTTACGAAGGCTGTATATAATAGTAACACCCGTGGTAGGACAGTATTAATCTAGAATACGAACTGGAGAGAATGGAACCGCTGCACATCCCCATCTATGGCTGATACTAATGCCGCTAGGCCTATATTAAAAATCAACACCAGAGTGTCTGTATATGAATTGATCAAGCCATATTGCCCTGTGTACCACCCCGCAGGTCCTCTGGTCCACACGGGTCCCTACGCTAACTCCACACCGTGTCGGTCAGCGACCGCCAACCCCGCAAAGCGTGCACGTGCTGGGAAGGGAGGCCATGGAACGGCCCTGCAACCCCAATGTCACAGGACCAGACCCAAAAAAGCCCCACCAAAACCCAGCCAGCACCACCGGCGGGGAAGGCTGCCCCCAAACGACACAAGTATGGATATGGTATTACACTTATCATTGCTGCTCTCACAGAATGGGGAAGACATAGGGTCCAGACATGTGAGCACAGACATATCCTGCTAATTTTGGTCATGTGGGTCTTATAAAGGAGTGCTAGCTGTTCAGAGAGGGAGAACTGTAAAACACGAACTGGAGAGAATGGAACCGCTGCACATCCCATCTATGGCTGATACTAATGCCGCTAGGCCTATATTAAAAATCAACACCAGAGTGTCTGTATATGAATTGATCAAGCCATATTGCCCTGTGTACCACCGCGCAGGTCCTCTGGTCCACACGGGTCCCTACGCTAACTCCACACCGTGTCGGTCAGCGACCGCCAACCCCGCAAAGCGTGCACGTGCTGGGAAGGGAGGCCATGGAACGGCCCTGCAACCCCAATGTCACAGGACCAGACCCAAAAAAGCCCCACCAAAACCCAGCCAGCACCACCGGCGGGGAAGGCTGCCCCCAAACGACACAAGTATGGATATGGTATTACACTTACCATTGCTGCTCTCACAGAATGGGGAAGACATAGGGTCCAGACATGTGAGCACAGACATATCCTGCTAATTTTGGTCATGTGGGTCTTCCTCTACCCATGTGACTTCCTTCGTCAGCGTAACTAACATGCGCTTTGAGTGGATGAAGAGTACAATAGAAGAAGTAAAGAGGCAGATGATAGGAGAGAAGAAGAACAGATTCCTATTGGTTCGCAGATCCCTGTGACATACAAAGAAACAATAACCCTTTACACACTCCAGCTGTGCGGCATCTGAACACACGTATCTAATACATCAACATCTAGTGGAAAAACTTTAGCACTACTTTCATCACCACCTAAGTACAATAAGTACAGGGTTTTACGAAGGCTGTATATAATAGTAACACCCGTGGTAGGACAGTATTAATCTAGAATGGGGCCATCAAACCCAGGCCCCTCAGCTGTTGTAAAACTACAATTTCCATCATGCTTGGACAGCCAAAGCTTTAGCCTAGTTTTATAACAGCTGTGGGCCTGGGTCTGACACCGGTGGTCTAGAACATTCAAAATTTCTCTAAAGTTTTAAACAATCTAATAAATAACATTGGACTTCTTTACTATACTATGAATAGACTTCATAGACATCATACAATCCATTGGGAATTCTTAGCTTTCTGGTGATTTCTTCTCTTTGTAGTTTAATACTTACATCATGGGTCGAATGGAAAATTTTTATCAAGATCCCTTGATCTTCAACCCAGATAGGTTTCATCCTGATGCTCCCAAGTAAGTGCAGTGCCCCTAGTGGAATATAATGTTATCGCCCAGTACATTATACAGTGACTATATATCAGTGTTTCTTACAGGCCTGGCTATGCTTACTTTCCATTTTCTCTTGGACCACGATCATGTATTGGACAAGTATTTGCTCAGGTAAGTTAAAATTAAGAACTGAATAAAAATGTTCATAACAAATTAATATTTCTTAGTAGCATCATTGTTAAATATGTTTAATATGTTCGTAAGTGACATAGGAGAAGGTTTGGTAGGTAAAGTTTGTCTGTTTGCTGACGACACAAAAGTGTGCAATAGGGTTGATATTCCTGGAGGTGTCAGTAATATGGAAAATGATTTAGCGTTGCTAGACAGTGGAAATTGAAGTTCAAGGTTTCCAAATGTAAAATAATGCACTTGGGGAGGAGAAATCCTCTATCCGAGTATCACATCGGCAGTACTGTGTTGGAAAAAGACTTCAGAAGAGAAGGATTTAGGGGCAGTGATTTCTGACAGCCTTAAAATGAGTCACCAGTGCAACCAGGCGGTGAGGAAAGCAAATCGTATGGTGGGGTGTGTATATATATGATATGCTGGGATGTATATATATATATATATATATATATATATATATATATATATATATATATATATATATAATGGTATGCTGGGGTGTATAGCTAGAGGTATAACCAGTAGGAAGAGGGAGATTGTGATCCCGCTGTATAGAGCTCTGGTGAGGCCACATCTGGAATACTGTGTCCAGTTCTGGAGACCTCACCTAAGAAAGGACATTGATAAAATAGAAGGAGTCCAAAGATGGGCTACAAAAATGGTGGAGGGTGTGAGGCATAAATCATATCAGGAGAGACTTAAGGATTTGAATCTGTATAGTCTGGAGGAAAGTCCTTTAAGTATGTTAAAGGACTAAATAAGGTTCAAGAGGGGAGTGTTTTTAGTAAAAAACTGAGCTCAAGAACAAGAGGTGGTTGGTAAATCTACAATAACAGAATTTAAACCCGCCTGGGATAAACATATATCTATCCTAAGATTATAAGAAAGAAAATCCTAAAAGGGCAGACTAGATGGACCCAGTGGTCTTTTTCTGCCGACAGTCTTCTATGTTTCTATGTTTCTAAGCAGTCCAATTAGTTTTTTTGCCCATATAACATACACTCAACATTACTGGTCCTACAGTGCCATCTGTTTCATTTCAGCACAGCTGCATATTTATATTCTGTTACTGTGGTTACGTCATGTGACCAATAGAAAAACACACAGATTTATGTGTCACAGGAAGTTGTGTTTCTTGGGTCAGCTGGCCTCCTGTGAACCACAGGATGACATCATCAGCCATCAGATCCCTCCCGGCAGCTCACAGAGCCCTCTTCACCCAGCTCTAGCTGTATGCTGCTGTTATCTGTATGGAATCAGGATATATAGTTTGTAATCTGTGATGTTATATATATATATATATATATATATATATATATATATCTCTATCTCTATCTCTATCTCTATCTATCTATCTATCTATCTATCTATATATATATATATATATATATATATATATATATATATATATATATACACACACACACACACACAGGGGTTTGCAATAAATTAAATATCAATAAAAAGTTATTGTTTTTCCAGTAATTCAATTTAAAAAGTGACCTCATATATTCTATAGAGTCATTACATACAGAGTGAACTTTTTCAAGCGTTTATTTTTGTTAAAGTTGATGATTATGGATTACAGCCAAGAAAAACCCCAAAGTCAGTATTTCATAAAATTTGAATAATTAACCCCAAACTCCTGCAGTAGCTTCCTAAGTGTTATAAAAGGTCCCTTAGTCTGGTTCAGTATGCAACACAATCACGGGGAGACTGCTGACTTGACAGATGTCCAGAAGGCCATGTCCAGTCATTCACACACTCCACAAGGAGGGTAAGCCACAAAAGTTGCTAAAGAAGCTGGCTGTTCTCAGAGTGCTGTATCAAAGCATAATAGTGGAAAGTTGAGTGGAAGGAAAAAGTGTGGTAGAAAAAGGTGCACAAGCAATTGGGAGAACTGCAGTCTTAACAGGATTGTAACGAAAATGCCATTCAAAGAGTGCCCTGCTGCTGGAGTCAGTGCTTCCAAAGCCACAATCACATTCAGACGTCTACAAGACGTGGCCTACAAGTGTTGCATCCCATGTGTTACTCCTGACCAATAAACAACGACAGAAGCATCTTATATGGGCCAAGGGAAAGAAGAACTGGACTGCTGATCAGTGGTCCAAGGGGCTGATTTCAGATGAAAGTAAATTTTGCATTTCATTTGGAAATCTCGGTCCCAGAGTCTGGAGGAAGAGTGGACAGGCTGTACACAATCCAAGCTGCTGGAGGTCTAGTGTGAAGTTACCACAATCAGTGATGGTTTGGGGAGCCATGTCATCTGCTGGTGGAGGTTCACTGGGTTTCATCAACACCAACGCTGCCGTCTTCCTGGAAATTTTAGAGCACTTCATGCTTCCCTGTGCTGGAAAGATTTTTGGAGATGGAATTTACTTCCAGCAGGATTTGGCACCTGTCCACACGGCCAAAAGTAACAATCCCTGGTTTACTAACCACAGCATCACTGGGCTTGATTGGCCAGCAAACTTGCCAGTCCTTAACCCCATAGAGAAATTATGCAGTATTCAGGCCATCAGCTGGTCGCTCCCATGCCGCATTGATGCCGTCATTCATGCAAAAGGTGCCCCGACCAAGTATTGAGGGCATTTACTGTACAGACATTTCATTTGGTCGACATTTTGGTATTAAAAACATTTTTTTTCAGTTGGTTTTATATAATATTGTAATTTTCAGAAATACTGACTTTTGGGTCTTTCTTGGCTGTAATCCATAATCATTAACAGAAATAAACGCTTGAAAAAGTTTACTCTGTATGTAATGACTCTATAGAATATATGAGGTCACTTTTTGAATTGCATTACTGGAAAAAAACCCTTTTTGTTATTATTCTAATTTATTGCAAACCACTGTGTATATACATATATATATATGCCCTATATAACATCTCTGTTCTCTCCATAAAGATGGAGGCCAAGGTGGTCATGGCCAAGCTTCTGCAGAGATTTGAGTTCGAGCTGGTGGAAGGACAAAGCTTTGAGATCTTGGATACCGGGACTCTGCGTCCTAAGGATGGTGTCATCTGCAGACTGAGACCTCGAGGAGAACAAAAATCCAGAAAACAATAATCTAATAAACACCATCCTATAGAAACAGGTTTAAAGAAACCTGTGGATTTTGTAAAGTGATAACTACAAACTATAGATATATAACGTGTGATCCTCGGCTTTTTGCAAGTATTATTGCAGGTCTCCAATGCTTTACAATGGTTTTTCCCATAATTAAAGGGAATGTGTCTTATTGTATAAATAATGTTTTTGTCTTAAACATATTTTTAAAGAATTTTTGGTGGCATTGTCCATTCTCCATTTTTCTTTCTATATTATAAAATAATCCAGAAATCTTGCAGTTTTCATTCTCACCACTGGGGTTAAAACTAGGCAGAGATTTCCTTTTGTGTCCGTGGTGATAAGAAGAGGCTGCTGTAAATTGATCTGTACAGCATTGCAGCGTCACCAGTAGATTGATAGCATCAATATAATACAGTAGTAGCTCCCTGTGGAATGATCTTTTCAAAGGTCACAGAGCGTGCTCAATGATGTTTTACATTCATCTCAAAGGGACAGAGTCTGTCTATTGTTGTCTATGTCAATGAGTCTTGCTGTAAAGTATGTCACTAAATGCTGTTGGCAACAGCCCAAGTCAGAAAATAGACACAGATTAGAATAGAGATCTAATTTTAGTATCTGACTCTAAGGGCCAGTTTACACAGAGCAAAATTGGGGGAATTCCAGGGCGGGACTTTCCGTCGCAGAATCCCACTACCCTCTGTGTCATACTGGCAGTCTATGGGAGGCTCGCACGCCTCCTCTCTCCGCACGGAAGAATGGACATGTCAATACCTCCGATCGGAGAGGTGCGGAGAGAGGAGGCGCGCGAGCCTCCCATAGACATCCAGTATGACAGAGAGGCTGGTGGGATTCTCCGACACGGAATTCTGCCAGTTTTGCTCTGTGTGAACTGGCCCTAGTTGGTAAAAGAAAATTTAGGTGACACATTCACTTTTAAACCTATCACCTGAGAATCCCTACTGATCATAAGGTGTACAAAATAATTCTACTGTTTTGTTTCTATAGCCCCTATGTAGGCTATGTGTCTCTATGGTAACAGACAGCAAACACACTCTGTGTAGTCTGATCCTGAAGTTAGAGTGCCTCCTATCTGTCCTTCCAAATATATGTTACTATTATTAAGGATTATTATTAAATGTAAGACGTTGCGAGACTGCAGCACTGCAGGATTATGCTGCACAAAGATGTACTGGGACAAATAAAAGAATTGTTTGTGAAAGTGGATATAACTTTTAAAGGGGTCTTCTGGCCTGTAAGTTGTATGAGGGTAGGTGTAGGTTGTGTATCAGGACTGCTTTTCTGTTCCAGTCTAGTCCTTTGTCTTATACACGGTATGCACAGAAGAGAAGAACCTGCTCCCCTTATATCTTTATAGCACACCCCCAGAAGTAGCAGCAATATGGAGAACGGTATAGAGCAGTAATTAACAGTGCAAATTGTCAATTTATTACTGAGTCTCTGTATCACTCCAGCTACTCCTCCTCCTACCCTCTCCATAGACCTCTATGGGCAGCAGTAACCAGATCCATCAGCAAGTTGGTAATCATGGAGACAGGAGTCTAAATGGAGAAGCATTTTTCATTAATAACATACATTATATAGTCTTGTATATTTTCTTGTACTATTGCATATATATGGATGTGGACTATACTAGAAATGATATGGATATTTATTATACTTGAAATAATATGGATACGGACTATACTAGAAATTCACATATTATTATTTAAAGGAAAGCACAATCCTTCAGCAGATTTCCTTGCTTTTCCAATTTATATAATCTAATTAAATAAATTATTTAGTTTCCCATTCAAATCCCCATTGACTTCAATGAAGCGTATTATTACATTGAAAATATGGCTGGATTTTTACCACAAATTTATGGACATATTTTACTTTTATTGATTGAGTCATTCATTAATGGTCAATATTAAGGTTAATTACGATGCTGTAGATTTGGAAGAATATAGGATGCTTGTCAGCAGAAAAAGCCCCCGGGTTCATCTAGTCGGCCCCATTAGTATTTCTCTTCTTATCTTCATTATATACAGCTCAGCATACCATTATATATATACAGCCCAGCATACCATTATATAAAACCCAGCATACCATTATACACTCACCGGCCACTTTATTAGGTACACCATGCTAGTAACGGGTTGGACCCCCTTTTGCCTTCAGAACTGCCTCAATTCTTCGTGGTATAGATACAACAAGGTGCTGGAAGCTTCCTCAGAGATTTTGGTCCATATTGACATGATGGCATCACACAGTTGCCGCAGATTTGTCGGCTGCACATCCATGATGCGAATCTCCCGTTCCACCACATCCCAAAGATGCTGTATTGCATCCATGTCGAGGGCCGGTCGGGCATTAATAAAATCATTCGAGGGCCGCATACCGTGTGCGGCAGTTAGTAGTGTGGGTTTGCAGCACCCAGGGCAAGGCAAAGTATTGTTCCCCTAGTTCCCCTGCTATTGTAGTTAACCCCCAGTGATGCCCCTGCTATTGTAGTTAACCCCCCCAGTGATGCCCCTTGTAGTCTAGTTAACCCCCAAGTCATGCCTCTGGTAGGCCTAGTTAACCCCCATCAGTCATGTCCCTGGTAGCCTAGTTAACCCCCATCAGTCATGTCCCAGGTGGCCTAGTTAACCCCCATCAGGCATGTCCCTGGTGGCCTAGTTAACCCCCAAGTCATGCCTCTGGTAGGCCTAGTTAACCCCCATCAGTCATGTCCCTGGTAGCCTAGTTAACCCCCATCAGGCATGTCCCAGGTGGCCTAGTTAACCCCCATCAGGCATGTCCCTGGTGGCCTAGTTAACCCCCATCAGTCATGTCCCAGGTGGCCTAGTTAACCCCCATCAGTCATGTCCCAGGTGGCATAGTTAACCCCCATCAGGCATGTCCCTGGTGGCCTAGTTAACCCCCATCAGGCATGTCCCAGGTGGCCTAGTTAACCCCCATCAGGCATGTCCCTGGTGGCCTAGTTAACCCCCAAATAAAAAAAATAAACATCCCACTCACCTTACCTCCGTTCCCACGCTGCCCATGTCCTCTTCTGTCCCAGGTCCTCTGTGCCGGTCTTCTCCTGCAGGCGGCGCGCGATGAAATGACGTCATCGTGCGCGGCCCGCAGGAGACTGAAGACACGCGCCGCTCTGCTGGGGAAGAAGCCGGCATAGACAGCATCCTCGTGTGTCCAGCAGCTGTCACAGACACCGGAGGATGCTGTGTATGCCGGCTCCTTCCTCCTCCAGAGCGGCGCGCATCACAGGGGAGCTGCGGGCCGCGGGCCGCATTGGGAGGCCTCAGGGGCCGGATGCGGCCCGCGGGCCGGAGGTTCCCCACCCCTGCTCTATTGGATTGAGATCTGGTGACTGTGGAGGCCATTGGAGTACAGTGAACTCATTGTCATGTTCAAGAAACCAGTCTGAGATGATTCTAGCTTTATGACATGGCGCATTATCCTGCTGAAAGTAGCCATCAGATGTTGGGTACATTGTGGTCATAAAGGGATGGACATGGTCAGCAACAATACTCAGGTAGGCTGTGGCGTTGCAATGATGCTCAATTGGTACCAAGGGGCCCAAAGAGTGCCAAGAAAATATTCCCCACACCATGACACCACCACCACCAGCCTGAACCGTTGATACAAGGCAGGATGGATCCATGCTTTCATGTTGTTGCCGCCAAATTCTGACCCTACCATCCGAATGTCGCAGCAGAAATCGAGACTCATCAGACCAGGCAAGGTTTTTCCAATCTTCTACTGTCCAATTTCGATGAGCTTGTGCAAATTGTAGCCTCAGTTTCCTGTTCTTAGCTGAAAGGAGTGGCACCCGGTGTGGTCTTCTGCTGCTGTAGCCCATCTGCCTCAAAGTTGGACGTACTGTGCGTTCAGAGATGCTCTTCTGCCTACCTTGGTTGTAACAGTTGGCTATTTAAGTCACTGTTGCCTTTCTATCAGCTGGAACCAGTCTGCCCATTCTCCTCTGACCTCTGGCATCAACAAGGCATTTCCGCCCACAGAACTGCCGCTCACTGGATGTTTTTTCTTTTTCGGACCATTCTCTGTAAACCCTAGAGATGGTTGTGCGTGAAAATCCCAGTAGATCAGCAGTTTCTGAAATACTCAGACCAGCCCTCCTGGCACCAACAACCATGCCACGTTCAAAGGCACTCAAATCACCTTTCTTCCCCATACTGATGCTCGGTTTGAACTGCAGGAGATTGTCTTGACCATGTCTACATGCCTAAATGCACTGAGTTGCCGCTATGTGATTGGCTGATTAGAAATTAAGTGGTAACGTGCAGTTGGACAGGTGTACCCAATAAAGTGGCCGGTGAGTGTATATATACATCTCAGCAAACTATTATATATATATACATACAGCCCAGCATACCACTATATATATATATATATATATATATATATATATATATATATATCTTGTGGGGAATAGCTCTGGTCGATCCTAGGTAGCAGTGCAGTAAGCAGGGACACAGACAGGGTAACGTCCAATTTAAGTGTTTTTATTTCACACTTAGCGTCAAAACACAAAGCAAACCTTAACAAAGGCTTAAACACAAATAAACCCTGCTTGGCTGAGCACCTGCTAGTACATAACCGATCCCTGACTATACGTGGGACCAGCTATCCAGCCCACGGGTACAAATAACAAAGTATGGTGTGGCCCATGCAATACCTTCAGTATTCCAGCAGACAGTTCTCCAGGTATGGCCACACCTCAGCTCTGCAGTGAGCTTCTTTTTAAGGCCCCAATGACCCCCAGCTGTGGGCTATGGAAGCCCAGGACCGAAGCCCGGGTGGAGTGAGCGTCCCACTGCCAACCTCACTCACTCCAGAAAAAGCAGGTCCCAGTACGTATTTTTACAATCTGTCTATGTTAGCTATGGCCAACACAGACAACCAGGCTATTAATCCTGCTTTACCTGTGTCTGGGTTAACCCCTTGGTTACCAGAGACACACCCAGGGCTTACCAGATACAGTTTACCACTTCAGTGGCAGATATCTGTGCTCCCAAACCATGCCTCTCTTACAATATATATACATACAACCCAGCATACCATTATATATATATATATATACAGCCCAGCATACCATTATATATATATATATATATATATATATATATATACAGCCCAGCATACTAATATATATTGTCACGATCCCCGTGACTTAGGTTCTGGATGATAGCCTACAGGGTCACGTGGCTGACAGGCTGACGTGACACCTCACCTTAAACCCACCTAACACAACTACAACAGACTATACGCTATAGCCTTAATAGATTAACAACTCACCCTTGGTAACGCCCTTCCTAGGGTCATAGGATCGTTAGAACACAAGAAGACTCTTATTAAAGTAAAATTTCATATCATAAAAAAGTACAGTGCGTACAACAAAGGGTTATTTAAGAAAACTACACGACAAAATACACAGACATATATATTTACAGTGAAATACAGTTCTTAATATAAAAGGGAGAAAAAACAGAACTTAATACTTTACGCAACGTATTAGTCCAGTTGCCTGGGGAAGCAGAATATAGGCCAGTCCATCCAACAAGGGATCCCCAAAGAATGACAATTTCCATCAGCCATTTCTGTTTTAGGGTAAATTCACACGGGCGTCTCGCATAAAAAAACCCGCAGCTAATCCGCACCTAATCCGCAATACACGTATTAATAATAATAATAAATGTATTGCGGATTAGCTGCGTTTTTTTTATGCGAGACGCCCGTGTGAATTTACCCTTAAAAGGACTTGAGAGACCCTCTCCCCACCCTCCTTTCTCTGATGTCAGAGGAGGCCAGGGAATATGGTAATGGCCTTTTACAACCCTGGGTTTATGACACCCATGGTAGTCTACCACTTGCCTCAAGGTGTTCATATTCCAATCTTTCTGCAGGTGTTTATCCTAGCAATGTCTCAGGTATACCATTCCCTCTGTTATCACCTCCCGAACACGTACATACCAAACATGGCGGCGGTTGGCGCAATACAGTGGGAGTTATCCGAAAGCTTTCTGTTCCCATGGGACAATAAGGCCCCTTTTAATACTGTCGGTTGGTATCAGTGTCCTGTGTACCTCTGCAAAAGCGTACCTCTAGAATATGTATAAATTCCATATTTCTGGAGGGGTCAGATGCCAGAATGGTGTTCTATGGGTGACCTCCAGTGTCCCTTACCTAACCTCTCTGGGTCTCTGGTTTGTGACAGACCAGGATGTGGATTGTTTTTGTAAACAAGTTTTATGGGTCCTGGTGTTTATGACCCACTTAGTTCCTGGCCTCAGGTCTTTAGTTCCTGGCCTCAGGTCTGGACACTAGATAACCATGACCTTTGGAATCAGGAATGCTAGAGGGGCTATATATATATATATATATATATATATATATATACACACACATACAGCCCAGCATACCATTATATATATATATATATATATATATATATATACATACAGCCCAGCATACCATTATATACAACTCAGTATACCATTATATATACAGCCCAGCATACCATTATATATACAGCCCAGCATACCATTATATATACAGACCAGCATTCAATTATATATACAACTTAGCATACCATTATATATACAGCCCAGCATACCATTATATATATATACAGCCCAGTATACCATTATATATATATATATATATATATATATATATATATATATATACAGCCCAGCATACCATTATGTACAACCCAGCATACCATTAGGGCCTGTTCACACCACAGAATCAGCACAATGATTCTACTCAGAACTCCCACCCGCAGACTCCGCACCTAATCCCACCTGCTATTTCTTTCAATGGGAGGTCTCTTGTGCCTCCGCTCTCCGTGCCTTTCCGCTCTAAGAATTGACATGTCAAAAGTTTTTTTTAAAGGAACAGTGCCCATTTAAACTACAAGGGGGACATTTATGAAACATACGCCCGAGGCGTATGCCAGGGGAAAGGTGCAGATTTGTACCTTTTCCCTGGAGTACGCCTCCCGTACGCCCCACTCGCCCGATGGGCGGGCTGGCGGAGCTTGCAGGGGAGTGATAAGGCGTTGAGGAGGCGTGGCCTCCTCCTGCGCCTCATTTATGATGATTTACGCCTGCTCGCAGGCATAAATCATGATCAAAATCTACAGCTGCTAGGAAACAGGTGTAGATTTGGTACGCCGGGCGGCCGGATTCACTAAGAGTAAATCCTGCCAAGGAAAAGGGGGTGGGGCCTCATATAAGACCGGCGTACTTGTACGCTGGTCTTTATAAATCCCCTCCCGGTGTTTTGAAGAAGTAGATAAATGGGACCTGTACAGAAGACCATGGAAATCGTGCAGAAGTATAGAGTACCCATATACAATCCCACACTAAAACATGGAAAACAATACGACGGCCTCCATACAGAACTCCACAAGTGCATGTCTACAGATCTTTGAGAAATCCCGTGCAAGGAGCTCCTAAAAGATGCAGTATGATTTTCATTAGAATTTCTAGATTTTTTTTTAAATTTGAATGCTAGTTTAGTTATGTGATATTGGGCCCTTACCTAGTGATACTTTCTATGCCTTACATATTATATTCTGTTATACAATGTATACATTTCTGTAATTCTCTAAGTAACTGGAACTGCATTATTGTTGCAGTGTAGATCTCATATCCCTATAGGGTTCCTGCCTCATTCTATCTAGGAACAGTCAGTCCAGTATCTACATTGTATCCCTGAGCACTTTCCTCTATGTGGAGGGCCCCTGCCCAAGAATGTGAGTAGCACTTCCTTGTCCTTCAGGGGGAGGGACGGCCGGACTCACTGTGCAGCCGCCACTTTATAGCCTGGTACAGTAAATGCTACAGGCAGCTTCCATCCTGTGCTTATACAAGAAGAAGACATGGGGGTGTGGAGCTTTATTACTGGGGCTGCTCTTCTGCTCCTGATCCTGGTCGCCATCTGTTTCCTTCTGTACTGTGGATATATCTACTACACCCACGTGAAGTATGATCACATCCCTGGACCCCCCCGAGACAGGTAAGGAGGAAGAACACAGAGAAATAGTATTATGCCGCTTACAAGGTCAATAATATATCATCATATTTGGAGGCTTATTCACATCATGTATTTCTTGTTGTCTGTTGAGCGTATACCTTTAAATGCAATGCACTATATTGCTGGACGTAACCATAGGCTTCAATTGGTAAAGAGTATAGCGCAGATGTGCATACCTCTATGTATTGCCGGATGGCATAGCATGCAAAATGTTCTTCAGGAAGGATGTATGCCTACATGTATATATACTTTTATTAAAGTCAATGGGAAACACATGGAAATGTGAAGCCTTTTTACTCTTTAGTGTACTTTTTTATTCTATAGTGTACTTGTCATGGAAGAGGTTGTAGTCGGTGGAGGTACAAGTGTTGAGACCCCCACAGGTACAAATCTACGTGACTTTCAGTATATCCGTATGCAGCTGGTGTGGCTTTCTGATGGGATCCAGCAGAAGTGAAGAGGCAAATGCTCAGCACTTCTGCTTCTTCTTTCTAGTGATCAGCTGATCACAACTTATGACATGCCACAAGTTTGTTGAAATGACAGGTACATTTAAAGCGTTGTAACCGGCTTTCAGTGGAATTCTACAACTTAACAGGAAAGACGTTATCTAGGTCATGAATGTATAGAAAAGTATTGCTGTATGTTAAGCGTAAACGTAAAAGAAAATATGATCAGCATTACCAGGCTTCATCATGTGATCAGCATTACCGGGCTTCATCATGTGATCAGCACTACTGGGCTTCATCATGTGATCAGCACTACTGGGCTTCATCATGTGATCAGCACTACGGGGCTTCATCACAGCCATTTTTCTTGTTATAAACAAACTGATAAAGCCTGGTAATGCCGATCACATGATGAAGCCTGGTAATGCCGATCACATGATGAAGCCTGGTAATACCAATCACATGATGGAGCCTGGTAATACTGATCACATGATGAAGCCTGGTAATACCAATCACATGATGGAGCCTGGTAATACTGATCACATGATGAAGCCTGGTAATGCTGATCACATGATGAAGCCTGGTAATGCCGATCACATGGTGAAGGCTGGCAATGCCGATCACAGGATGAAGCCTGGTAATGCCGATCACAGGATGAAGCCTGGTAATGCCGATCACATGACGAAGCCTGGTAATGCCGATCACATGGTGAAGCCTAGTAATGCTGATCACATGGTGAAGCCTGGTAATGCTGATCACATGGTGAAGCCTGGTAATGCTGATCACATGATGAAGCCTAGTAATGTCAATCACATGATGAAGCTGATAATGTCGATCACAAGATAAAGCCTGGTAATGCTGATCACATGATAAAGCCTGGTAATGCTAATGACATGATGAAGCCTGGTAAAGCTGATCACATGATGAAGCTTGTTAATGCTGATCACATTGTGAAGCCCAGACAAAAAATTTAAATAAAGTTTCAGGGAGAACACAGCCAAGGGAACCTCAGCTTTTGATTGTAAACTATAATGTTTCCCATTCACTGATCGCATGCAGAGATCTCGATGGGAATACAGAACATGTATGGGGATACAGGACATAGAGTGGGAATACAGAACATGTATGGGGATACAGGACATAGAGTGGGAATACAGAACATGTATGGGGATACAGGACATAGAGTGGGAATACAGGACATGGAATGGGAATACAGAACATGGGATGGGATACAGGACATGGAATGGGAATACAGGACATGGAATGGGAATACAGGACATGGAATGGGAATACAGGACATGGAATGGGAATACAGGACATGGAATGGGAATACAGAACATGTAAGGGGATACAGGACATGGGGTGGGAATACAGGACATGGAATGGGAATACAGAACATGTAAGGGGATACAGGACATGGAATGGGAATACAGGACATGGAATGGGATAGGATACAGAACATAAGTTTTAACCAGAATGTCACAGCCCTATATATTAGTGCTCCACCTTCTCTTCTATCATCTACAATGCAGTCAGGCTCCCTGTTACTCTATGTACATTACTATATAGAACAGGTTACCTGAGTTTTTTCCAAGTCATTTTATAAGAATAGTTTCAACAAACAATAAAACCCGTCCTCCTAGTTCTAACCAGTCACTGCTACACAACGGCCTAGATTTTTCATTGCATATAAGATAGGCGAGGTTCTCGACTGTGTTTGACCCACCGCCTAATTCTATTTCTGTGTTGTGTTTGAATAACAGATAACGGGAAATAAATTGATCCCTTTAAGTCCCCATTGGTATCATGCAGCTGTCAGCCAGTGTAAAATAGGGATGGGGATACTGCATCCCTCCAGATGTTGCAGAACTACAATTCCCATCATGCCTGGACAACCAGCTTTGGCTGTCCAGGCATGATGGGAATTGTAGTTTTGCAACTTCTGGAGGACAAAGGTTCCCATCCTTGGTGTAAAAGGACCTTAAAGGGGTTATCCGGCCTTAGAGACAGCACCACTCTTGTCTCCTGGTCAGGTGAAGTTTGTAATTAAGCTCCATTCACTTCAATGGAACTGAAAACAAGAGCCGTACTGTCTCTGGAAGAAAGTGGCCATGTTTTTCTAACGTTGGATTACCCCTTTAAAGGGAATGTGTTATCAGAAAATGACTTATTTTATAAACAATGATTTTATGTTAAACATATTTTTAAATAATTTTTGTGTTTTTTTCTAATTTAAAATTTTTCTATCTATATTATAAAATAATCCTCATATCTTGCAGTTCTCATTCTGACCCCTGGGGCTAAAACTAAGCATAGACTTCCTGTTGTGTCTGTGGTGATAAGAGAAGGCTGCTGTAAAGTGATCTGTACAGCATTGCAGTGTCATGTGACACCAGTAGGTAGAGGAGACAACAGCAGCTCCCTGTAGAACGACCTCTTCACAGGTCACAGAGTGCACTCAGTAATGTTTCACATTCATTTGGAAGGAACAGAGTCTGTCTATTGTCGTATATTCCCATGCGTCTTGCCATAAAGCATGTCACTAAATGCTATTAAAAAAAGCTCAGGCAAGATGGCCGCCCCCATAAAAATGTACAAAAACTGAAATAAAAAAAAGTTCAGTCAGAAAATGGAAATAGATTAGAATAAAAGGACAGGTTTTAGTATCTAACTCTAATCAGTAAAAGAAAATCTAAGTGATACTTGCCCTTTAAGTCTACACTGACTAAAACTGAATAAAACAGGTAAACGAGTAAAGGCCCTATTACACCAACGACTATTGGATGATTATCGGCCGTTAGTGGGTTCGGCCTCAGTACCTCCCCACCAATCTCCATATCGGCCTTCGGCTTCTTTGTGATGAATACAACCGTGGGTATGACACGTGAGCCATCGCTCTATTTATACCTATGTAGCCACCAGAAGGAGCCAAGTACAGCACTCAGCTCTTTCCAGCGGCTCCATTGAGCCTGGACAATCTCTTTAACCCCTGACAAGCCAATGAAATAAATAATGATATTCTATATAATTCTATTTCTATTGCAGCTTCCTCTTTGGACACTCACCGACTATAATTAAGATCATGAAGAACAAGAAAGTCATTTACGACACCTTCCTGGAATGGTAAGTTAGGACCAGGTAATTTTTTAGCTACTGTGAGTTATAATTATTATGAGGGGCGAAAACAATTCTTTACAAGTTCAATGAAACCACAAAATCTAAAACATTCAAGTGTTTTATTGTGAATATTTTGTTACAAATAGTAGTTTGTCACGTCCCCCTTAGGCCTCATTCACACTTCTGGAGTGCAGCCTGTGGTTTTGGACTCACAATTGTCGGCTGCACTACAGACCTATACATTTTAAGGCTCCCATTATGTATCAGACCGGCCGTTCCGTGACCCGGCCGGGTCATGGAACTGCCGGTCTGTGCCCGGATCATCACGGCCGGTACTTAATTACCGGCCGGATGATCCGTCCGGCCGCAGAGCTCTGATGCGGGCGCATCAGCGTGCGCCCACATCAGAGCTTCCCCCTGCACACAGTGAAGCGAGCGGCCGGAGCTGCTCGCTTCACTGTGTGAACTGACAGGTCTTTCTGCGGCCGGAATTCACTGAATTCCGGCCGCAAAAAACTGACATGTCAGTGATTTGCGGCGGCATATGGGATCCCGCCGGAGCGCATACAATGTGTGTACGCTCCTGCCGGGATCCCATTAAAAGTAAGGCACTGTTCCACCGCGGTAAAAGTACGGCCGTTCTTGCCATCAACGGCCGTACTTTTACGTAGTGTGAACATAGCCTAATGACCCTGTTCACATGTCTGTACGTGTTACGGGGCCATGATTCGTGATGCAAAAAAGAAACTAATAAGGACCCGCAGTTGTGCCACAGATCACTATGGGGGAAATTTATTAAACATGGAGTAAAGTGAAACTGGCTCAGTTGCCCCTAGCAACCAATCAGATTCCACCTTTCATTCCTCACAGACTCTTTGGAAAATGAAAGGTGGAATCTGATTGGTTGCTAGGGGCAACTGAGCCAGTTTCACTTTACTCCATGTTTAATAAATCTGCCCCTATCTGTCTATGTAGAGATCCATGCATTACAGACAACTACAGATGCACAAGGGATGTTGAAGGGGTTGGGCACTTTATAGTAAAACAGTTCAGTGTACAGTATTAGTAAGTGTACTCACTGTATATACTGACAGCAGCTCCCTGTGTACTCACTGTATATACTGACAGCAGCTCCCTGTGTACCTCATAGAGCTAAAATCAGATTCCCCTCCTCCAGGCTGTGCTGTCCTGCTCTGTGGTGATTCTGTCCATAAGATGGTCAACATAGAGAAGCATGGGACACTGCCCTGACCCCCCCAGTGTCCACCACTGAGCCTGTACATGTGTGTGGAGGACACAGGGGACGGGGTTTGTCACATGCTCCTCCATGTCAGCCATCTTATGGACAGAAACACTACAGAGCAGGACAGCACAGCCTAGAGTAGGGGAGTCTGATCTTAGCTCTATGAGGTACACAGGGAGCTGCTTTCCGTATATACAGTGAGTACAGGGAGCTGCTGTCAGTATATACAGTGAGTACACAGGGAGCTGCTGTCAGTATATACAGTGAGTACACAGGGAGCTGCTGTCAGTATATACAGTGAGTACACAGGGAGCTGCTGTCAGTATATACAGTGAGTACAGTTACTAATACTGTACACTGAACTATTTTACTATAAAGTGGCCAACCCCTTTAAGCATTACACAGTGCTCATTCAATGGATAACATATGTCAGGAATGGGGAACCTTCTGCCCTCCAGCTGTTGCAAAACTTCAATTCCTGTAGCCTGTCCAGACATGATGGGAATTGTAGATTTGCAAGAGGGCCGAAAGTTCTCCATCCCTGACGTATGTAATGGTAATGACAAGTCCTCCAAAGCAGGAGACGCTCTTTATAATCATTTCATTCTGAACAAGATTTCCTGAGCAGCCCCTTTATGTTTTTACTCATCCGGAAATAAACTTTTCTGAATAAACTGTTAAGTGTACATGAGGAGGAGCACACTTTATACCACTAGTATATGGCATTTATTACCAGTCTGCATCTCTGTAGTCCCAGTCTCTAATTATTATTTGTCCTTCAGCTAGTGAGTGTAGACTAGCTGCTATGATATCTCCCATACCCTGCTTCCTTATATCTCCATAGCACACCCAGCTTCAATCACATTATAGAGCAGTAGTGAGCAGTGTAAGTCTTTTATGCTTCCACGACTTTACCGTCTTGGTTTTGCTATGTCAATGCTAAGGATTATACTTCTGGGAAGACTTCATTGTCTCGTATATACAGTCTGTTGCTTGTCTATGGCAATGTATCTATAAGTCATATAAATCTGTATTTCTTAGGGTGGAGAAGTATGGTCCAGTGATACGTATTAATGGATTACACAACACATTGGTCCTTATTGTCTCCCCAGAAGGAGTTAAGGCAAGTAACCAGATATGTCTCTCCAGTTATATTCCCCTCTATTTCTGTGTTCTCTATCCTGACTGATCTCCCTGTATTCCTATATTCTCTGTCCTGACTGATCTCGCTGATATATACCAATGTAGTAACCTACTTTTTCTCCACAGGAGTTTTTGATGACACCCAAATACACCAAAGACAATTTCTATAAACGTATTGAAGCTTTGTTTGGGACAAGGTAACAATGGCTTACGAGCTTTGCCACTTTTGCAACCACTTCTTTGTTGCATATAAACAATTCTGTAAATAGATGTGATTGACATATGCTACCGCTTTGTGTATACAGCTCAGATACAGACTGGTGTCTTCATAGTTACAGGCTACAAACAAACCCCAAGAAACCCCTCATGAATCCGGCATTCATAGCCCCTTCTGTCTGTCCCCTATTTCTTGCCAACATACGTTCAGCATGACTGCAGACTGCACAGGATTGGTTTGTAGTCTGTTACTATGGATACAAATAGATTTTAATTGGAGCTGTAGACACAAAGCAGAATTTTAATGAAGGTTATTAGAAAATTTGAATAAAGGGAAACTAAAGGTCCTATTACACGAAGCGATTAGAGTCTGTATTTGGCCAATTATCGGCAATTACGGCCCATAATCGATTTGTATAAAAAAGGCAACGATCAGTCGACATGCACGATGTTGGCTGGTCATTGTCTTTCAATGTTCTTCAACATGTTGAAAGACAAAAGACGATAGCAACAATGAGGCGGTTTGGTGTACTAGGGGCGGGCTATCCCCCTCAGTGTACTGATCAGCCTCGGACGGTCTACCTATGTCAATGAAGTGAGTGATGTCACTGCAGCGTGCTTATCGGTGCACTGAAGTGCACTAAACCGTCTCATTTGTATAAGGAGTAAACTACAAATTTGTCAAAAATGGCAATGAGGATTAAGGTAAGGAAACTACCTTCATCCTCAGCACCCTGTGTGCTATAGGATATATGCGTTTAACCTGCTGTCTGTTTCCCTTTTATTTTGGATTTTGCTTTGTGGCGAATGGGCAGCCGTGGATGCAAATTGGAGTTTTGCAACACCTGGAGGGCAGATGGGTCCCTATTGTTGCTTTAGAGCATCTGTGGGACTGTTCGGTTCTTGTCAGGACCTCTATCTGATATTAGGGCGGCGACTGCAAGGAGCGATCCTGTCCGCATGGACGATATTCCTACAGGAATCTATGTAACTATGAGTTACTGCAGTTTTAAAGGCCAAAGAAGATCCAAAGTTCCAATAGATGAGTTTATATTAAAGGGAATCTGTCAGCACCCAGACTGGACCCGAGGTGCTGACAGTGTAGTATAGGTGTGCCCCCCCTTGTGCGCCTGGTCCCCGTCTACAAAGCCTCCGTGCAGTTGATCTTTTACACTCTTTACAAACCCACTCTAACCAGGTGTCAAAGAGAAGTAGTGGCTTGGCGTTTGTGCAGCACCTTGGCACGCCTCACCACTACTTCCTCTTCCCCCTGTAAGAGTGTCGCATGCACACTGAGGGAAGAAGCCAATGCCTTCAGTTGGAACGTTCAATGCACACGCGGCCCTCCTGCCCTACGGTGCAAGCGCGAATAGCATCACCAGGAGCGTGTCCCCAGAGGGAATTGGCGCAGGCGCAAACTGGCGAGTCGGCGTGCGCAGCCCTTGCTAGCAATGGCGCATGCATACAACTACATGACGGCAACGGGGAGCAGGGGGCAGGCCAATGGGTAAATTATGCATGAAAACAGGGAGGAGGAAGTAGTGGGGAGGCGTGCCAAGGTGCGGCACAAACGCCAAGCCACTACTCCTCTTTGACACTTGGATAGAGTGCGTTTGTGAAGAGTGTGAAAAATCGACTGCATGAAGGCTTTGTAGACAGGGACCATGCACAAAAGGGGATACACATCTATACGGCATGGTCACTACAATGTCAGCACCTCGGGTCTGGTCCGGATGCTGACCGATTCCTTTTAAAGTTACTAGGATGAATGGATGGAAATTGACTTTAGTTTTTAAATCCTGTATTATCTAATACAAAGTTTAAACTTGTTTGTAGTCTGTTTTATGACTTTTATCCTTTTTTACAGATTTATGGGGAAGGGTTTGGTGACAGACCAAGACTATGAGCACTGGCACAAACAGAGGAGGATTATGGACCCAGCATTCAGCAGAACGTAAGGACCTGTTCCTAACAACTCTGATATAGATGGTATCAATCTATGGATCATACAGTATAGACATTCTCTGAACATGAGATTTTAGCACTGTTTCCTTTCCTTCCAGCTACCTGATGGAATTAATGGGAACCTTCAATGATAAAGCAGAAGATCTGGTGGACACACTGGGGGAGAAGGCAGATAGAAAATGTCAGGTTGGGATGCACGATATGCTGAGCAGAGTCACGCTGGATGTGATAGCCAAGGTGACTATGGACGGGCCTAACCCTGTGCGCCAAAAATATACAAAACTTGTGTATATTATACTAAGGCCGCATTCACACAATGTTTGCCTTAAGCCTTAAGGTTGTCCGTAATTGCGGATCCATAATCTCGGTTCAGCTTAGAGCCAATGAGGCCTTAAAGAGTCCTAGTAAATCTATATGGCGGAGGTATACATCAGGTAGTCTCCTGACTGACTGGTCGGCCACCCACCATATTGTGTAAAGTAGTCATGCACAACACTAAAAATGTTCCCAGTAAAGCAAGCAATCTTCCCAGCTTGTTACATTGTGTCCGGCTGTAAATGGTATAGTGCTGGGCCTGCTCCCATAATGGTTTTAATATAATAAACTATCAGTATAATTTTCCTATTCCAGGTTGCCTTTGGGCTGGAGCTGAATTCCCTTCATGATGATCAGACGCCATTTCCCAGAGCCATCTCTACTGTTATGAGAGGAATGGTGGAAACACGAAATCCTTTAGCAAAGGTATATATTCTCATATCTGTGATGACTTGTGATTTTTTTAATATAAGTAAATTACAAATCATTGGCACTTTCTGGCACCAATTGATTTGAAAGAAAAACAATTTTGGTGAACTGCCCCTTTAAGGTTATGAGGGAGGCCTAGGGTTAATATACTGTACAATGTGTGATATCTTCCTTTGGATAACAAAATAAAGGACAGCTATGGTTCAGGGGGTTGTCCAGGATTAAAAAAACATGGCTGCCCTACACCGTACATAGGTTATGTCTGTTATAGCAGCTGCACTGAAGTGAATGGGACTGAGCTGTAGTACCACGCACCACCTATGGACAGGAGTGGAGCTATTTTCCAGCCATGTTTCAGCTATCACATGGCCATGTTCTTCTAATCTTGAACAACCCTTTTAGGTATTGCTTATAGTTACCATTTTCTCAGTACAATCCAGGGAAGCAGGCCTTCATCCGAGACGTCAAAGAGAACATCAAACTCCTCAGGAACACTGGAAAAGAATGTATTGAGCGAAGAATGAAGGCCATTCAAGAAGGAGAAGACATTCCTGTGGATATCCTCACACAGATTCTTAAAGGGGCAGGTATGGGCATTGCTCTTAATGCAATGAAGAGTAGTTTATGTCACTTATACCCCTTCTTTACTGCTGATTATAATAAACCTTTATTTAGTTTGGGTTTTTTTCTACCCATGTTTGTGTGTTTCACCTGGGGACTCTATGGTTTCAATCCATGCTCGAAAAAATGAGAATAAATAAAAAATAATAAAAAATAGAAATAGCACAATAATTAGCAAAAAAAATTTGTTAAATATGTTTTATTATTTACAGTATAACTGCGTGCATTATTTTGGGGCTTGTACATACTTTATCCAAGAAGGCTGCTGTCACTTTACTACATATGCAGTCTATGGGGGAGATTTATCAAACATGGTGTAAAGTGAAACTGGCTCAGTTGCCCCTAACAACCAATCAGATTCCACCTTTCATTTTCCAAAGAGTCTGTGAGGAATGAAAGATGGAATCTGATTGGTTGCTAGGGGCAACTGAGATAGTTTCACTTTACACCATGTTTGATAAATCTCCCCCATATCTCTATGTCTATGTAGACACACATGCACAGCATAAAGGATATTTGGGGGACATGGTAGATATTATAATATTGGGATACATGTAGGAAGCTTCCAGCCTCTTACACTTATCCCAGTACAGTAAGTGTAAGGAGCCAATCACTGACAGACAGAGCATGGAGGATAGCGGACGTCTTACCCGTGCTGTGTTATAATGTAACCTATCTTGCTGTGTGCTCGGGCAGGTTGCCTCTGTAGTAAAGTGACGGCTGCCATTTTGGATATAGTATATAGTATTCTGGTGTCTCATCATTTCCTTCACTTTTTTCACTCAGAGTTGGAAGATGGCTGCAGTCTGGAGGATTTAATAGATAACTTTGTTACATTCTTCATTGCAGGTTAGTTTATTTATAAGATAGAAGTTACTAGTTCTATCTATCTATCTATCTATCTATTATCTATCTCCTATTTCTCTCTCTCTCTCTCTCTCTCTCTCTATCATCTATTATCGATCATCTAAATATCTATCTATCTATCTCCTATCTATCTATCTATCTCCTATCTATCTATCTATCTATCTATCTATCTATCTATCTATCTATCTATCTCCTATCTATCTATCTATCTATCTATCTATCTATCTATCATCTATCTATCTCCTATCTATCTATCTCCTATCTATCTATCTATCTATCTATCTATCTATCTATCTATCTGTCTCCTATCTATCTATCTATCTATCTCCTATCTATCTATCTATCTATCTATCTCCTATCTATCTATCTATCTATCTCCTATCTATCTATCTATCTATCTATCTATCTATTTCCTATCTATCTATTTATCTATCTATCTCCTATCTATCTATCTATCTATCTATCTACTATCTATCTATCTATCTATCTATCTATCTATCTATCTATCTATCTATATATCTATCTATCTATCATCTATCTATCCCCTATCTATCTATCTATCTATCTATCTATCTATCTATCTATCTATCTAACAGAAGTTGACTGTTAACTTACTTATGGTTTCAGGACAAGAAACAACAGCCAACCAGTTATCCTTTGCTGTGATGGAATTAGCACAGAACCCCGAGATCCTGACCAGGTGAATGGGCTTCATTATCAGACTAGGACTATGTTCACACAACGTATATTTTCATAAAAGTAATAGGAAATTATATGTTACGTTACCGTCTATGGAATCCCGGCCAGAGCATGTACACACAGTATACGCTCCGGCCGGGATCTCTAGCGGCGCCGCAAAAAACTGACATGTCAGGTACGCTCCATTGTGTGTAGTGAGGAGTTCTGATGCGGGTGCGATAGAACTCAGCGGTGCTAAAGATAATCTTTTCTGAGGCCGGACGTTCCGTGACCCGTCCAGGTCACGTAACGGCCTGTCTCATACACTGTGTGAACATAGCCTAGTAGTGTATAGTTCTACCATTATATCAGTATCTGTTCTGATAACATTCCTGATACCTAAGGGTTCAGTCTGAAGTGGATGAAGTTATCGGCTCCAAAAGAGACATTGCCTATGAAGACCTTGGAAAGCTGCAATATCTGTCTCAGGTACTAATAGCAATAACTGTCACTGCCCCAGATAAGACACCGTTTAGATTTGGTACACAAGCAGAGAACAAGTGTATCGTTTTCTGGTCAAAGTAAATATTTTTTATTATCACTTGAAGGAGAATCCTGGCAAAATGTACAAAACAGGCAGGGCAGTGGGTGGTGGGAACACAATAAAGAAGTTATACTTACCTGACCCGGTGTCCGTGCAGAGCAGTGTCACAGCTCACGATCACCCACTGGTCTTCTGAAGCTAATGGTCCTGCAACATCACAACCTGCCTGCTTAGCCAATCAGGGACTGGGACGGGAAATCTCTGCAGTCACTGAATGGCTCAGAAGGTAGTTCCTGCCATGTTGTGACATCACAGGAAGCTAGGAGATACAGGAGTCTGAAGGCTGACAGTGAGTGGTGGTGCTGCGCTGTGGGGTCACAGGGACAGGTAAGTATAACTTTATTAAAAAACCTGTCCTGTTCTATTTACACATGGGGGCAACTCGTTTTGGATGTAGGTAATTTTTGTTTTTTTCTGCAAGGTCTTAAAAGAAACCTTAAGGTTGTATCCCACGGCTCCTGGGACATCAAGAGCTTTAGAGGAAGAAACGGTTGTAGAAGGAGTGAGGATTCCAGCCAGGACTACTCTGATGGTACACTATAGACCTTGTGGATCTTAGGCATCCCATTCTGGATGATTATTTCTGCTGGAGATTAAAGATCTAATAAATTATGTGGAACTTCTTTATAACCTTATGACAGAACTTGTAGAGCGTTTACTATTAAAAGGAATTTATGATGTTTATAACCAAGCACAATACAATGGTGGGAGGTGGTGACCCCATACGGACCACTAGGACTTCTCAGGTTGTCTATGATTTCTTTTCACTCTAGTTTAATTCCTACATCATGGGTCGGATGGAGAAATTTTATCAGGATCCTTTAGTCTTTAATCCAGACAGATTTCATCCCGATGCTCCAAAGTAAGTGCGGTGTGCATACTGTGATACAATCCCTACTGGTTGAGCATCATGCAGTGACTGTGTATCATCATTTGTTATATTCCAGGCCTGGCTATGCCTACTTCCCATTCTCTCTGGGTCCACGATCGTGTATTGGACAAGTATTTGCTCAGGTAGGTATATCATTGGAAGTACGACAAAGCAGAATATTATCTGGAACTTGGGATATTTGGTATGGTTGCACCTCAGAATCATCATCAACCTCAGAGTTATCATCCCATTCTGTGCAGGCGGAGATGTCCAGCTGGGAGATCTTTGAAAAACTGAGCTTAGACTTCTGCTATTTCTAATACATAGTGGCCACATCACTCTATAGAGCACCCAATATTCTTACATACTGCATACAAAAATCACAATAGAGCACTATAGAGGGTTGCATTTGACATCTAATAATAGGGAGAGGCCTAGGAGCTCTCATTTACTGACATATTTGTCAAGTTTGGATTTTGATGTGATGTCTTCAGATTGGTGCAACAATAAGAATAAACCTGAACACTTTGGGTAAGTATGTGAGTATGCGCCTTTAGCCTAGCAATGACTAGCCCCTCAGATATTCCAATAAACACTCCTTGGGGTTTGACGACATGGTATGGTTCAACACGTCTCAATCTGTGAGGCTTATTGCATGATGAGGTACAAGTCCCTGACACTGGCATGCAGAAAGAACACACCAATGCTGTTCCTTTATTTATTGGCTGTGTCTGCACTGAAGACTGGAGAGTCATGTTTCTTCCTTAGAGAAGGAAGTTCCTCCTAGTCCTTAAGCCCTTGGTGAGGTTTTAGCAACAGTCTCTTCCGGATGCAACCGGGTATATAGCAGACTTGTAAAGACAGAGCTAAGGTGGTGCTGCATAGGCTGAGGTGAAATGTGCCGGATGATGGGAGTAGTAGTGAGAGAGGAATAGAGAGGCTGGGTGGATTAGAGTACTTGCGGTATTAATCTTGACTTGATGAGGAGATGAATAACAGGAACGACACCCAGATGAGAGGGCACTTGAGCAGACGGACAGCCAGGATCTGTTACAGCAGAGCACCAGGTCCACTCTTCTGAAGGTGAAGAGAGACACAAACACACGACCTCCTTGCTTGGGAGCCGGGGCCGGAACTCACAGGGACAACCTATCCGCTTTGTGGCAGGGAATAGACACAGAACCCTTCTCCTGAAGGTGAAGGACAAGACTAAGGTAGGACAGGAAGTCACATGGTACTCCTGGCTAAAGCTCGACGGCCATTGGAGGAACCATGGTTACAGGGCATGGTCACGTGATACTCAGCCTTTGCATACCACTGCACAGAGTTAAACACATATACAATATCCATGAACCTGAGAATAATAGGGACTATATAGTCACAGTTGCAGTGCAAATAGTTTCCAGAACAGGCATGGCTGTAGCAGCAAAAAATAAACTGACAGTGAGAAACAGACAGAGTGTTCTGGGACACTGCATCCCCATATAACGACTCTGTTTCTTCATCTAGATGGAGGCCAAGGTGGTCATGGCCAAGTTCCTGCAGAGATTTGAGTTTGAGCTGGTGGAAGGACAAAGCTTCAGGATCTTGGATACCGGGACCCTGCGTCCTATGGACGGTGTCATCTGCAGACTGAGACCTCGAGGAGAACAAAAAAACAAATAATAGTCAAAATCTCAAAAAGGTTGAAGACATTAGATGTCAGATGTTACATTTTGTGTGTTTTCTATAGATAGAATAACATATCGGCAAGTTGTGCATATTGTGCAGGTTCCAATATCCATCGAGATACTGAATATAGGTGTTATACTGTATGTAACACACCAATAAATACAATTGGATATAACCCATTTTCAAAAATGTATAGATTTTTTTTTACCTGTTAACCACTGCAAACCATAGATGTATTATGTGGGACCCTGAGCCTTACACGTCACTGTAGATGTACAATCCAGGAGAGGTCTTCCCATAAGCTCAACATATGACCTAAGACTATGTTATAGGTGGTAACTGTCTGATTGGTGTGGGTCCGGCTGACCTTACTGATGATGTCACTGTAGACATATGACATCACTTCCAAGCCAGTGACTGGTGCAATGATAGCATGAAATGACCTTTCACCCTATGGGTCATGAATTAAAGGGGTTATCCAAGATTAGAAAAACATGTCAGTTTCCTTCTTTAACCCCTTAAGGTCCAAGCCAATTTTCGTTTTTGCGCTTTTGCTTTTTCCATTTTATGTTTAAAAGTCCATAGCGCTTGCATTTATTCACCTAGAGACGTATATGAGCGCTTATTTTTTGCGAAACCAATTGTACTTTGCAATTACAGGCATAATTTTTCCATAAAATATGTTGTGAAACCGGAAAAAAATCATTTGCGCTGTCAAATTGAAAAAAAAAACGAATTTGTTTTGATTTCAGGGAGTTTTGCATTTACGCCGTTCGCCCTATGGTAAAACTGACTTGTTATGCATGTTCCTCAAGTCGTTACGATTACTATGATATATAACATGTATAACTTATATTGTATCGGATGGCCTGTAAAAAATTCAAACCATTGTTAACAAATATATGTCACTTAAAATCGCTCCATTCCCAGGCTTATAGCGCTTTTATCCTTTGGTCTATGGGGCTGTGTGAGGTGTCAGTTTTTGCGCCATGATGCGTTCTTTCTACCGGTACCTTGATTGCGCATATACGACTTTTTGATCACTTTTTATTACATTTTTTCTGGATTTGATGCGACCAAAAATGCGCAATTTTGCACTTTGGGATTTTTTTGCGCTTACGCCGTTTACCGTGCGAGATCAGGAATGTGATTAATTAATAGTTCGGGCGATTACGCGCGCGGCGATACTAAATATGTTTATTTATTTATTTATATTTATAAAATGGGAAAAGGGGGGTGATTTGGACTTTTATTAGGGGAGGGGATTTTTTATTAATAAAAACACTTTTTTACTTTTTTTTTTACATGGACTAGAAGCCCCCCTGGGGGGCTTGTATATACATAGCACTGATCTCTCATAGAGATCAATGCTGTGTATATACACAGCAAAGATCCATGAGATCGGTCATAGATTGCTATGGCCTGCTGCAGGCCATAGCAATCTATTGCCGAGCCGGGATCAGCGTCATTCCGACACTGAGGCCCGGCACGGCCAGAAGAACGGATCTCCCCCCCGCGATCGCATCGCGGGGGGGAGATCCGTGCCACTAGACACCAGGGATGTTGTGCATAAAGCACTTCAATGCAGCTGTAAGGTTTGACAGCTGCATTGAAGTGCTTAATTAGCCGGCGCGGCAACAGGACCCGCGCCGGCTAACAGAGGCACTGCCCGGCTGCACGTGTCAGCCGGGATCAGCGCCGTTCAGAGCGGGGTCCCGGCGGGACCCCGCTCTGAACACCCCCCGCGGCGCCATGACGTATCAGATACGTCATGGGTCGCTAAGGGGTTAAAGAGACTCTTTCAGTAGGTTTAGGCTTTCCTATTTAAGCGTAGCATAAACTAGTGAAAGAGAAGCTGAACCGAATAATGTATCACTTACATTATTCTATGAAGCTGATCCAAAGATATATTCCTGAGTAATATGGACTATAAGTAGTCCTGTCCATTATGTGCATGAGCCCAGTAGTCCTCAATATTCATGAGAAGCAGAAAACTCCACCCACCAGCTGCTCATTGGCAGTTATCTATCCATGCTGTGTGTTAAATGTCAATCAGCAGCTGGAGGGCGGGGGGAGGGGTGTAGCAAGAAGCCCATTCTACTGCATATTAGGAGAACGGCTGAACAGAATGATGTCAGTAATACACTGATCTGTTAAGCATTTCTGTCACTATGCTGGCCTCATTTAAGGCGGCATAAACCTAGTGACAGATTCCCTTTAACATGGCCTCAATCTGGTACAGATCCCCTCCAACGAAGTGTAAGGGGCTGAGCTGTAATACTACACACAACCCATCGACAGCTATGCTTTTATTTTTGAAAGAAAGCAGCCATTTTTGGGGAGGTGGTGGGGGGTGTATATTACTTTTTAAGCATTTAAGCTTATGCTCTAAGTGTTTTAGAGGGTGAAAATCTTTACTAAACCCTTTGTTCCTGTACAGATCAGGTAGAGGGACCTAAACTTCCTATTTTTTACATAATGTATAATGTATATTTTTTCTTGTTTTCTATTACAAAAAATAAAGAAATTTTATTGTGTCATTTATTTTATGACTGAGGTGTTTTGTGGGCCATCTGGTGGTAGCTGTGGAGTGATTCTCCTTTACCTATGAACATTGATAACACTCCCTTGTCCTCCTGGGGGAGGTATTCTCTTACAAGAATGCCTATAGTACTGTCTGCAGTTTCCAACTTTATCACAGTTCACAGACAACCTCTGTCCTCTCTGGATACTGACGTACAGTAGAACAAGTGTCACCATAACAAGAAGACTAAAGAACATGGGGATTTTAGCTTTTATTACTGCAACTGGTTTTCTGCTTCTACTCTTGGTCATCATAGGCTTTCTTTTTTGCTTTGGATATGTCTTCTACATGCACTTAAAGTATGACCACGTCCCTGGACCCCCCAGAGACAGGTAAGTTCTACAACCTTCTCATCTATACTGTATGATCACTGCATTGGGAATACCTTCTCAATAATGGGTTGTCCCCTTTTTGGGTGGTGAATAGTTTCCATAGTGAACTTGACCCATGCCAACCTCAGTTGTTGTACACTGGGAGCAGATATTACAGCTGGTCCATACAAGTTCAATAAGATTACAGTTCACTGAGTTTGGAGGCCAAAGCAGTGTAGAGAATTCATTGTCCAAGTCCTCCAACTCTGCTCTAGTGATCCCAACCCATAAGCATTGCCCTACTGAAAGATGGCATTGTGGTTGGGGAAGACCACTTAAAGATAAGGGTGCAGATGCTCAGACGAAGGTTTTGGTATGGGTTAATGCTCTTTACAAAAGATGTGAATTCAAACATTCATATTATTCAGCAGAAAATGGGACTTCAGCTATTGAACCCACGGTGTGCTGCATGGTCAGTTGTTGCTGAAAAATCAATCACGCCACCCAATGTTCACCTCATGATACAACCACAATCTTCTATCAGATGTCTGTCCATGGTTCCCCAAGTCCTGGTACTATAGTTTGGCAATATCACTTTCCTGATTCCTCCTCCCATTAACGTACAGGCTTATTGTGTGTTCTGACTGGGAAGAGAGGAGTAGTCTACTGCCAAGCACTTCTGGCAGCGGCTTACAGTATCTTGCCTAAAAACTAAAGGATGGGTATGCTGAGATCCAGCCACTCGATGGGTTGAGGTCCCGCACACTTGGTCAACCGGTCCTGCTTACATATAATAAGAACAGTGATATATTATACTTGGAATGATACAAATAGCAAATAGTGGAGCTCTTTATACTGTAACGAACCTGAGGTCAATGGTCAAACCTTTTGATATATTATACTTGCTTTGCAGTTTTTTCCTTGGACACTTACCAACGTTGCTGAGGCTGACGAAAAATAACGTGGTGATTTATGAACCTTTCTTTGATTGGTACGTATCTTATGGTCACCTATATACTCACAGATACCCATAAATATTATCCAAGTCCAACCTGATACTATAGTAGATAGAATGTGAATGCTCAAACGCTGTGGGAGATCTGGAAAAGGTTAAAAGTAGATGCATTTTTTCAGGATAGTCATTGAAACATCAATACCTTGTAAATTAGGGACTATATTCAAGATGGCACGTCAGCCAAACTACATCTCCCAACATGCCACATACCTCCTTCTCTGCAGTGGCCTGGGTTAGCGCTTACAACCCTGCCTACTGCAGAGACAGAGGTCATGTGATCTACGTCTCCAGTGGGAGGGGGTGCAGAGCAAGGAGCGAGACAGAATGGAAGCCCTGCAGCAGTTTTTTTTTTACGTCTGGTGAGTCTGATATGAAGTACAGAAACGACACAGAGGCCGTTATTACAACAAATTAGAAAGATGTCAGCATTCCTACATACAATTCATTGATTAAATATTCATTTTAAGCAGAGTACCTCTTTACACCCATTCACATACATACACCTTTTGCTCCCTACTGCCAGCTGTGGTGAACAAAATAAGTGCCTTTAACTTTCTAGGGTTTCCTTTGAACCCTCAATTTAAGCGGAAGTATCACTCTTTCCTAACCTTTTATACACAAGAGCTAGAGACAACACTGTAAGACTTTAGTTCTGACTTTTCTCTCAGAGGGTGTGCAGTTTTGAATTTGTGTCTTAAAGTTTTTATAGAGCAAATTGTAAAACTGACCAGGATTTGTACTACTATGACCAACTACAACACAAAGGACTGAAACATCCTGTGCACAGTCTTTACCCTAACCTGAAGGATTTTATTAGAAAATGTCAGGACAAGAACTGAGAAGTTTTTGCCTCTACAGTGCCTCTAAACCCAATCCAAAGCCAATCTAATCCAAAGGAATCTACCTCTCTTCCATGGGTAACTCCTGCAGTGCTGTTTGCTATCTGCCTAAGGTGCTATAATCTGTGCCTTGGAATCCGGGTGCCCTGGCATCCACATACCACAAGCCAAAACATATTTACAGGGGAGCATCCCGGGGTCAAAGACTGTCTACTTCACACTGTCTCCCCCACTGATAAAAAGAGTGGGGCAGAAAGGCTGGCAACATCACTCTGTCAAATGACACCCACATTATTATCACCATCTACCAAAAAGGGACTACTACCCTCAGCTAACCTGCACTACAATACCCATCTTCCCCCTTGGTATCCCAGTACCATCTCCCCATCTGTCAATCCTCCATTACTACTATTGCTTTGTGTACCTATACCTATAATGGTATAATCCAAGGCATTGTCTCCATATCTGTATACTAGGCAAAGCCGTGGAGGCGAGCTGAACCAATACCAATGGTCGGGAGCCATCCGGCAACCCTCTTAGTATTCACATGACAAACCCTCAAATCTAGGGGCTTATTGACAGGAAGCATATCAATGCAATACATTAGCTATATAAGAACAGCAATAACAGGGGTGTGCAGCCTTGTGTCAATAACCCATATGTCTATAAGTAAGAAAAGGTATATTTTGGGGTGTAGTAGACCTGCGGTGTGTACATAGCATCCTGTGGGTGGCCATTGTAAGAATCTTTGTACCAGCAACCCAGAGTCTTCCAAAAAAAGCTCCTATGATACATACAATCACTATAATAAGTTATACCTACATAATACATTAATGCCTAGTATCTCTTTTAGGATGGAGAAGTATGGTCCAGTAGTACGTCTCAATCTAATACACAAGGTGATGGTCTTTGTTATTAGCCCTGATGCAGTTAAGGTAAGTGACCAGACATTCCTACATATACACTGATATATTATACAGGATCTGGGTTCATGATTCATGAATTCCAATGATTGTAAGTTCTAATCATGAACCTTCCCTATGATGTGTATCCAAGGAGTCAGCTTTTAACAGCAGTCACAGAAACCTGTAGACTTCTATAGGAGAGAGAGTGTTGTGGGCATGCTTGGTGACCTGTGCATATGTCACTGTGCTTGAGGACCTGTGACCATCAACTATTGTGAATGACCTGATGCTGGAATGTACCCTTTCTCTCCAACTTTTTTTTCTTCCCGTTGCCCAACAAATTCAGTTTACACAGTTAACCATGACATACAAGGCTGTCCTCAGCCAGTGCCCTCTGAACATCTCTGAGCTGATCTCCTGATCATGTAACCTCTGATCCTCACAAGACCTCCCCTTGTGCTTTCCCTTTGTCCGAGTTTCCTCCATACTCTGACACCTTTGACTCTCACCCATCATCACAACCATCAAAAGCACAGTGACATGTCAGAAGTTGTGATAGGTGGGGGTCCAGGTGTTGAAACCCCAAAGTACACGGTCTTTAGGCAAATCTTTACTGAAACATCTTTCTCTAATCCGTTTCAGATTGTACTTTGAGTTGTTATAAATGGAGCTGCGGGTTGGCGAGTGACCTGCAGCTCCATTTATTCTCAAAGAAGCAGCCGGAAAGAGTTGAGTGCTGCACTCGTCTCTGTCCAGCAGCTCCACAGAGAATGAATAGAGCTGCAGGTCGAATGCCAACCCGCAGCTCCATTTATAACAAAGAGTCAGGACACCGATCTACAGATCCCTGGCGGGCACGGAGGTCGAGACCCCCCACAATCTCATACTTGTTCCCTAGCCTTTAGATATCTCGGTCTTCTATTTTGTATTTATTGGTGATTTTACTTTGTTTGTATATTTTATAGGAATTCCTGATGTCACCAAAATACACCAAAGATGATTTCTATGATCGCATGCACAGCATGTTTGGAATAAGGTAACAATTGGCTGCCATAGTCAGGGGTCGCACCTTTGGTTATGAGTCCAGGGTCCCTGGGACTGTGATAAGTCATATGCGCTATGTAATGTATCAGGCTGGCTTATTATGACTGGATATTACAAGGCATTCTCTTGCTGCATTCCCCCCCCCCCCCCCCATATATTTTAATTTCTTAAAGGGGACCCACCTGGCCCACTATTGGAGCCCCTTATACTTACCCCTTCCTTGAAGTCCCGTTCCTGGAGCCCGTCCCACCGACGAGAAATCCCTATCGTGCTCTGACCAGAGATGAGTCCGACGTCCATAGAGAACAACTGCTACCGACTGGGATTTCTCTGCGGCGGGACGGGATCTGGGACCGGGACTTGGAGAGGGGGATAAGTATAAGGGGCTCCACCGGGGGGTTGGACGAACTTCACCCCGGAAGCCGGGGCCCCCTTTAAACTATGGCAAACAGTAGATTAGTGTCCAGTTTCTATAATGGACGTTCCTTCTTTTAGATTTATGGGAAATGGTTTGCTGACAGATCGAAACTATGACCATTGGCACAAACAGAGGAGGATAATGGATCCATCATTCAGCAAAACGTGAGTACCTTATAACCCTCAGGTGGTAGATAGTGTAAGATTAGTAGGTTCAGGGGGGTTGTTGACAGTGTTGGGCTGGGGTCTCTGGGGTCCACCAGAGGAAATGATCCCAGGAGTCCACCAATGAAGAACCAGTGAGAAACTACATGTCGGTCAGTGTTTGTGCAGGTTCTTTAGCTGGGGGTCCACCGAAGGATTCTCCGGTCCTTCTGTGGGCCAGTCCAACGCTGGTTGTTGACCAGCCCAGGACCAACTTCTCAGGTTAGTACCGACCAGGACTAGTGATGAGCGAATACTGTTCGATCGAATAGATATTCGATCGAATAGCGAGATATTCGATATTCGTACGAATATCCCGCGAATATTCAATAAATATTTAATAAGCGTTCAAATCCCCCAGCTTCCGGTTTCACCCTCCAAATGGTCAAATAGATGTTTTTCACTAATCAAATACTTGTTCCCATAGACTTTAATGGGATGGAATATTCGATCGAATATTCGCGGGATATTCGTATGAATGTCGAATATTCGAATATCTCACTATTCGCTCATCACTAACCAGGACTAATGTCATCATTAATCAGGTTATACGTCATGGATATTTAAGATGACCTGTAATAGAATAACCTTCCAGAATATCAAGAAAACTATCTATTCATACATATATAAGTTACCATCTTTTCCAGCAACTTGATAGAATCAATGAGAACTTTTAATGATAAAGCAGAAGATCTGATGGACAGACTGGTGGAAAAGGCGGATTGGAAAAGTCATGTTGGGATGCACGATATGATGAGTCGAGTCACGCTGGATATCATTGCCAAGGTAACGTCAAGGATTTCATACATAGTTTGGTGATTTGGGGCTGATGACATCATTGTGCCCGGCGTGGTGATGTCGCTTAATATGCGATGCTTGTCCAGTGGGTGATCAAAATGTAAACAGATGGGCTCCGAGCTGGATTCTCGGAATCCATAGACCAGTGCTCAATTGGCCAACCACTGGAACCCCCTATACCAGGTGTAGGGAGCCTTGGCTCTTCAGCTAAAGCTTTGGCTTTTCAGGCATGATGGGAGTTGTAGTTTTGCAACAGCTGGAGAGCCAAGGTTCCTTACCCCTGCCTTATAACCTGCAGGATATAGAAGACTGCCATTTACAGTACCTTGCCCTATGACATCATCTATGGTCATTTTCCAGCCAGTCTTGTCTTTTCTGCATGTCAGATTCTTATTTTTCATTCTCTGTTGATTATTTTAGGTCGGCTATGGGATGGAGCTGAACGCTATTTGTGATGATCAGACACCATTTCCACAAGCTATTTCCATGGCCATGAGAGGAATGGTGGAAGCACGGAATCCATTGTCAGCGGTTTGTATTACATCCAAGGCAAATTTCTTTCCTACATTAATACTGGATATTGTTGGGCACAAGAATTCCCCTTGCCACCCTATAATTAGTGATAAAGAGAGGAAGATGATGTCATACATTGCATCATGACCCTGACGGTCACTACCCTGTTTCTCCCTCAAATAAGATCTAATAGAGGTTTTGCTGAATTGCTAAATATATAAATATAAGGCAGCTGCATGCAGGACATGAAGGCTGTCACCTACCGCCAACCCCAATGTTCCCTTTCGTGGCCGTCACTTTTAAATGTGCAGGCAAGGCATCAAGAGGCCCATCACCTGCTGTCATACCAGTTGTCCCCTACTGCCAGATGTAGAGCTGCATACAGTCTACCATTTTTCCGTATGCTGTGGTGAGCTCCCCCTGATGGCTGGAAGCCGCCATACTATATGCTGTCCCTGCTGTGCTGTAAGAGTGTGCTGTGGTGAGCTCCCTCTAGTGGCTGGAAGCCGCCATACCATACGCTGTTACTGTTGTGCTGTACGAGTGGTCTGTGGTGAGCTCCCCCTGGTGGCCTGAAGCTGCCATATTGTATGCTCTATCCCTGCTGTGCTGTATGAGTGTGCTGTGGTGAGCTCCCCCTGGTGGCTGGAAGCCGCCATACTATATGCTGTCCCTGCTGTGCTGTAAGAGTGTGCTGTGGTGAGCTCCCCCTGGTGGCTGGAAGCCTCTATACCATACGCTGTTACTGTTGTGCTGTACGAGTGTTCTGCGGTGAGCTCCCCCTGGTGGCCAGAAGCTGCCATATTGTATGCTCTATCCCTGCTGTGCTGTATGAGAGTGCTGTTGGGAGCTCCCCCTGGTGTCTGGAAGCCGCCATACTATATGCTGTCCCTGTTGTGCTGTAAGAGTGTGCTGTGGTAAGCTCCCCCTGGTGGCCAGAAGCTGCCATACTATATGCTGTCCCTGCTGTGCTGTAAGAGTGTCCTGGCGTGAGCTCCCCCTGGTGTCTGGAAGCCGCCATACTTTATGCTGTCCCTGCTGTGTTGTAAGAGTGTGCTGTGGTGAGCTCCCCCTGGTGGCTGGAAGCCTCCATACCATACGCTGTTACTGTTGTGCTGTACGAGTGTTCTGCGGTGAGATCCCCCTGGTGGCCAGAAGCTGCCATATTGTATGCTCTATCCCTGCTGTGCTGTATGAGAGTGCTGTTGGGAGCTCCCCCTGGTGGCTGGAAGCCGCCATACTATATGCTGTCCCTGTTGTGCTGTAAGAGTGTGCTGTGGTGAGCTCCCCCTGGTGGCCAGAAGCTGCCATACTATATGCTGTCCCTGCTGTGCTGTAAGAGTGTCCTGGCGTGAGCTCCCCCTGGTGTCTGGAAGCCGCCATACTTTATGCTGTCCCTGCTGTGTTGTAAGAGTGTGCTGTGGTGAGTTCCCCCTGGTGGCCGGAAGCTGCCATATTGTATGGTTTATCCCTGCTGTGCTGTATGATATAGCTGTGGGGAGCTCCCTCTGGTGGCTGGAAGCTGCAATACCGTTCCTGCTGTACAAGTGACTTGTGAATTTTTCTTCATGGAAAAATAAGACATCCATTGGAAATAAGACCTAGCACATCTTTGGGGGCAAAAATTTATATAAGACACTTTCTTATTTTGATAAGGTGATCACCCATCAGTCATCAATGTTATTTTTTTCCTTATAGATAAATCCATTTAAACAAGCTGTGATCAGAGAAGTAAAAAAGAACGTTGACTTTCTGAGAGACACAGGCAGACAACGTATAGAGCTAAGGATGAAGGCGATTCACGATGGAGAAGCCATTCCCAAGGATATCCTCACCCAGATCCTTAAAGCTGCCGGTATGGTCCCAAAAATACTGAAATCAGCTAAACAGTAGAGATGAGTAAATTTACAGTACTAGTGAAGAGCGTCGAAACACTTCTTCTAGTTGTTCAGGACTGGATCCAGCTCTTCCAGGCAACCAGGGAGGAGCGGCATGGAGTTCAAAGACAGCAGCCTGACAATCTGACCACCAAGCCTAGAGAAGAGCTTTGCTAGTACTGTAAATTCGCTCATCTCTACAAAAAAAATTGTTTCCAAGTAAAATAACTTTAGGAATATACTGAGCTGCCTTGTGATGGTATAGATGAAGAGCAGCAAGTTTTCTGTTCCTATATTATTCCCACTAGAAATGTATAAATATCCAAGTAGGTGTCACTAGTTAGGGGCGTGTCCCTACACAGTCTACTACCATAAGCTCTAATTGGATAATGTCAGACAGTGTAGGGACACGCCCCTAACTGGGAACACCCACTTGGAGATTCATAATAGGAATAACAGAGGAACGGACATCACACGGCACATCACAGAGCTATAGGAAAAGATTATCCATAATGGTTATTTCATGGAGCGGTCAGGAGTGGTAACAGCTCCACCTCCTATCATTGTATTTTCAGAGCTGGAAGGCGGCTGCACTATGGACGATTTCATAGATAATTTTGTGACTTTTTTCATTGCAGGTTAGTATCTATCTATCTATCTATCTATCTATCTATCTATCTAATTATCTATCTATCTCCTATCTATCTATCTATCTAATTATCTAATTATCTATCTATCTATCTATCTAATTATCTAATTATCTATCTATCTCCTATCTATCTATCTATCTATCTATCTAATTATCTATCTCTCTATCTTCTATCTATCTATCTATCAATCATCTATCTATCTATCTCTCTATCTTCTATCTATCTATCTATCTATCTATCTATCTATCTATCTATCTATCCCTCTATCTTCTATCTATCTATCTATCTATCTATTAATCTATCTATCTATCTTCTATCTATCTATCTATTATCTATCTATCTATCTATCTATCTATCCCTCTATCTTCTATCTATCTATCTATCTATTAATCTATCTATCTATCTTCTATCTATCTATCTATCTATTATCTATCTATCTATCCCTCTATCTTCTATCTATCTATCTATTATTTATCATCTATCTATCTATCTATCTCTCTATCTTATCTATCTTCTATCTAATTATCTATCATCTATCTATCCATCTATCTATCTATCTATCTCCTATCTATTTATCTATCTATCTCTCTATCTATCTATCTATCTATCTATCTATCATCTATTATCTATTATCTATCTATCTATCTATCTATCTATCTATCTATCTATCTATCTATCTATCTATTTCCTATCTATTATCTATCTATCCTCTATCTATCTATCTATCTATCTATCTATCTATCTATCTATCTATCTCCTATCTATCTATCTATCTATCTATCTATCTATCTATCTATCTCCTATCTATTTATCTATCTATCTCTCTATCTATCTATCTATCTCTCTCTCTCTCTCTCTACCCATCACCTATTGATTTGTAAATGGTTGCAGGACAGGAGACCACCGCTAACCAGCTGTCTTTTGCTGTTCAGGAATTAGCACAACACCCAGAGATATTAGCCAGGTGAGTGAATTCTCCCAGCAGTGACCCGGACTATATAAGAACCCATGGAAGAAACGTGTAATAATCTTTATAATATACAGGTATAATAGTTGTCTTATCCAGACCTTAGAGATTATGACCACAAGGTGGTTTTTTTCTGTTTTTGCCTTTACGACAGACACTACCATTCTATTGTATGTGGATGCAGCTGTTACAGGACTGTCTATGCAGATATAGTTGGAATTATTGTTTATTGACTGACAACTATTCTATGTCTATAGGGAACCATATTGAGGGACTCCTCATAGAATGTTAGGTATGTGTCCCCCATAGGTATAGAGATCAAATAGTCACAGATGGGACCAAGCAGTTTCATGGACACTAATTCTTCCCGTGTACCATGCCGTTCCACCTACTACAGGAGCATCATCCCCTGTCCCCCATATGAGGGTCTTTTGTGAGCAAACCCTTTAAATGTTTCTTCTGCAAACTGCAAGGGGGTATTATTACTAAGGGGACACATTCATTTTGGGGCACATGGATGATATTACATTTACTTTTGGGGTACACAGATTGTTTATTAATTTAGGGCCCTATTCCATGGGACGATTATCATTCGCATAATCGTTAACGATAAACAATCTTAAATGACCGCTATTGCGAAAAGACCTGAAATCGTTCACCCATTTCATTCACCCATTTCAATTGTTCACCCATCCATTGCGAACGACTGAACGACATCTTATTCAATGTAAACGACTTGCGATAAAAATAGGTCCAGGTCTTATTAAGCGATCAACGATTTCTCGTTCGGTCGTTAGTCATTAACTGCCATTCAACCGAACAATTATAGCTTAGATTCGAACGACTTAACGATAATCTGAACGATAATCGTTACGTGGAATAGGGCCCTTAGGGGTACATTGGGGTTTATTACTTTGGGGACACTGGTTTATTACTTTTGAGGCACATAGGGGATTTATAACTTTGGGGGCACATAGGAGGTTTACTACTCTGGTTGTATATAATGGGTTTATTACTTTGGAAGGGCATCTGGTTTTATAACTTAGGGGTTTATTACTATAGGAGCACATAGGAGTTTATTTGCTTGGGGGGGGGACATAGGGGTTTAATAATTTGGGGTACATTGAGGTTTTATAACCTTTAAAACACAAAGAAAGCTTTTTACTAATGGGGTATGGATGGGACAACATGGACTTTGGGTTATGGCCTTGTTGAAATTGGTCTTTGGACCTCTTTGCCCTTTACGAAATAATTTAATACATGTCTATTTGGTGAATCATTATTGTCTTGTATACATTTGTTATGTTTTGTTTGTTATTGTTTTAGGCCTTGTTTATAGGCCATATTGTATAATTCTTGAAAAATTCAATAAAAATTAAATTCAATAAAAAAAATTTAAAAAAAGAAAGAAATTGGTCTTTGGCTTTACTAAAGGATTCCCTCCTCCTAGGAATAGTCACAGCCTGTAATACTGTCCTGATCATCATCTTTTTCCTTCTCATAATTCCTCTGGTGTCTTAGGGTCCAGGCTGAAGTGGATGAAGTTATTGGGTCCAAAAGAGACATTAAATATGAAGATCTTGGGAAATTGCAGTATCTGTCTCAGGTATTGACTTACTATTACTTGTTTTCTAGTTTTCTTCCGGCGCCTAGATCCCATACAAGTGATGGACAAGGTCAGTCTTGAGGAATGGATTGTAGATCTGCCAATCGATCAAAAACATTGAAAAATGAAACTCATTTCTTCTTTAGGTTTTAAAAGAAACCTTGAGGTTGTATCCCACAGCTCCGGGAACATCGAGAACCATAGAGGAGGAGATGATGGTGGAAGGAGTGAGGATTCCTGCTGGATCGAATGTAATGGTAGGAGAGCCACACGGCTGATCAAGAATATAAAACCACTTGTTATAAGACAAGATCCACAAGTCGTACTTATATAAAACAACCCGCCATGTTGAAACTGGGAAGTTCCTGCTGACTTTCACAGATATATGAAAGAATTCTAACCTAAATGTATCATTCCTTTTCTTTGTAGTTTAACACCTACATCATGTGTCGGATGGAAAAATATTATCCCGATCCCTTGGTCTTCAACCCAGATAGATTTCACCCTGATGCTCCCAAGTAAGTACGGTGTACATAATGATGTTATCAGTATACCAGAATTTGGACTTCATTACCAATATTTAGTGTAGTATCATCAACCTTGATACCAAAACAATACTTTCCCAGCAACAGAAATAACATTAGTACAGTGCACTGGGAATTCAGTAACAGTAAGCTAGGAATGCATGAAGCATCCCTGACTTACTAGTTCGTAAATGGAGCAGGGAATTTCTGTTTTCTGCTCCTTTTACTCTATGAAGTTTCCAGGTTTCTACTCTGGCAGCATAGGGCATCACAGAAACTACTTTGTAAGAGATTGCACCCATTTCTGCCCTCATACACAGCTTTATAACAGCATTGAGAGCACCTGTATGAAATCCTGGTGAACCATCTGCTTTTTCACTGTATCGAAATCCTACTGGAAAATCATGTATCGTCCAGCTGTGGTGTTTAATGGAATGTTGGATGAACATGGATATTTATTTAGCTTGTTTTATACAATCAGGCCTGGCTACGTCTACTTTCCATTTTCTCTTGGCCCAAGAACATGTATTGGACAAGTATTTGCTCAGGTAGGTGTATAGCGAAAACTAAAAGTCCGGGACTTGAATTAGTAACTGTAGAAAGCTAATATTATTTGCTGCCCATTATGTCAGGTGTATGGTAATATACAGTGATTCACACTTCAGTATGGCCGCACAACCTGTGTTTATGGTGCCCACTATACACCTGCAATAGCCACCTGGCATATATGTTTCTACATTCTCTCTGTACAGATGGAGGCGAAAGTGGTCATGGCCAAACTTATACAGAGATACGAGTTTGAGCTGGTGGAAGGACAGAGCTTAAAGATTTTGGATACGGGGACCCTGCGTCCCTTGGACGGTGTGATCTGCAGACTGAGGCCGCGAGGCGAATACAAAGCATCGCAGAAATAACGACAACATCACATAGGAAAGAACATGTTATTAATTCCCATTTATATGAACATCTTATGGATATTGCACTGTGGCGCAGTCATACTGGAACAGAAAAGAGCTGTGCCCAAACTGGACCCAATAGTATTATTCCAACTCCCCTAAGGGTACGTGCACACTGCGGAATGGCGACAGATAACCTGTTGTGCATTCCGCAGCTGGCAGCCGCCAGATAACCCGGACTGAGGCGGGCGCACGCATCTCCGCTTGTAATCCAAAATAAAAGAAAACGCCCAAAAAATAACTAGTCCCAAAATGCACCAAAAGCATCACATACAACCAGAAAAAGATCCCATTACGGATCAAAGAAATGCAGGGACAAACATAGATCAATATATCAAACAGAATTTTTTATTTAGACAATTCATATGAATAAAATACAATATATCACATTATCATGAAAAGAAAAAACACACAAAGGAATAAAACACGACCAAACAGATGAAAAAACATACAGGTGGTGAGGGGAGATATACACATATTTTATAGGATCATATATTGCACATGCTATTCAGGATATATGTAATTGAGGGAATGCAGGCAGCCTCCACTAGATGGCGCACTGAATGTAATTATATACAACACTAGATAATGTATAACCTGGCAGAAGCCCTGGAAAGTACGGGAGATACACAAATAAATGTCTCCCACACAGAAAATAAACTAATGTCTAAAATTTATAAGTAATGGAGGATGGCTGCATTCAATGTAGTCCCACTCACCCACTCACCCACTCACCCACTTGGGTGAGTGGGTGAGTGGGACTACATTGAATGCAGCCATCCTCCATTACTTATAAATTTTAGACATTAGTTTATTTTCTGTGTGGGAGACATTTATTTGTGTATCTCCCGTACTTTCCAGGGCTTCTGCCAGGTTATACATTATCTAGTGTTGTATATAATTACATTCAGTGCGCCATCTAGTGGAGGCTGCCTGCATTCCCTCAATTACATATATCCTGAATAGCATGTGCAATATATGATCCTATAAAATATGTGTATATCTCCCCTCACCACCTGTATGTTTTTTCATCTGTTTGGTCGTGTTTTATTCCTTTGTGTGTTTTTTCTTTTCATGATAATGTGATATATTGTATTTTATTCATATGAATTGTCTAAATAAAAAATTCTGTTTGATATATTGATCTATGTTTGTCCCTGCATTTCTTTGATCCGTAATGGGATCTTTTTCTGGCATCTCCGCTTGTGTCATAGACTGCATTCTATGCACGGGCGGATTCCACCCTCCGTCCAAAGAATGAATGGATTTGGACGGCAGCTCGAGTGACATTAGGAAACGAGTCGGCAAGACGCGGGGGCGACGGTGAGCTCTGCAGTCCCCGGTAGGGCCCGTGAACTGAAGTGCATTAGCGGTGGCAGCATCGGCAGCAGGGATGTGCAGACGATTAGGATATCCCTAGTACTACTCCCCCATCATCTGCTTCTCCTATGAGCAGATGATGGGAGGAGTAGTACCGTGTATACGTGTCCAACACCTAGCAGGGAGGGAGGGGAGAGGTAGTTAGATGCACAGGCACCTCTCTCCCTCCCTGCTCAGTGGCCTCCAAATGTATTGATTGAATACATTTATGGAATACTTTGGGGAGCAAGGACACTTGCCCCCCAAAGTATTCCATAAATGTATTCAATCAATAAAACATACTGTACATTACATTACTTTTTACATAGACATCCATAGAAACAATACAGTGCTATAGACTTCAATATATAGTGCGCCCCCTGATGGACACTCCCTAGGAATTACAACTGATTCGTGACGTCTTGGTTTTTCACAGAATCTGAAGCCTCCCTGATCTACTAAATTAAGGGAAATAGCCCTATATGTGCATTTCCCATAATTAATGTACATTAGGAATTTGTCTAACTTTCCATAAGTAATAACATATCAAAAAATACTTTTGGCCAAAGTTCTCCTTTAAACACTCCCGGGCGGGGATACAGTCCACTTCATCCCTTACCTGTCTGTAGATTCCGTGTTTCATGGAACGTGGGAATAAGCCCTATGGTTTAGTCATATTGTAACAAGCTACAAGCTTTTGGTCCTCATCTGAAGAATTGGAGCTACTTCAGGTCTTGGAGCCAAGTAAATTCTCTCTCAGGAGGAAGAAAATGGTTGACTGTATTGCGGTATCCATATATCACAAGCAGGGAGGGGCTAGCAGTGATAGAGATTATAAAGATTTGTTGATGCCAATCACCTGGGTTAGGACTAATGTGAGGTGCAAGTGTAGGTGCAAATGCAGTGGTAGACATGACAGAGTCCCACTTTAACCCCTTAGGGACCAAGCTTATTTGGGCCTTAATGACCAGGCTCATTTTCAAAATCTGACCTGTCTGACTTTATGCGCTGTTAGCTCAGTAAAGCTTTAACGTATGCTAGCGTTTCTGAGAAAGTTTTTTCATAACATATGGTACTTTATGTTAGTGGCAAAATTTGGTCACTATCTTGTGTGTTTTTTTGTGTGAAAAACATAAAAACCTCTTCAAAAATTTAAAATATTTGTACTTTTCGACTCTGAAATTCTCTGCTTCTAAAAAAAGAAAGTCACATGACATGAATTAGTTACTAGGTCACATTACCAATTTTTAGCACTTTTTTAGGGTGTTACAGGGCTTAGAAATGTATCAGCAAATTATCAAATTTTCATGAAATTTCCAAAACTGATTTTTTTAGGGACCAGTTCTAACTTTAAATGGATTTAGGAGGCTTGTATACTGGAAACCCCCATAAAGAATTAATCTAGAGGTATAATGAGCATTTTGACCTTACAGGGGATTGAGGAAAGTATTCACCATTAGGCCATAAAATGGAAAATAAAATTTATTTAATAATATATTTGTTTAGATTAAAGGGGAACTCCGGATAAGAAAAACTTGTTTTCTATTAAAAGTACATTAAAAGTTATATACATGTGTCTATACAATGTATTACTGTATCTGTATGATTCTGCCACACTGGTAACTGATAGAAATCCAGGAAGTGAAAAAAAATGGCCCCTGTGCCAATTCACATTGTCTGCTGCTCCTTCTGCTCTCCCCCCCCAGGATACAAATATTACATGCCTCTGTCTCACATTGTGTGTGTTTGCTGATGATGCAGACAGGGGGCAGGGTGTGATACCACAGGAGGCGGGGCTGGATAACCCAATCCCCTGACTGATTCACCATCTCTAACTGGTCAGAAGCAGCTGCTGCACTAATTTTACTGATTGTAATGGGTGGGGGACTGTGATGGTCAGCTGAGGGAAAGCATTGCATTCTGGGAAATGCCAAACCAGGAAGAACAGAAACACAAAACAGAGCAAGCCCCCCCCCCCCCCAAACAAATGGATTTTTGGTAGTTTTAAAACTGGGATAGACAGGTAAGTAATGCATTATGCTTCTGCAGAAGCTTCATTTTTTTTTCAACCTCTGCCTGGGGTTTCCCTTTAAAGTATCTATTTTTTACAAGCAGCATGAGAGAAAACACACCCCAAATTTTGTAACGCAGGTTCTCCTGAGTACAACGGTACTTCATATGTGGGTATAAACCACTGTATGGGCACACAGCCGGGCTCAGAACGGAAGTCGAGCTAATTAGCATTTCCATTTCAGATTTTGCTGAAGAAGTTTCTGAGCACCAGGTGCATTTGCAGCGCCCCTGTAGTGTCAGCAGAATAGAACCCCCCCAAAAGTCATCCCATTTTGAAAGGCAATCTGGGGGTGTTTACTTGCTATCCAAGGTGGTGACAGGCAATCTAGTGTGGTTATGGGAAATCTGTGGCAATCTGGGGCGGTTACGGGCAATCTGGGGGGGGGGGGGGGGTTACAGGCACTCTGTGGCAATTTGGGGCGGTTACGGGTAATCTGGGGGTGTTTACTGGCTATCCGGGGTGGTGACAGGCACTCTACACTCACCGGCCACTTTATTAGGTACACCATGCTAGTAACGGGTGGTCTTCTGCTGCTGTAGCCCATCTGCCTCAAAGTTGGAGGTACTGTGCGTTCAAAGATGCTCTTCGGCCTACCTTGGTTGTAACGGTTGGCTATTTGAGTCACTGTTGCCTTTCTATCAGCTGGAACCAGTCTGCCCATTCTCCTCTGACCTCTGGCATCAACAAGGCATTTCCGCCCACAGAACTGCCGCTCACTGGATGTTTTTTCTTTTTCGGACCATTCTCTGTAAACCCTAGAGATGGTTGTGCGTGAAAATCCCAGTAGATCAGCAGTTTCTGAAATACTCAGACCAGCCCTTCTGGCACCAACAACCATGCCACGTTCAAAGGCCCTCAAATCACCTTTCTTCCCCATACTGATGCTCGGTTTGAACTGCAGGAGATTGTCTTGACCATGTCTACATGCCTAAATGCACTGAGTTGCCGCCATGTGATTGGCTGATTAGAAATTAAGTGGTAACGTGCAGTTGGACAGGTGTACCTGATAAAGTGGCCGGTGAATGTAGTGTGGTTATGGGAAATCTGTGGCAATCTGGGGTGGTTACGGGCAATCTGGGGTGGTTACGGGCAATCTGTGGGTGGTTACAGGCAATCTGTGGTGATAATGGGCAATCTCGGGGCGTTTACTGGCTATTCGGGGTGGTGACAGGCAATCTAGTGTGGTTATGGGCAATCTGGGGTGGTTATGGACAGTCTGTGGCAATCTGGGGGGGGGGTTACAGGGTTTATTGGCTATCTGGGGTGGTGACAGGCAATCTGAACGGTAAACTGGAGTGGTTATGAGTAATCTGTGGTGGTTACAGGTAATCTGGGGGGGGGGGGGGGGGTTACAGGTAATCCGGGGTGGTTACCGGTAATCTGGGGCACTTTTGTGACAGGGGATAAAAAGTGCTGGCAGCATTTGGAACAAGCGATCAGCGGTATATAGGCTATACCGCAGATACTGGGACCACACCGGGTGGTCCCTGATCATTGCCCCATGCTCTCTGCCACCTCCAGTGGTGGAAAGAATGGGGCATTGTTCATTTTTAGGAATCCATCACTGTGAACAGAGTCTGTTCACAGTGATGGCGGCGGCCATCTTGGATCAGATTGCCGCCCAAGAAGGGGAGGAGGCTGAGAAGAGGGGGCTGTGGGCCTTTCCGGCGCCGCTACACTATTCTGTGCCATCGCTGTAAAAAGCTGATAGCCGCAGAATAGAGCCCATTAGTGATCGCCGTAAAAATCTGTATCGGTGGTCACTAATAACATAATACATGTATTCTCTGGGTCGCTACGGTTACGGCGATACCACATTTGTGTAGGTTTTTATTAACTATTACCGCTTTGGGGCAATAGAAACTATCTTCCTAGCAAAAACCCACAAAAACTGTTGCCACATTGCAAGATCCATAGCGTTCTCATCTTTTGCGCAACAGAGCTGGTTTTGGGCTTATTTTTTGCGGGAAGATGTGTAGTTTTTTTTATACCAAGTTTTACATATATATATGACTTTTTGATCTCATTTATGACTTATTTTCTAAAGCAGATTGATAAAATACAGCTATTATGGTAATGGTTTTTTTTTTAAATTTCTGCGTGTGTCGTGCGACATAATTATTGATATAGTTTTATAGATTGGGTTGCTACGGACATGGCGATACCAAATATGTATAGGATCTGTGTTTTTGATCTGTTCTATATAACTTTAGAGATGAGCGAATAGTGAAATATTCGACTTTCGAGAATTCGAATCGAATAGGCACCGATATTCGACTATTCGAACGAGTATTCGATCCCATTATAGTCTATGGGAAAAAAAATTGCGGCACTTGGAAATCAAACTTCGACCACTTGGAGGTCACCAAGTCCCCCATGAAACCTCCCTAAACGATGTGAACACCTCCGGAATGACACTGGGACAACAGGGGGAGCATGCCTGGGTGCACCCAAGACCCCAAAATCACAGTATAATGCCACTCTCCGCAGTTGCGAAGGAAAATTTTTGCGAACGCTTTACGAACATTTATGGCAATGTTCACACATTTTGTATTTCTTGCACAGTGTTACATACATGATTCTAATGTGCGTCCACAGAGCGTCATGTTATTCGCGCATATCACACGTAATACTGTACGAACGTTACTGGAACAGTATGTATGACGTGCCTTTTTCTGGGCTACTGGAACAATACGTATCACGTGCCTTTTACTGGGCTAAAAGGCACGCGTATTCGACTCACTACTCGATTGAATTCGAATCTTTCGAATACCGCAATATTCGAACGAATACCTACTCGATCGAATCGTATTCGCTCATCTCTAGTGACATTTTATTGTGTATAGGGAATGTAATGCATTTTTATTATTGGGGGGGCTGGGGGGGTGTTTTGGTGCACTTTTTTTTCACTTTTACACTAGTGTACATTACTGTAGAGGCAGAGGCATCTCCATGGTAAGCCCAGGGGCATTCAGCTCAGGGCAGTTTCAGGTGGGGGATCAGCTGTCACACTGCAGAGGGGCGGCAGTTTATTCCGATACATCCGCTGTTAAAAGACGTATGTATCAGAATAAAGCCCATTAGTGACCGCTGTGAAAACACGTTCGGCAGTCACTAAGGGGTTAAACAATGTTCAACTTTACTTAGAAAAGGTATCTTTAGTGCAAGAGTAGTAGTGCAAAAATCAATAACAGCAAATAGCAGAACATAGCATAGAACATAACAGTAGAAGGTGTCAGGGGCTGGATAGAAGGGCCCCATGCCTAATTAAAGGGGTAGTGCGGCGTTTAACATTTATTCACTAAATAACACACATTACAAAATTATACAACTTTGTATTGTGTGTTATTTAAGTGAATGGCCCCCTTCCCTGTGTCCCTCCCACCCTGGAAGTGTGGTGCGGTATGCTTACTGAATTGCTGTTGACGATGACGTTATCTTCGGGAGGACCGCTCCAGCCGTCCCTCATGCCGGCCCCCCTCTGCCACGTCATCAGCTGCTCATAACTATGCTCAGCCAACTGTGGCTGAGCAGCTGATGACACAGCAGAGGGGGGGCCGGCATGAGGGACGGCTGGAGAGGTCCTCCCGAAGATGACGTTGTCGACAGCAAGATAGCGGCCGGGGTCGACAGCAATTCAGTAAGTATACCACACCACACTTCCGGGGTGGGGGGGACATGGGGAAGGGGCCATTCACTTAAATAACACACATTACAAAGTTGTATAACTTTGTAATGTGTTATCTAGTGAATAAATGTTAGACGCCGCACTATCCCTTTAAGTAAGTACTCTACCAGGATGTGGTGAAGTAAAAGACCCCATACTCATGTATAGATGAGCCCCAGTTATCTCACCTAACCGCCTTCTGCCCCTCAGTGTCGAGTTTCCGTCCTAATGTGGTAGTACAAGTCCCAGGTCTTTGTCACTAGGTGTAGCTGGCTAGTAGTAGCCTTCTTACTCAGCCGAGTGTAAGTCAGTAGAGTGGCTAACTTGCACTGTCCTCTACTGCTGTACAGTATTAGTGTTCCTCTCCTTTCTTTAGGAGGTTGACTGTCCTGAAACTAGAAAAATCCATGGCGTAGGCAAGGGGTGAGACTCCCTTGTCTCTGGCTTCCCTGGGAATGAAGTCTAGCAACCCATAGAGGTTGAGTCACTAGCTCTGGAGAGCAGGTCAGTGTGGCCTGAAGCCAGGCACTAACTAACTAAAACTAAAGGGTAGTCAAGACTAGAGAAGTGTGTGTGTAGCTAAACCTTACTCTGACAGCAGCTGTGCTGATGGAGAGTGTGACACCTAGTGGTTGGAATAAGGTACAGCAGCCTTCTGTTCTTACTGTGACAACTGGACACTTTTGCCTAGTTGTAAGAAAAGAAGAAAAGATGTAGTGGGACACTGCAGGTTGACAATGAGATCTGGGAGGGAGAAGATGCGAATCTGCGCCTTCTCCCTGGTGTTCACCTCGGGCAGGACTTTGATAAATCTCCCCCTAGGTGTCTACAAACAACATGTTACACACATTCAATGGTTAATCGTTTTCATTCCCCTCCAAGGTGTCTCAACAACTGCTACAAACACCATCCTGCACACATTCTACAAACAACATCCTGCACACATGTTTAACCATTTCCATCCCTCACATACTGCGCATATATCCTATTCATTCCCCTATATACTGCACATATATCCTGTCCATCCCCTATATACTGCACACATATCCTGTCCATCCCCTATATACTGCACACATATCCTGTTCATCCCCTATATACTGCACATATATCCTGTTTATCCCCCCATATACTGCACATATATCCTGTTTATCCCCCTATATACTACACATATATCCTGTTTATCCCCCTATATACTACACATATATCCTGTTTATCCCCCTATATATTGCACACATATCATATTCATCCCCCTATATACTGCACATATTCATCTCCCTATATACTGCACATATATCCTCTTCATCCCCCTATACACTGCACATATCATCCCCCTATATACTGCACATATATCCTATTCATTCCCCTATATACTGCACATATATCTTGTTTATCCCCCTATATATTGCACACATATCATGTTCATCCCCCTATATACTGCACATATTAATCTCCCTATATACTGCACATATATCCTCTTCATCCCCCTATATACTGCACATATATCCTGTTTATCCCCCTATATACTGCCCTTATCATCCCCCTATATACTGCACATACATCCTGTTTATCCCCCTATATACTGCACACATATCATCCCCCTATATACTGCACACATATCCTGTTCATCCCCCTATAAACTGCACATGTATCCTGTTTATTCTGTGGCATGTGACTACAGGAATACTATTAGGCCTTCCTTAGTATAGCGGTTTTTTCGTGAGGCCTCACAATTGCAGGAAATTCCATAGGAATCTGATTACACGGATAATGTCTCTATCAGCTCCACATAAATCCTGTGTATTCCAGGATTCTTCTTCTATCTCCTTTTATATTTTCACCCATTTAGTGTTGTGTTCATTCTTTATGCTTTTTTAGCCTGTCCCAACAAAACTCCAACATTCTCCTCAGCCGCCTTGTTTAGCATCCTCACCCTCCCGGGGCCCCTGTATTCTCATTTTTCATTCTCTATCCAGCCCCCTGCCTGACCGGTTTACTAGTTAACCCCCTCTTAGTCACATTAACTCCTCAAACACTAATGTCAATGTAGAGCATAGCATTTAAGTAATTTTATAGAAAAAAGGGGTTTTATTGCGAGAAAAAAAAATAAATAAAACTGTTCATTAGAAAGGGGTTCTATATTGTAAAAGTCTAAAAAAAATGCAAATTTTTATACTTATACTTATATTTGTACTTTAACAACAGCTGGAGGGCTGAAGGTTCCCCATCCCTGCCTTAGGGTTTTTTTTGCAAAAAATGGATGAAAAAAAAAAAAAAACGGATTGCAAAAACGTAGTGTGAACCCAGCCTTACTGACAATTGTGCATTTGCTTTTTATTTATGCTACCCCCCTCCCTCCAAAACAAGGAAATTTTATGCACCCCAAAATAGCGCTAATAAAAACTACAACTTATCCCACAGAAAAATAAGCTAAGAAAAAGGTATGGCTTTGGAAATTGCAGCCACGTAAAAAAAAAATATTTTTTTGTGCAACGATCCAAAAAAAAATAAAATAAATAATAATAATAAAAAATATATGTGTGTGTGTGTAGGTGTAAAAAAAAACAAAACAGTATACATATTGGGTAATAAAAACTGAAACTCATCAACAAAAAAAAAACCAACAATTTTGGGGGTGGGAAAAAACCCCCCTCCATTCCTGTACAATCAGTAAGACGACAGAGGCGGCAGCACTGACACCCTTTATGTAATGTAGTACAGACGTCTTCAGGCAATTTATTATTATTATCATTCTTTGTTTGCTGGTAGTTTTGTGCTCACTCCTGCACTGTATGTCTGAGCTGTCAGAACTCCTCCTAGTCCTCCTGGGGGAGGGATGATCTTATGGGACTGTAGGCAGCGTACAACCATATCACAGATCCCAGACAACCTCTGTCCTGTCAGGACATAGAACAAGTGTCACCACAGCAGGGCAGAGCATTAGAAAGAACATGGGGATTTGGGCTTTTATTATTGGGGCCGTTTTGCTGCTCCTACTCTTGGCCGTCATAGTTCTCCTTCTATGCTTTGGATACGTCTATTACACCCACCTAAAATGGGACCACATCCCTGGACCCCCCAGAGACAGGTGAGTTCTGCAGCTTTGTGTTATACACGTTGTGAGATCTCTGCTTGCTGATGATTGCTTTACTTTTCTTTCATCTTTTATTCTTTTATTAACAGTCTTTTTCATTCACTGACAGCAAGCATTGTCTGATCTACTTTTCTGTGCAATGATCCAGCCAGTCTGGAACAACTTTTGTCACTACTTTTGTAGCTTGCTTATAAGTTCTTCAGCTCTACATAATCTTTCTACGTCTTCTTATCTAATGTTTAGTGGGCTTCGACCCCTAGTTGACGGCTAGGACGTGCAAACACTCCAAGGTACAATTCATACTATCTGTATATCTTTGCAGTAGATAACACCTAGCCATCTAGGCTATGAACTGTTGTTTATGAACTTTACCTTTAAACAATAAAATCCTGCTGGTTGTATAGAGATGGTACCAAAACACGGGTGTTGCTGTTAGTTACACCCTTCGCAAAAGCCGGTACTTTTAGTAAGTGGTGATGTAGTAGTGTTAAAGTTTCGCCACAAGATGTCACTACTGTAAGTATATGTGTGGTGTACCCCCGGTGTGATGTTATATCAGATCGGCCAGTCACTTGCTAGGTGTTGTAGTGTGCGCCACTCCGGTGGTGGATGGCCGAGATACAGCCGGTCCTTGGGATGTTGTCACATGACGCCAGTGCCTGGAGGACACACAGGTGTGATGACACACCTGCTTTTATTTTACAAGGCCGGTTTTACCCTTTTCCCCTGTGGTCAGTGTCCTGCCGGGCTGCTACTGGGTCCCTTGGGTTAGTGTGATCACAGATGGCCAGAGTGGTATAGTGACCCTTCCGGATGATAGGACCCGCCACCCACAGAAAGGGGACATGTCCCAAGGTTGCAGTGTGTGCTGTGTCGGTGGGGGCGAATAATTACAGAGTCTTTGGAATATAGTTGAGTAGGTTTACTGTTAAACCCTTCACTAGAGAGGACAAGTCAGAGATCATCTCAACCCACGCCGTGTACAAGGAGAGTCACAATGCAGGACAGTATCCACAAAAGCAAAGCTAGGAACTGATCTGGATAGAGCAAAGTTGCAGGAAGCCTATAAACTCTATCTCGCAGCGCTGGTGTAAGCAGGGAACCCTCAGCATTCCGTTCATCCCAGGTAACAAGGTCTGGGGCTTGTGTCACCCACTAGGACGGCTCCCCCGACACTGGTAGGGCAATAGGTGGTTCATTCCAAGAGTCGATGCACGGCCACAAGTATTCTCTCTTAAGTATTCTTCTATTTTTACCTCCAACATCGCAGCAAAGCCCAGTACTACTTAGGTTGGGACTCTTACGACATCCTCCTCTCTGCTCTTCTGATTCTTCTTTTTACCTCTCAGCACACAACCCAGTCGGCACGACTGTACTACCATCTATACTGTCACTACAGATCTAGTTCCTAAACCAAGTGTGTTACTTAAGCCTAAAGTCTTGTGTCAATGCGAAGCTGCATGTTCTGCCGCATACAAGTATCTTCAGAGTAAACAGATTTTATTTATGATAAAAAGACTCTGTAATTTCTTGTCAAGCACCAACACAGTATACACACAATCCTTGAGACATTTAAACTTACTGTGGGTGGCAGTACCAATAGTCCGGGTGGATCACTAGTCCCCTCCGGACCACTGTGACAACAGCCCAAGGAACCCCGCAATAACCCGGCAGGTCACTGTCCTTAGGGGAACAAGGTGTTCCGGCCCTTTAAAATAAAAGCAGGTATGCCACCATACCTGTGTGCCCAATCGGCACTGGCGTCATGACCGGCTGTCCCACCTTCACACCAAGGGTGGGCACCACACCAAGTTTAGTAAATAGATACAGTATCAGGACAAAGCTTGGTAGATAAGTAATATACCTGGGCCAAGCCTAGTACAGGCTAAAAAAACAGTACTGATCTGGTTATATAGCAGCATCTATATGGCAACATCTACATCCTTAGTGTCTTCCACCAGACAGGCTTCATAATTACAGCACCAGAACCTAGCTCAGCATATAGAGATGGTATCAAAATCAAGTTCTAAAATCTAATAGATATGGTACTAGAACAAAGCTCAGCATATAGAACTGATGCCAAAACTAAGTTTAGCAGATAGATACGGTATCAGAACCAAGCTCTGTAGATAAGTAGCATAGCTGGACCAAGCCTAGTACAGGCTAAACAAAATCAAAAAAGTACTGATCTGGTTTTATAGCAGCATCTATAACCTATAAAATGTTACTTGTTGTGTAGGTTATAAAGCTGGACATTTGGAGCTATCTCATCCGCATCTCTAATTATTTACATGCTCTAAATAAGCAAAGTGTTGTCTCTGATTACATTCTCCCTGTGATAGTGCCTCCCACAGAGTCCGGGTACCTCCTTAGTGTCTTCAGAACCAGACAGGCTACATAAATACAGCAGTAGAACCAAGCTTAGCATATAGAGATAGTACCAAAGTCAAGTACTAAAATCTAATAGATACGGTACAAAAACCAAGCTCAGAATATAGGGATGGTACCACAACCAAGTTGTAAAATCTTATAGATACGATACTAGAACAAATTAAACATATAGAGATGGTACCAAAACCAAGTTTAGCTAATAGATACGGAACTAGGACCAAGCTCAGTGAATAAGTAATGTAAATGAGCCAAGCTCAGCACAGACTGGAGAAAAGAAACAGTACCAGCCCAATCTGGTAAAAAAGCAGCATCTAAAACCCATTCTTTGGTTTATCTCTCCTATCACCCTGTTCACTTGCGTACTTGACTTAGCTGAGGGTGTGTGGTGTTCCACTAGGGGTGTTACTATTGTTCACACCATTCGCAAAAGTCTGTACTTTTTGTAGTCATTTTACAGTAAAAGTAGTATTAAGAGTTGACCACTAGATGTCACTATGTATTGATATGTGGAAGCTGCACAGCTGAAGGATCGCAAAGGGTTATTGTGTTTGTGTGTACCAGAATCTGTAAACCTTTAGGATTTCTGCTTTACTTTCTTCTGTCCTATCACCTCTTCTCTGTCTTTCTTCTGTTGCACTCTTTTTACCAAATCACAGCGCACCCTACACGCTGTAGAGGAAGTTAGTCCCTTGGGTAGGGGAGGAGCAAGAGCTTTCTGTTCGGGACAGTGTGGAGAGAGGAAGCAACTCAGATAGCTCTCCACAACGGTCTTGTCCTCTGCCAGGTCCCCATGGTTCAGTCTTAGCCAGTGCCCTGCATGGCAAGGACGCAGGACAGCACACTGTCACCAACTTTCTCTTATGTACCCACACAAAGCACTATGCAATGTTAAAAGTCTTAGGTGAGGACCAGCCAACAGATAACCCCAACCTACGCCGTGGATTAGTGCAGGACAGTATCAACTATACAGCCACAGAGCCAGGAACTGATCCGGGTGGAGCAAAGTTGCAGTAAACCTATGAACGCCATCTCTCAGCGCGAGTGTCAGCAGGGAAGCCTCAGCATTCTGCTCAGCCCAGGTAACAAGGTCTGGGACCTGTGTCACCAATTAGTACGGTTTGGCCAAGGTGGTGCGAAGACTTAAGTAAAGGTCAATTAACGGGCACAGGTGTTCTTTTTCTACTTCTACTACAAGTACTCTTCTATATCCTCCAACATCCTGGCAGAGCACATTTCTACATGGGCTGAGACTCTCACGGCACCTTCCTCTCTGCTACTCTACCTCAGCACAACTCTCTCAACACAACTATCTCCTACTCAGCACTTATCTCACAGAATTGGTTGTCGTATGTTCAAGTCTGTATTGGAACTATTGTCCAGTGTATCTCAAGGCTGCACATTTACAAGTAGTAAACCAACTCAACGTTCTCCCCGAGTCTGTGATTATTCACTACCACCTGCACAGCATCTACACCGCAACCTTGAGACATTTCCCCTTTCTGTGGGTGGCGGGTCCTACTATCCGGGAGGGTCATTACACCGCTCTGGACACCTGTGACTACATAATCCGTGACTACACTATCCCAAGGGACCCGGTAGCATCCCGGCAGGACACTGACCCCAGGGGAAAAGGGTACAACCGGCCTTATGCCTTAAAAGCAGGCGTGCCATCACACCTGTGTGCCCACCTGGCACTGGCGTCATGTGACAATCCATTAAGGTCCGGCTGTATCTCGGCCATCCACCACAGGAGTGGCGTCACACTACAACACCTAGCGTCCTCTGTCCTCCGATATAACACCTTATGGGGGCTCACCACAGGTGCATGTGTTCCATTTTGGGGAAAAGTTGCCTGTTACCTGTAATGATGTAATAGATATGTAGTGATATATTATATTTGCTCTGCAGTTTCTTCCTGGGGCACCTGCCAACACTGATGAAACATATGAAGAATAACGTGGTCATTTATGAACCGTTCTTTGAGTGGTACGTATCTAAACGTCAAATATTTTCTGCATGTGTTGTCAATGGGGAAAGAGGAGTGAGCTGCTCCCAGATGGCTCTGGTGGTCTCCTATCCAACATGCCATGGGCTACCTTAATGCACATTCAGTGGGTTTGGCCAATGTTCTTTTAAAGGAGAAGTCCTGTTAAATTAAAAAATGACAGGAAGGCAGGGGGTTCCGGAACATAATAAACATAGTATACTTGCCATAGCGCTGCTCCCGGGCCTCGCTTACACCTGTGGCTCCTTCAGCTGAAAGGTTATGTGCCCGGCTGATGGATTGCCCACTAAGCTAATCAGTGACTGGGGCCGAAATGCGTGGAGAATATTCACCAACTCCCATTAAACAGAGACTAGATAGGAGATAGTGTGAAGGTTAATAATCTAGACAGGCCAGGGCCTTCATGACTTAACCCGGCCCTGACCCTGAGGCTGAGATAAGGATTAAAAGGTAGTCCAGGGTTCAACCTTACATAACGCTTGTGAACATTATACTGGAGATCACGGGATGGCTAAACACGGTAATGATTTAAAAATGGTGAAAATTAAAGGGGTTATCTAGCATTAAAAAAGCATGGCCACTTTCTTTCAGAGACAGAACCACTCTGGTCTCCAGTTTGGGTGCAGGTTTTGCAACTCAGTTCCATTGAAAGGAATGGAGCTTAATTGCCAACCACACATTCTTGTGCGCTGGGTGTATATTCAGAATCTGGCCACTGCTTTGTCGCTTTTTGGTAAAGAACAAGCTGTGATTTCAACAGGAAGAACCAGGTGGATCCGACCCTTGGATGGACCCCACAGTATAAGTCCCCCCTCCCAGTAGCTACACTTCTGACACTATCCATAATAGTGCCATGGCCAGAGGTGTTTAGGTAGTATACCACTGGTGGGCTCTGTTGTTTTCCCTAGGGCAGTTGTCCGGGGGGGGCAAGGAGTGGCATTACCCACCCCCGGACACACTGGCACTGAGCTTTGTATAGGGTAGCACAATGTGTGGGTGCAGGTGCGACAGAAAACTAAACCGAGACTCCAGCACTTAATAGTAACGTCTACTGGAAATCTTCAGTGCAATACAAGTTAGTATAGGAACAGGTGCAGATACAGGTGTAGGTTGTGCTTGAGGTAGTGACTAGTCCATTGAGTGTCAGGTTTGGTAGTACGAGTCCCCAGGCTTAAAATACTGGGTAAAGCTAACCCCTCAAGATTACCCGAGGAAGTCGAGCAGGTACCAGTGGGATACTCCAGCTGAGGCCCTTTGTCCCACTGAGGATCAACCCTTAGCTTGCAAGGTTGACCCAGGTGACAGTTACCCCACCTTTGGGTTTAACAGTTCATAGTTACTTTAGTCAAGCTGTCTCTCTCTCTCTCTCTGAAAGACTTCTCCCACCCTGAACTAACCTATATATAGGGTTGACTAGGGCTAGCTTCCCATTGGTGGGGACATACTGAAGACAGGAGAAGGAAGGAGTGTAATAGGTCAGGAGTGTGTGTGGTATCTGCACCAATGATTGGTTGATTAGTGAACAGTAAGAACAGAAGTTAACCCCTTTCCTTCAGCTGTGCCTAGGACAAATAGGGGAGAGTGAGACACCAAGTGGTGATAGTGTAGAAAGGCACCCATCATCCCAGAGCGTGACACCTGTGATACCTTTATACAGGTGGTATAACAGACGTAGTCACACACCTATACTGGGACACTACAATAGCTTCTATTCTATATTGTTATATTGCCATCAGTTTAACCCCTATGAATCCAAATGTATAAGATGTATTGTTATCACCTATATAGATTGCCATGGTCTTCTCAACTATAATGATAACCACCAGGAACAATGACACTGGGAAGCAATAGGTCCTATTCTGGTTCCAGCAGGACCACGATTAACAGCTAATATGGACATATGCCTGCATCTACTTTTTTTTTTTTTTTTAAATAAGCACAAAAAAAGCATAATGTTTTTATCAGGGCCCCATGTCATGTGCATTCTATAAGATTGACCCCTGTCACTAGTTTTATGCTGCCTTAAAGGAAGGCAGCATAAACTAGTGACAGAAATGCTGAACAGATCAGTATATTGCTTACATCATTCTATTCAGCCGTTCTCCTAATATGCAGGAGAATGGGCTGCTCCCTCTTCCCACAAGCTCCTGACAGCTGTGTGCCTATACACAATATATACAGTATACACAGTAAAGGCAAAAACCTGCCAATGAGCAGCCGGTGGGCAGAGGGAGCTGGTGCTCATAAATACCAAGGACTACTGAGCACACACACGTAATAGAGAGGACTACTGTGCAGTGCTCAGAGTCCTTGTTATTCAGGAGGATATCTCTGAATCAGCTGTACAGAACAATGTAAGGGTACTATTACACAAAGCAATATTGTCTATGGGACTTCCTAGCATCCCTGAGAATGAGTGAAGTCATGGTCGAGCACGCTCACTAACACCCCATTCTCATGGTGAGTCGGGGTCCAATCGGTCAGGGCCCCATGATCAGCTAGTTGAACACTGACTAAATTAAAGTCTTTTTGCCTTTGTTGGAGTTTCATGCATTTTGCATTCATTTTTAAAATACTACGTGCTATACTTTGTTTGTATTGTGGCCAATGGTCGACATATTGCAATGCAGAGCTAGACAGTGTCATATGTCTGAGAAAGCGTACAACAACGTGAAGGCAAAAAAATGCTATGAAGGCCAAACCCCACCTGATATAATCAACACAAAAACTGTGCCCCACTGGGAACTTAAGGGTATGGGTGTCCATGGCTGAGCAGCTGCATGCAAGCCTTACATCACCAATGCCAAGCATCAGATGGAAAGGAAATATGTTCCATGGAGGGATGGATCATACTGCTCTATCTGGTGTCTGATGGGTCTGGCGGGTCTGGTTTTGGCGACTGCCAGGCTGGAGGAGTGATAATGCTATAGGGTTGTTTTTAGGGGACAGCCTATGCCCATTAGCTTTAGTATAGGAAGTCTTAAAGCGTTACTTTCATTTGTAGTAACTTCTAATATGTCATCAAACATGTCAAAAGGTACTGATCACACCGGGTCTCCGCTGCGATACTGAGATACAGCCGGGGAGGGTTGCACTCCACTCTCCTGCCAGCTGAGTATCCCACATTTTCACATCATAGTCTGTAAAGAAGCAAAAGCCAAATTTGAATGTAAGGGGGGAGAGAGATCTGCACTACCCCTGCAGCACATTACATTGCTCTACATAAAATCTTCAAGGAAGAGACAGCTATCAACCTGCCAGCCAGGCAGGCCGGGTATAAATGGAGCTACCTGAATAGCTCCTCCCCAAACACTCATGGATGTCTCACCATTCACATTTAGTGATACTGCTAAGTGGTAACAAAAGCAATCAGGATAGGTCTGTGTGAGCAATCACATTGTGATGCATTACAGGAATCCCCTACCTCCTACACAGGATCAAGGTAATGAGTCGTCAGGGGCGGACATGGTGAGAAGCATGCTTAGTGAGTCATCAGGAGGTGGATCTGGTGAGGAGCATGCTCAGTGAGTCATCAGGGGGTGGATCTGGTGAGGAGCATGCTCAGTGAGTCATCAGGGGGCGGACCTGGTGAAGAGCATGCTCAGTGAGTCATCAGGGGACAGACCTTGGTAAGGAGCATGCTCAGTGAGTCATCAGGGGGCGGACCTGGTGAGGAGCATGCTCAGTGTATCATGACCGGCCCTATTCCACCGGACGATTATCGTTTGCATAATCGTTAATGATTAACGATCTCAAACGACTGCTATTGCGAAAGAACAGAAAACGTTCAATCATTTACAATCATTTACATTTATAATCGTTACTTATGATCGTAATTGCGATCGTTTTTTTCCTCTATTTATTCGCTATTGCGTTCGTATCTATTGCGAACGACCGAACAATGTCTTATTCAATGCGAACAATTTGCGAACATTTTGCGAACGAGCAACGATAAAAATAGGTCCAGGTCTTATAAAGCGATCAACGATTTCTCGTTCGGTCGTTAATCGTTAACTGCATTTCAACCGAACGATTATCGTTTAGATTCGAACGATTTAACGATAATCTGAACGATAATCGTCCGGTGGAATAGGGCCCTTAGACTCCATCTGTGAACGCCTGATGCACTGAGCATGTCAGCCCCCAAACATATAACTCCACTGAGCAGTCAGGACACTTAGGGCCCTATTCCACGGGATGAGTATCGTTCAGATTATCGTTAAATAGTTTGAATCTAAACGATAATCGTTCGTTGGAATAGCAGTTAATGATTAACTACCGAACTAGAAATCGTTGATCGTTTAATAAGACCTGGACCTATTTTTATCGTTGCTCGTTCGCAAATCGTTCGCATTGAATAAGATGTCGTTCGGTCGTTCGCAGTAGTGACGAACGCAATAGCAACGACGAGACGACCGCAAGAACGATCATAAATAACGATTATCGTTCCATGTAAATGGGTGAACGATTTTAGGTCTTTCGCAATAGCGGTCGTTTGGATCGTTTATCGTTAACGATTATGCGAACGATAATCGTCCTGTGGAATAGGGTCCTTAGCGCATGGACTGCCTGAGCCCTGAAGTGACGCATATGACTGGACTTATGAATAGGGTCCTATTAGACAAAGTGATTTTTCGTTTACTCTAACGATAAACGATTGCAGATGAGCGCTTTTGCTAATGACCTGAATTCGTTCACCATAATACAACAACATTCGCACAAATTATTGCTACACAGGGAAAGACTATTCCTTAAATTCTAATGAAATAATGAGTTTTTTTGCATAATAATCTTTCCGGCCCAGAGCAGTCAGCATCTCATATACTCCAGTCATGGAGCAAAGCCGCATGTCAGCGGACCAGGGGGAGGCGGCATCTCATATCATGTATGTACCATTCATGTCATGACACCTATCCCCGCACATGACCAGGGACTGGGTGCATGTATACTCTCACCTGTAAGGGCATGTTCACACTACAGAATCTGCACGTAGAACTTCAAGCAGATTCCGCTGCGTGATACTGCGCACCCCCGCTTGAAGCTCTGCCCGTCCCATAGGCTCCATTGTATAGAATTTAGAATAGGCATAGAATGGAACCTACGGGATGGGCGGAACTTGAAGTGGGGGCGTGCAGTGGCATCCGCTTGAAGTGCTTCATGCGGATTCCATAGTCTGCACTTACCCTCAAGACTAGAAATTTCTTACAGCTCACTGGGGGAGAGGATCAGGTATGTGCACACTGAGGAATCGAAGAGGAAAGTTTTCTGCTTGAAATTCCTCACCCATTCAGCTTTGACAGAATAGGAGCAGAATTTGAGCGGGATGCAAGCAAAATTCGAGCAGAATTCATGCCCCATTTACTTCTATAGGATTCCTCAAGCAGAATCCACCCAAAGAATTAACCTGGAAAATTCTGCCGTGTTAACAACAGAGCGGAAATCCCATTGAACACAATTGGGCATTGCTCTGTTCAAATTTTACGGGAGGAATTTCAATTGGAAATAAAAGGTTAATGTTCGCACTGAGCAAATTCAGCCAAATTCCGTGGCAGAGCTCTGCCTGCCACGGTGTTAAACAGTGTGTTTGTGGGAGGGCTTGTGCGCCTCCGCTCTCCGCTCAAAGAATTGATATGTCAATTCTTTGAGAGGAGAACCGTGGAGAGAGGAGGCACCTGAGCCCTCCCATAGACACACTGAACCAGGCTCTCAGGTTCATTCTTTGGGTAGACTGCCTGTGCATAGAATGGAGTCTATGGCACGGGCGGAGATGCGCTCAGGTGCGAGCGGCAGAATCCGCCAGGATTCTGTAGTGTGCACATACCCTAATAGTTGGTGTGAGATTCTAATCTTGAGAATGTTAACAATAAAAGTATTAATATCATAAAATCTGTTGGTGTGAACAGCGCTGGGACACTGATCAGTTCCCAACACCAATTTTTTGGCTATCTTGGGTGAAGTTAACCCACTGAAGCACCTGGCATATTACGCACATTCCCTGTTTTGGATATATTTTGGCACCATCATAAGTTTTGTTTTACCAAATAAAGTTCTTTCTGGCTATCTTGGCTGCTGCCACCTCCAACTGCTACTACCACCTCCAGGTGTGGGTGCTAGGCCCCTTAGGATCAATAAGAATACTCTTGCTGTCACTGCCACCTCCAGGTCTCTTTGGGTCTAAAAAAGTGCCAGTGCTGGTGCTGCCACTTCCAGGTGTCCCAAATGAACCGAACTCTCTACATATTATGCTGACATGGTGCCCATATACAATAGATGTCCACAGGGGCATTAGGGGCCATAGTTCAGTCCTAGTGTAAGTAGATAAGTCACCAATAGGATCTAGTATCAGAAGGAGGAAGGGTAGTTGGGGAGAGGGAGAGAGAACCCAAGGCAGGTAGGTAGGTATAGTCAAGACTCATCTATGAGACAATTATAGAAGAAGCTCCTAGGGGTGATTGACTATGTAGTCTATAAATCCACTTGGCCTCTTCTTTTAATAGACTTGTGTCCACATTCCCCTCCCGTGGGCCCATTTTGATCAGACACAGACGTATATGATCCTCTAATTGGCCGTTATGTATAAACCCCATATGAGTTAAGGGTGGTGTATCCACTTCTACGCGGACGGTGCTAAGGTGTTTGGAAACCCTACGCCTAAGCTCCTCTATAGTTTTACCAATGTTTATAACAAAGGGCATGTACTGTACATCTGGCCACATATATGTCCTACCTCCTAGGCCTAATTGTCAAAATGTTCGGTCTTCACCATGTGTTTGCAGAGATTGCAGTGACAGCTGTATCTCAGGATGGCGGCAGGTCTCAGCAGTGAAAGCCGCCGCCATCAGTAACTTTTCATGTCTGATTGAATCTCCCAGCCCCCAAATATTTTATTGCAATTAATAAAATTACAGAAACATAATTCTCAGTAGAGGATTGGTATATCCACTCGGGCTGTGATGATATTCTACATTTATACCTAATACTGTATTTCTAGGATGGAGAAGTACGGCCCGGTGATACGTCTTAATGCATTACACAAGGTGATGATCTTTGTTCTTAGTCCTGATGGAGTTAAGGTAAGTGACCAGACACTCCTACATATACATGGATGCATTATACAGGATCCATATTCATAAAGCTTTAATTTTATGTATCCAGAGAGGAGGCAGACAGATCATTGCTCTTTACATGATGGCTTAAAGTGAACCTGTCACCATAAAAAATGCTATCTAATCTATCGGCATCATGTTATAGAGCAGGAAGAGCTGAGCAGATTGATATATAACTTTGTGGGAAAAGATTCAGTATAACTTGTAACATGTTGATTGAAATCCCTGCTCATCCTGTGATAAGGAGTCCAGTGGGCGGTGTCACTCAATGGACTGGACTCTTTAGCATGAAAACATCAGAGCTTTTAATAAATAAATTGCAAGTTATACTGAATCTTTTCCCATAAAGGTATATATCAATCTGCTCAGCTCCTCCTGCTCTATAACATGATGGCAATAGCTTAGGTAGCATTTTCCTAGTGACGGGTTCCCTTAAATTAATGTACATAAAGAATCGCTCTGGAAGTTGCGTCATGATGTGACATTGGAATAGTCCTACAAAGTGGAAGTGTTCTGTATTGTGAGTAATGTAGGATTCCTCGTGTCTATCCTTGCCCTCTTGTCATTTTAGTCTTCTATTTTGTACTTGTAGTTTATTAGAATTAATTTGTTTCTATATTTTAAAGGAATTTTTGATGTCGCCCAAATACACCAAAGATGATTTCTACGATCGTCTACACTCCATGTTCGGAAAGAGGTAACAATGGATTTACATAGTTGTAGAAATCTCTATACAGTATTTTACAAAATATATTTAAAATAATTTTATTTAAAAATGATATTATTATATGTCTGAGTCAGGAACTACAGGACTGCTCAAGCCCTGGTCCTGGCACAATTATATATAATGTCTGTTCTAATGCACGCCCTTATTAGAATAGACCTTAGAGGTGGGGAAGCTGTCGGTGTCAGTAGCACAGTGTAGTGGAGCGAGCAGTGATTGACAGTTATCCCTGCTCGCTGTTATAGGATGCTGCAGCTTCCACGCTACTAACACAGACAGCTTCCCCACCTCTAATGTCTGTTTTAATACTAACCTGCATTATAATGGACATTAGGGGAATCTCAGTATTGCTAACACTAGTGACTGGATCAGGGCTTGAGCAGTCCTGCAGTTCCCGACATTGGTGGCAGCAGAGGGACCATGTCACCAATTATTGTAATATTGTAAAATCCAAGTGTTCCCATCTGCATCGGATATTCCATCACTAGCCTCCACTGCAGGTTCTAGCAGCAGATAAAATAGGACTGTTATGGTAAAACACTGGAATAATGACAGACCCCATTATAGTCAATGGCGTCCATTCAGCGCTATGTGTCTCTATCATTAAATGAACCCAGCCTTCTATAATGGTTCTGACCAATGATGGAGCAGAACGATGGAATTTCCAACCGCAGACGTGAACAAAGCCTAAAACCAACCCTTGTTTCCCATAAGTCTCAGTTAGATTTTTATTATCATGTTCTAATGTCTCTTTTTAGATTTTTGGGAAAAGGCTTACTCTCTGATCGGGACTATGAGCACTGGCACAAACAGAGGAGGATCATGGATCCAGCATTCAGCAAAGCGTAAGTAGTCCGGGGGGAGGTTGTGTTGGATGGGTGGGTTTGGAGTAGTTGTTGACATGACTCAGGAGTAGTATACGGCCGACATATCTTACTCTGACTATTTATATATATGGTACCTTCCTCTTCAGCAACCTGATTGGATCTTTAGGAACCTTTAACGATAAAGCCGAAGAGATGGTGAACAAACTGGCCGAAAAAGCAGATTGGAAAAGTCACGTTAGAATGCACGATATAATGAGCAGAGTCACGCTGGATGTCATCGCCAAGGTAATAAGGAATTCATTCAATATATTATGATTTGGGGCTGATGACATCATTGTGCCCGATTTGGTGATGTCACATGAGACCAATAGAAAAATTGGTGCTGAACGGAAACGTAAAGCAATGCACTCCAGCTTCAGATCAGGCTCACTTTGTGTTCTGTTCTCTTTTATTCAGCTTGGCTATGGGATGGAGCTGAATGCTATTCAGGATGATCAAACGCCATTTCCACGAGCTATAACAATTGTTATGAAAGGGATGGTAGAAGAAAGGAATCCATTGGCAATGGTTTGTATTATATCCAGCACAATATTTTTTTTTCCGGCATGAATACTGGAAAATGTTGGGGCTGTAGCTCCTCTATACCCTGCATTGCCTAGTTGACTACATAAACATCAAAGCTGAGTTGACAAAAGTTGAGTTTTTAGGACGTCTTATTCTATATCCATAGGCATTTATATGGGGTCACTCCCCGATGCAGGAATAGGAGCTTCCACTCTTCTGGGAAGATTTTGGAGGTGTCTCCAGAAGAGAATTTTTGATGTTGGGGAGAGGCCAGGGTCACAATCTCCACCCTAGTGTTTATGTGGTTGAGGTCCAGTCTTGGAGTCCAGTTCTTCCTCATCAGACTCCCCCTCCATGTCTTTATGGACCCTCCTGGCTGCAATCATGCTAAAATAAGAAATGGCCAAACCCAAATTGTGCCAACCAAGTTGGATGCAACAATTGTCTTGGTATGGTCAAACATTAAGATTACCCTTCGCTGGGACTAGTAGAGGCAGACTCTTGAAAAACAACCCCATAGCATTATCCCTATACCACTAAGCTTTAGGGTATGTGCACATTATTGAATTTCCACGGAGGTTGCCCGGCAGAATCCGCTTGAAGTTCCGCCCCATCCATAGACTCAATGATATTTGCCGGTGAATTCCGACGTCTGCCCAAATAATTGACATGCAAAAGAGTGCATGGAGCCTCATTTTAGAGTCTCAAAACACAGGACTAGCCAGATATCCCTCCGGGAAGGACCAAGCCGAGGAGCGGCTCCTGTAGGGAAACCACCAACACCACCATATTAAGTGGCCCTATAAGTCAATGTAATGACAAGGGAAAAACCAAGGCCAGGTGTCCATCCACAGAAAGCTGTTTCGGGGTGTTGCCCCTCATCTGTGTGGAGCAGGATTCTGGCTAAGAATTGACATGTCATTGAGTCTATGGATCGGGCAGAACCTCAAGCGGGGACCACCCAGTGGAATCTGCTAAAAGTCTCAGTGGAAAAGTGTGCACATACCCTTACAGCTTGTACAATGCAATCAACCAGATAATGTTCTCCTGATATTCACCAAACCCAGACCCATCTATCAGATGCCAGATAAGGAATTTTCCTCTACACTACGCCATCTGACACATGGCATTGTGCTTGGTGATGTAAGGCTTGCATGCAGCTGCTCAGCCATGACCACCCATGCCATGGGTTCCTGGTGGCACATAGTTTTTGTGGTAATGCCTGTTCAGGTTATGGAGTCCGCAAAGCATTGGTGACTGTAACTCCGCTCTGTAACTTTACATACTATTGTCCATACATTGTAGACAGATAACTATTTCTACACCCACGTGTATTCTCAGATATGGATGAGTGAAAGGCATAGGTGATAACCATACCTAACATATCATTGTGGAGAAGAAGGTCACTATCCACAATCTCTGATCAGTCTCATATATTCGTCTTCTAGTTTAATCCATACAAACAAGCTTTTATTAGAGAGGTGAAAGAGAACATGGCGTTTCTGAGAACAATGGGCCAGGCCTGTATAGAGCAAAGGATGAAGGTGATTCAAGATGGAGAAGACATTCCCAAGGATATCCTCACCCAGATCCTTAAAGCTGCCGGTATGGTCCCGAAACCACTGACTATTGAGAATAAAAGTCTAATTTTCTTATATCTAGTAACATTTCTTTACACATGGAAATGGATATAGATATATAGACTATAGATGACCTTCTATAGTTGTATCTGAAGAGACCAGAATGTCAGATCTGTCTGGTGATGACTCTTTATTAAATCCCTATTAGCTGCCATATTGGTTGTTATCCAGATAATAATTCCTAGGACAGACAGATGATTCTTTTTGGAAACTTTTATACCACAGTATACCTGATATCTCATCACCTCCTATCATTGTATTTTCAGAGCTGGAAGGCGGCTGCACTATGGACGATTTCATAGATAATTTTGTGACTTTCTTCATTGCAGGTTGGTAAATCTATCTATCTATCTATCTATCTCCTATCTATGTATGTATCTATCTATCTATCTATCTATCTATCTATGTATCTATCTATCTAATTATCTATCTATCTCCTATCTATCTATCTATCTATCTATCTATGTATCTATCTCCTATCTATGTATCTATCTATCTATCTATCTATGTATGTATCTATCTATCTCCTATCTATGTATCTATCTATCTATCTCCTATCTATCTATCTATCTATCTATCTATCTATCTCCTATCTATCTATCTATCTATCTATCTATCTATCTATCTATCTATCTCCTATCTATCCATCTCCTATCTATCTATCTATCTATCTATCTATCTATCTATCTATCTATCTATCTATCTATCTCCTATCTATCTATCTCCTATCTATCTATCTATCTATCTATCTATCTCCTATCTATGTATCTATCTCCTATCTATCTATCTATCTCCTATCTATGTATCTATCTATCTATCTATCTATCTATCTCCTATCTATCTATCTACCTACCTATTTCCTATCTATCTATCTATCTATTTATCCATCCATCCATCTCCTATCATCCATCCATTTATCCCATTGACTTGCACATGGTTTCAGGACAGGAAACAACCGCCAACCAGTTATCCTTTGCTGTTCAGGAATTAGGGCGACATCCTGAGATACTAGCTAGGTAAGTAAATTCTCCCATAAAGGACCTAGTTCCCTAAGCTTTTATAATGTGGATTTATATAGATTTGTAATTTACTTCTATTTAAAAAATCTCAAGTCTTCCCATACTTATCAGCTGCTGTATGTCCTACAGCAAATGGTGTATTCTTTCCAGTCTGACACAGTGACGTCTGCTGCCACCTCTGTCCATGTCAGGAACTGTCCAGAGCAGCAGCAAATCCCCACAGAAAACCTCTCCTGCTCTAGACAGTTCCTGACATGGACAGAGGTGGCAGCAGAGAGCACTGTGTCAGACTGAAAAGAAAACATTTCCTGCAAAACATATGTGGTGTCCCACCACGGGTGTGGTTGTATGTACACCCCAGTAAGTCGTTCACTTAGATTAAAGTGGGAGTTAAAGTATCTTAGTTTCCCCACTAGCTGTCCCCACTGTCTACAATGCACATCTGAAGTCAATGGGTTAACTGTTTTATGTAATGTGTTTGTGTGCTGACCACTTACAGGTGCTCTTTCTCTCTGTCCTATCCCCTTCTTCTTTTCTCTCACCCACACTCAGCCTCACCACTCACAGGAGGGTACACAAACGCCCCTGTAGGAGGAGTTAGCTCCATGCGGGAGGAAGTACAGTTAGTTAGCTCTTGGAGGTCCAAGGAGACAGATGTGTGAGACACTAGCTCAGAGAGAGACATTCCTTACAGACCCAGTCACTAGTTTTGCAGTGCTAAGCTACCTTAAGGGGAGATAAGCCACTTTGGAACACCCTAGACCACACCAGGAACCTCTCACAAAAGTGCAGGGCGATTTTCTGAAGGTAAGAGGAATCGACCCCAGTAGGACTAAGCTACAAGAAGTAAAGGTCTAGGTATCCTACTGCGCAGTGCTAGACAACCAGGTAATCTTAGAAGTCTGCGACACCTAGATAACCGACGACTGGGGCTTGTGCTACCCACCTAGAACGGGTTTTACACTACTAGGGGGCAGAAGGCGGTCAGACGTGAGTACGAGTATCACTTATCTACCTCTACTTACAATTCAATTCCAGCAGAACCCAACTCTCTTCTTCCTTATAGTATTCATCTCCAGGCATGGAATATTCACATCCTGTAATATTTTGACAGTGATCTCATAATTCCTCTGGTGTCTTAGGGTCCAGGCTGAAGTGGATGAAGTTATTGGTTCCAGAAGAGACATTGAATATGAAGATCTTGGGAAATTACAATATCTCTCCCAGGTACAGTGTTACAGTGTTCTTCAGCTTTTCCCCCTCTGAGCTTACAATCTAACTTCTTTCCCTTAGAAGCAATGGAAGTGGAGTGTAGATCTGCCGCCAAAAAACACTGATGAAAAGAATTTCTTCCTTAGACTTTAAAAGAAACCTTGAGGTTGTATCCCACAGCACCGGGAACATCGAGGGCTTTAGAGGAGGAAATGGTTGTCGAAGGTGTGAGGATTCCTGCTGGATCACATGTCATGGTAAGAGCGAGACGCGGCTGATCAAGTATATACCGCCATGACAAGGACGGCCGTGCATAACGCCTATCCTTGGTGACCAAATTTTTTACATTAATCCCTATAGCTAGACACCCGACGATCACCGGTCACCCATCATGTGGTTAGATGATCAGTGTCATTCTGGAAAAATCCTTTACCTGTATTACTGTATTTATTATGCAGTCATTTCTCCTCTTCGTAGTTAAACACTTACGTCATGAGTCGGATGGAAAAATATTATCCCGATCCCTTGGTCTTCAACCCAGACAGATTCCACCCTGACGCTCCCAAGTAAGTGTGCGCCTACATAATACAATAAAAGATTGATCTTTAGGCCTATGTTATAGTATATACTGGATATATCTTCATCTTATTTTATACAATCAGGCATGGATATGTCTACTTTCCCTTCTCTCTTGGACCGCGATCATGTATCGGACAAGTATTTGCCCAGGTAGGTGATTCGTCAAAAGGAAAAAGAAGAAGGGCTTAAGATATCCTACTGTACCCAGGACTTCTCATAGTCACACCAGTATAAGTTTATATGTGGCAGAATAGCATGGTAATGAAGCATAGTCAAGGGTTGGGTTGTTGTTGAAGGGTATGGGCCAGTATAAACTGGCATGTATGTTTCTACATTCCCTCTGCATAGTTGCCAACAGTCCCAGTTTTGCTGGGACTGTCCCAATTTTGAGCTCCAGCAAAATCATGTTCCGGGTATGTCCTGGGAAGCTCCGCCCCTGCCTTGGGAGGCCGCACTCCCTGTCGCCCCCCATGCCCATAGCTGTAAGAACTTATGAGTGCTTATAGCTAACAGTGTCCTGACACAGCAGGGAACCATAAGCTCCCGCTGTATCTGCCTCCAGCCACAAGGGGTCACCGGCATAAGTGATGTCACTCATACAGAGCAGGTAGAGGAGTCACTGGGGAACTAGAGGAACCATACAGGTGAGTATGGCTTCTTTTGTTTTAAATACAGATGAAGGGGGTAGTAGTATGATGATGAAGGGGCAGGAGGATGATAAAGGAGGTAGTAGTATGATGATGAAGGGACAGGAGGATGATGAAGGGGGTAGTAGCATGATGATGGAGGAGCAGGGGGATGAAGGGGGTAGTACTATTTTGATGGAGGGGTAGTAGTATGATGATGGATGGGCAGGAGGATGATGAAAGAGGTAGAAGTACGATGATGGAGGAGCAGAAGGATGAAGCGGGTAGTAGAATGATGATGAAGGGGGTAGTAGCATGGTGATGGTGGGGCAGGAAGATAAAGGGGTAGTATTATGATGATGGAGATACAGGAGGATAAAGGGAGTAGTATGATGATGATGGAGGGGCAGGAGGAAGATAAAGTTAGTTGTATGATGATGGAGGGGCAGGAGGATGAAGGGGGTAGTAGTATGATGATGGAGGGGCAGGAGGATGAAGGGGGTAGTAGTATGATGATGGAGGGGCAGGAGGATGAAGGGGGTAGTAGTAGGATGATGGAGGGGCAGGAGGATGAAGGGGGTAGTAGTATGATGATGGAGGGGCAGGAGGATGAAGGGGGTAGTAGTAGGATGATGGAGGGGCAGGAGGATGAAGGGGGTAGTAGTATGATGATGGAGGGGCAGGAGGATGAAGGGGGTAGTAGTAAGATGATGGAGGGGCAGGAGGATGAAGGGGTAGTAGTATGATGATATGGGGTGCAGCTGCATTATATGGGCATAAACTACCAGTATATACAGTCAGTCAGTAGAGCTATCTCTGGGCCACAGCCTGTATGCTGCTCTAAGGTGAGGTGTGTAATATACTGAGGACCTGACACTGGGGTGTGTAATATACTGGGGACCTGATACTGGGTGTGTAATGCTCCTTTTTTGTTGTTCTGTCTGTAAAATTCTAACTGGAAAATTCTGGTGGGGGGGGGGGGAGACACTGGTGACAAGCCACGCCCCTTAAACCTCACTCATGATAGGCCACACCCCACTGAGACCACAACCACAATAATCCACACCCCTTGTTGTCAACACTAAAGTGTCCCTGGAAAAATCTTTCAAATGTTGGCAACTATGTCTCTGTACAGATGGAGACAAAGGTGGTCATGGCCAAACTTATACAGAGATACGAGTTTGAGCTGGTGGAAGGACAGAGCTTCAAGATTTTAGATAATGGGACCCTGCGCCCCTTGGATGGTGTGATCTGCAGACTGAGGCCTCGAGGTGAATACAAAGCATCGCAGAAATAACGACAACATCTCATCACATAGGAAAGAATATTCCAACCTCATTCACACAAGCTTATTAGTAATGTACTTTGGTGCTTACAATCTCTACTGTTTTTTTTATATAAAAAATATATATGTCCTCTATTTTGTTTGTTTTTATCCACCACCCAGTACGGACACAGATATAGGGGCCTCATGGACATGAAGAATATCAGAATTTTAAAAAATATATATATATACAGAAAATAGGACAAAGAGCTCACTAAACCGTATGTGAGAACCAATAAAAAAAAATTCTAAAGTCTGATGTTTTGTTTTTTAACTCTCAAAATTTTTATTAACCAAAGTGAGAATGACAATAACAATGTTACTAATAAAGCTTGTACAAATACAAAAACACGCTAAGGCTTGTGGTTGTCATTTCAAATTTCGGTAAAGGCAAATGGAATAGACAGTGCCTTTGTTGTTAAAGGAGTTTTCTGAATAAATACATATATTTTGGTAAATAAGGTTATTTTGCTACCTTTCCTTTTTGTAGTGTTTTATGCTTTCCTTCTGCAGCAAACTATCTACCGTGTTCTCTCCAATACCCCAATTCCTGTCTAGTATACGTCCTTTAACAAATTTTCTTTTTCTGCTGTACAGTCTATCTGGGAATTCAGCCAAATCTGCCTCCCAGTATACCTTCTTGACTATAACCCCATCCCCTACACTAACAGGAACCTCCCATATAGTGAGAGCAAGATAGAGTTGGCTTAAAGTGTCTCTGTCGTTACACCTTTCTAAATCTAAATCAACAGTAGATGTAATATAAAGTAAGTTTACAATTGACATTCACAATTTCTTTTAATTGTTATCATAAAGAACATGGTACTTCCTCTTTTCTGACTGTTTTTCTCAAAGAGTCAGAAAACAGGAAGTCCTGTGTTTCCCAGGCCATGTGAGCACAGTCATGTGACTGATGGACACATTGAGCCGTGACTCTCTGTACTGCCTGGAATTCCTGTGTTTAGCCTGTTTTTTTTTTTTATAACCAGCATATTTCAGAAAATCTGCCTTCAGGAGACTGGACCTGGATTTCTGGTAAGTACAGCTGTTATATAGCTGCCTTCAGGAGACTGGACCTGGATACAGTAAGTACAGCTGTTATATAGCTGCCTTCAGGAGACTGGACCTGGATACAGTAAGTACAGCTGTTATATAGCTGCCTTCAGGAGACTGGACCTGGATTTCTGGTAAGTACAGATCCGTTTTACAGTATAATAACAAAAAAACAAAAAAATAATAAATGTATATTGCAAACTTGCTTTGTATCACATTTACTGTTGATTTAGATTTTGAAAGTTATAAGGACAGGGACACTTTAACCTCTAAAGGACATATGCTGTACCCGTACGGCTTATGTCCGCAAGAGGAGTTCAGAGGGGGGGCCGCGCTGCGGCCTCGCTCTGAACTGCCGCGATCCCGACTGCTATCTGCAGCATGGGACCGCGGCTATTAGCGGGAGCGGGCCGATCGCAGCTCCCGCTAATTAACACTGTTAGATGCAGCTGTCAAACATGACAGCTGCATCTAAGAGTGTTATTTGCAGCCCATCCCTGGTGTCTAGTGGCGGGATCCCCCCCGCGATGCGAGCCGGGCCTCAGCATCGGAATGACGCTGATCCTGGCTCGGTATTCTATTGCAATGGTCTGCAGAAGACCAAAGCAATAGCGCAACAATCTCATGGTGTGTATATAGGGTAACCCCAGGGGGACTTCTAATTAATGTAGAAGTTTAAAAAAAAAATCATTAATAAAACCCCCTCCCCTAATAAAAGTTTGACTCACCCCCCTTTTCCCATTTTATAAATAAATAAATAAACATGTTTGGTAAGGCCGCATGCATAATCGCACAAAATATTAATTTATTACATTCCTAAACTCACACGGTAAACGGCGTAAACGCAAAGACCCACCAAAGTTCAAAATTGCGCATTTTGATCGCATCAAATCCAGAAACATTGTAATGAAAAGCAATCAAAAAGTTGCATATGCGCAATCAAGGTACCAATAGAAAGAACACATCATGGCGCAAAAAATGACACCTCAATCAGCCCCATAGACCAAAGAATAAAAGCGTTAAAAGGCTGGGAATAGAGCAATTTTAAGGAACTTTTTTTTTCTGTAGAAGATTTTATTTTTTTAAAAGCCATCAAATAATGTAAAAGTTATGCAAGTTGCATATCGTTTTAATCGTACCGACTTGAGGAACATATATAACATGTCAGTTTTACAAATGGCATATAAACGAAAAGCCCCCAAAGAAAAAGAATTAGGTTTTTTTTTCAATTTCACCGCACATATAATTTTTTTCTGATTTCGCAGCATATTTTTTGCAAAAATTAAGTCTGCCATTGCAAAGTACAATTAGTGATGCAAAAAATAAGGGCTCATGTGGGTTTCTGGGTGAAAAATGCAAGTGCTATGGCCTTTTAAACACAAGGAGGAAAAAACGACACCACAAAAATGAAAATTGGCTCCATCCTTAAGACGTTAAGTCCAGCTTAGAATGTACAGCAGGATCTAGAAGTAAGTTACGGGACTTCCTGTGTAGTGTCCATTGTGTAATAGAATTCCTGCTCTGCTGTACATTCAAGCCAGAAAACTCCTACAATATGTGGGAGGTTACTGTGGGTATATTGGGAAGGGTTATAGGTGTACTGGGAGGGATAAAGAGTTGACTGAAATCCTATCCTGCACTCTCTAGCCAGGATTTCAGCTAACTCGTTTCAGCCAACTTGCTCTCTCTCTCTCACTATACCTTCTTGACTATAATTATACCCACAGGGACCTCCCACTTAGTCAGAAGGGGACAGTTTGCTTAAATCCTGGCTACAGTGTACAGCAGGAACAGGAAGTCCATTATAGTACTTCCTGTCTAGTGTAGTAGAAAGGAGAAAAGGTTGGCTGAAATTCTGGCTAGAATGTATAGTGTGATGTATACACCTAGACAGAAAGTGGTTAATAGAGACAACAGTACGGACAGTTTGCATCAGAAGTAAAAGGACAAAAGACCCCAGAGAGCAACTAAAATACCTTTATTTTTCAATATATGTTTATTTATTACACAGCTGAAAATAGACTTTATCATTAGAAAACTCTTTTAACAAAGCTCTGAATATGTGCTGGCTGTCAGGGCATGATGGGAGTTGTAGTTTTCTAACAGCTGGGGAGTCAGTAATAGCCTGAAGAGAATATAAAGATCTGTTGTTGTCACTTGTTGCTTGCATGGGCTGCTGCTATACTTATATCTTTATTATTGTACATATCATATTATATAAACTAATGCTGCGTTTACACGGAACGATTATCGTGCGAATTCGCACGATAACGATCGAATTCGAACGATAATCGTACGTGTAAATGCTGCAAACGATCAAACGACGAACGAGAAATCGGTCATTTTGTTCTTACAACATGTTCTAAAATCGTCGTTCGTAAAAAAATTCGCAGATCGTTCCGTGTAAACAGTCGTTCGCCGATTTAACCAATGTGTGAGATAGGCTTAAGCAATTGCAAACCGAATTTCCGTACGATATATCGTACCGTCTAAACGCTGACCGTTATGAAAAAAAAAATCTTTACTCTGACATCGTTAATCGTACGATCAGGACAATTATCGTTTCGTGTAAACGCAGCATAAGAGACACAGCACTGATTGTAGGTTAGAATTCATATGGAGACCTCTGGTTATCACCAAGGTTTACGATATACATTTGGAAGGCTAGTAAGAAGAGGCAGACAGATCGATGGCAGGACCTGACCGCGCAGAGTTTGTTTGTAGTCTGTAACCATGGTGACACATAGGTCGGCCTATGGGCTGCATACACAAAGGAGACCATTTGCAAAGCTGCTTTTTTTTGTTTTGTTTTTTATTCTGGATACACTGGAACAAAAATAACATAGGTTGCATGGGTGGTCATAGCCCATCTGCGGAGCTACTTGACTTTCAGCTGAAGACACAATGGGGTTGTAATACAATATCTCTTGTTCCCTATAGGGGGATGCTGCATTTTTTAATCTGGCAGTTTTTTGGGGTTTTTTTTGCATTAGCGTGACAATAATGGATTAAAGACCATGTAGCATCAGTCTAATATACAGTACAAGTCTAGTTTAGTCAACGTTCTTCGCTTTTGCAGAGTTGGTTCTGGGTCTCAGCCTGCAGACCACCCCGTCCATGGGCCGCAGGGTCCCTGTGTCCATAATCCTGAAGCTCTGTCCTTCCACCAGCTCAAACTGATACCTCTGTATAAGTTTGGCCATGACCACCTTGGCCTCCATCTACATACAGAGAGAATAGACAGAGTTACTTAGATTTGCATTATAGCTCCAGGATCAGATTGGTCTCTGATGACACCTTTATATATACTAGAGGGGTCCAGCACTCACCTGTGCAAAGACCTGACCAATGCAAGAACGTGGTCCCAAAGAGAATGGAAAGTACGAGTAGTATGGCCTGTGGGTGAGAAGGAAATTCACTGAAATCCAGGAAAATTTCAACAAAAATATATTAGGTATGTTAGCCGCAAGTTGTGAGAAAACTTCCATGGAGACCCTTTAAGGGATTTGTCTCTTTTAATTTGAAGGATTGTCTAAAAAATTAACAACATGCAGCGATCAATTGTAAGCTGAAGGAGAACCTGGTTAGCAAGCATTCAGCATCCCTGCAGCACCCCCACAGGTGATAAGAGACATTACAGGGAAATAAATAGGCTGCTCATTGATTGAATACACTTGTTGGATCCTCCACAGCAGATGCTTTATTGAGTCTCTAACACAATCTATTGAAATTTTCCTAAACCAGACGACCCCTTTAATAAACCAGAAATGAGAATATTTAAAGGAAATAAAATATTTACTTGGGAGCATCTGGGTGAAATCTCCCTGGATTGAAGACAAGAGCGTCTGGATAAAACTTCTCCATCCTTCCCATGACGTATGAGTTAAACTGCAAACACAATGAACAACACTGAAATAAAATCAGACATGGTTTTCCACTGCTTTAAAGTGAAGCAACTATCCCAATAGTCTTAAAGGGGTAGTTCACAAAAAATAAAATTTATTTCAACTGGTGCTGGAAAGTGCCTGAGATTTGTAATTTACTTCTATTTAAAAAAAAAAAATCTCCAGTCTTCCAGTACTTATCAGCTGCTGTATGTACTGCAGGAAGTGGTGTATTCTTTCCAGTCTGACACAATGCTCTCTGCTGCCACCTCTGTCCATGTCAGGAACTGTCCAGAGCAGTAGAAAATGCCCATAGCAAACCTCTCCTGCTTTCCAGACCGGAAAGAATACACCACTTCCTGCAGGACATACAGCAGCTGATAAGTACTGGAAGACTAGACATTTTAATAAACCACCCCTTTAACTAAAACTCCTAAATTGTTTTGTGTTTACAGCTCCTCTGCTGAATTATGTGTCTCCATGGTAACAGACTACAAACAAACCTTATGTAGTCTGGTCCATCCTGCAGTCATAATGCATTCATCTACACTACCGTTGAAAAGTTTGGGGTCACCCAAACAATTTAGTGTTTTCCATGAAAAGTCACACTTCTTCACCACCATACGTTGTGAAATGAATAGAAAATAGAGACAAGACATTGACAAGGTTAGAAATAATGATTTGTATGTGAAATAACATTGTTCTTACATCACACTTTGCTTCCGTCCCAGAATCCACCTTTTGCAGCAATTCCAGCATTGCACACCTTTGGCATTCTAGCTATTAATCTGTTGAGGTAAGCTGGAGAAATTGCCCCCCACACTTCTAGAAGCAGCTCCCACAAGTTGGATTGATTGGATGGGCACTTCTGGCGTACCATACGGTCCAGCTGCTCCCACAACAGCTCAATGGGGTGGTGATCTGGTGACTGCGCTGGCCACTCCATTACCTATGATAGAATACCAGCTGCTGCTTCTGCTGTATATAGTTCTTGCACAATTTGGAGGTGTTTAGGGTCATTGTCCTGTTGTAGGATGAAATTGGCTCCAACCAAGCGCTGCCCACTGGGTATGGCATGGCGGTGCAGAGTGATGGCCTTCCTTATTCACAATCCCTTTTACCCTGTACAAATCTCCCACCTTACCAGCACCAACCCCAGACCATCACATGACCTCCACCATGTATAACAGATGGCGTCAGGCATTCTTCCAGCATCTTTTCATTTGTTCTACGTCTCACAAACGTTCTTCTTTGTGATCCAAACACCTCAAACTTGGATTCATCCGTCCACAACACTTTTTTCCAGTCTTCCTCTGTCCAATGTCTGTTCTTTTGCCCATCTTAATCTTTTTCTTTTATTGGCCAGTCTCAGATATGGCTTTTTCTTTGCCACTCTGCCCTGAAGCCCAAAATCCCGCAGCCGCCTCTTCCCTGTAGATGTTGACACTGGTGTTTTGTGGGTACTATTTAATGAAGATGCCAGTTGGGGACCTGTGAGGCGTCTGTTTCTCCAACTAGAGACTCTAATGTGCTTATCTTCTTGCTTAGTTGTGCAACGCAGCCTCCCACTTCTTTTTCTACTCTGGTTAGAGCCTGTTTGTGCTGTCCTCTGAAGGGAGTAGTACACACCGTTGTAGAAAATCTTCAATTTCTTAGCAATTTCTCGCATGGAATACCCTTCATTTCTAAGAACAAGAATAGACTGTCGCGTTTCAGATAACAGTTGTCTTTTTCTGGCCATTTTGAGGGTTTAATTGACCCCACAAATGTGATGCTCCAGAAACACAATCTGCTCAAAGGAAGGTCAGTTTTGTAGCTTCTGTAACGAGCTAGACTGTTTTCAGATGTGTGAACATGATTGCACAAGGGTTTTCTAATCATCAATTAGCCTTCTGAGCCAATGAGCAAACACATTGTACCATTAGAACACTGGAGTGATAGTTGCTGGAAATGGGCCTCTATACACCTATGTAGATATTGCACCAAAAACCAGACATTTGCAGCTAGAATAGTCATTTACCACATTAGCAATGTATAGAGTGTATTTGTTTAACCTCTTAAGGACATAGGACGTACCGGTACGTCCTATGTCCTCACTTGCACTTCAAAGCGGGGCCGCGCGGCGGCCCCGCTTTGAAGTGCCGCGATCCCGGGTGCCGCGTGTAGCCCGGGACCGCCGCTATTAGCGGGCACGGTCTGATCGCCGTGCCCGCTAATTAGCTAATCGGAGGCAGCTGTCAAAGTTGACAGCTGCCTCCGATTACCGGAGGCAACGTTTCCCTGGTGTCTAGTGGGGGAGATCGCTCCTCCGGGACCTTGTCCCGGAGGAGCGATCTCCGTTACTGATGCCGGCCGGGGACGCGTCCAAGATGGCGCCGTCCTCGGCTCGGCACTCGTTTACTTCCGGCTGCAGCAGCCGAAAGCAAACGAGTGCCGATCTCATGGATCTCTGCAGCATATCTATGCTGCAGAGATCTCAATGAGAGATCCAAGTGTATATACTAGAAGTCCCCTAGGGGGGCTTCTAGTATATGTGTAAAAAAAAAAAAAAAGTGTTGTTAATAGTAAAAAGCCCCCTCCCCTAATAAAAGTCTGAATCACCCCCCTTTTCCCAGGTTTTAAATAAAAGTAAACAAATAAATAAATAAACATGTTTGCTATCGCCGCGTGCGTAATCGCCCGAACTATTAATTAATCACATTCCTGATCTCGTACGGTAAACGGCGTCAGCGCAAAAAAATCCCAAAGTGCAAAATTGCGCATTTTTGGTCGCATCAAATCCAGAAAAAATGTAATAAAAAGCGATCAAAAAGACGTATATGGGCAATCAAGGTACCGATAGAAAGAACACATCATGGCGCAAAAAATGACACCTCGCACAGCCCCATAGACCAAAGGATAAAAGCGCTATAAGCCTGGGAATGGAGCGATTTTAAGGAACGTATATTGGTTAACAACGGTTTGAATTTTTTACAGGCCATCAGATACAATATAAGTTATACATGTTATATATCGTTTTAATCGTAACGACTTGAGGAACATGCATAACAAGTCAGTTTTACCCCAGGGTAAATGGCGTAAAAACACATTTCCCCCAAATAAAAGAAATGCGTTTTTTTTTTCAATTTCACCACATTTCGAATTTTTTTCTGGTTTCGCAGTGTACTTTATGCAAAAATTCAGCCTGTAATTGCAAAGTACAATTAGTGACGCAAAAAATAAGGGGTCATGTGGGTTTCTAGGTGGAAAAATGCAAGTGCTATGACCTTTTAAACACAAGGAGGAAAAACCGAAAACGTAAAAACGAAAATGGGCCATGTCCTTAAAGGGTTAAAGTTAGGACTAGTTTAAAGTTATCTTCATTGAAAAGTACAGTGCTTTTCCTTAAAAAATAAGGACATTTCAATGTGACCCCAAACTTTTGAACGGTAGTGTATGTCTTCTTTCTATTAAACCTAGTAAAGAAACAAGGGACAGATCAATGTACTGTCACTGCATAATCAGTCTACATAGGGTTTGTTTGTAGTCTGTTGCCATGAAGATACATAGGTCTGCACAGGAGCTGTAAACACAAAAAAATAGGAGGATTTTTTTATGCAGTTTTTATTTACAGTAACATTATCAGTACTGAGACATAGGCCATACCATCAATGTGACTTTGGGTGGAATCCTCACTCCTTCTATAACAATTTCTTCTTCTGTTGCCCTAGTTGTACCTGGGGCAGGAGGATATAACCGTAGAGCCTCTTTTAGAACCTAGAAAGTATAAGGAAAATCATATTTGTGATGCATAAAACATACTGGTTAAATCATAAAAAAGCATACATCCTCTACTAAACAGACATGGCCTATTGGTCAAGATGAGCATGCACTTTTATTGAGATCTGAATACATAACCAGTATGCAGTAAGCACCTGAGCGCCCTCTATTGGTGGCTACTGGCTGTCAAAATTTTTTATTTTATCTTCATGTCAATATATGGATTCTATATAAAGGTATATCCTATTACTATGGGTCAGGTGGAACCCCATCCAGAAGGTCACAAACCATCTCAGATAAATATCCAAAGAACTGTAGGTTGGTTGGACTCCATGACTCCATGATAAGAAGGAGATTAGGAATGGGGCCAATGCGAACCCCATAGCAGGAACTGCTATTATGCTGAGTAGTGATATTGTATTAAAAGAAGTCAATGGATCCTCAACTGACCCAATTAAATGTCACCATGACATAAAGGATCTGGCATAGAATCACGGCCGGATCTAACATCATGCCATGAGAATTCATATGGCTACAAATACCCAGGCCCAACATAAGCCCCTATGTATGTACAGGCACCTGAGACAGATATTGCAGCTTCCCAAGATCACCATACTCAATGTCTCTTTTGGCACCAATAACTTCATCCACTTCAGCCTGGACCCTGAAGGGTTAAAATTGTTTAGATATTAGGAAACATAGAAAAAAAACTTCTTTGGGTTTATTCATGCCTTTAGGTCCCATCTTGACTCTTTATAAGCTTCTTAGAATGGTATCACTCACTTTTCTAGTATCTCTGGATTTCGGGCCAGTTCCATTATGGTAAATGATAACTGGTTGGCTGTTGTTTCTTGTCCTATTAAAAGAACACATTTTACCTTACATTGGGAACCAATTACTATTCAATTGCTCCAATTCATATAAAACATTAAATGAAACTAAAAATGTATGTAGAGTGTCTATTCCACTAAGTGTCTCCCTTTCATGCAATTTGCTGTCCACTGCCTGTTGTTAGTGGAATTATGTCTCTAGTAACAGCTACATCAGGACAGAACACAGGAAGTTGTCTTAGTTAAATGTTATGTGCAGTAAATAGAGAGCCTGGGAAAGACTAGGCTGTGTACCTGCAAGCTAAACCTGTCTGCATGCTGAAGATAATGCTCAAAAGGTAAATCAAGGATTCCTTCTCATCTCTTGCAATGTATAAAACTCAGGACATCTGTACCTGGTGTAACTACCAGTGTACCCACTGAGGTATGTCCACAGTGCTCTTTCCCTTTTAGTTTGTCATCACCATTACCATCACCAGCAGTTTAGTGCTTAATGTAACCCCTTCTGTGCTGCTGCTGCTCTCATAACACATTGCAAAGTCAGTGCATCAATAACCCCTTCTCCTTCCCATGTGCATATTGTTTCTGTGTAAATCATTAGCCGAGCATAGTGCCAGCCTCTTTGGTGCACTTTCCCCAGCACTATGCCATGGCATAGTAGAGAGGAGTTTTTAAAGTCTTTTAAAAAAAATAGGATCACTTTGTGCCTGCTTCTCACTATAATAAAGATAGCAAGTAAATACAGTATATTAAGATTTTTACCTACCTGCTATAAAGAATGTTACAAAGTTGTCAAGTAAAATTTCCATATCAAAATCCCCCTCCAGATCTGTAAGCAAGAGACTGTCAGATTAGCCGCCTGTTTGTTTATTCATTGCTACCAAGACGTAAGAAAAAGAAAGAAATTTCGGGTCCTTTAAAGTAGGAGACCCTATCCTTTCAAAGTGTTACAAGGGTATCAAACTTTGCCATAAACTTACATTGAATTCTTCAAGGAGTACAATGAAACAATAACAATCGAGTAGGTAAGACACCATAATAAAGAACCATAAAAAAACGACACAGGAAATAGCCGTTTCAAGAGAGGAAATAAGGGTGCTATTACATGGGCCGATGGGGGCCCGATAATACCTGTGAGCCTATCGTGAGCCATGATCCAGTTCAGCTAAATCTTAACCAATTCTAAGGAATACTGGAAGTTTTTCAGCTATGAGCAATGTCTGGTTTAGTTGCCCAGAATACAAAGTATATGAGTTTCCTAGATTCCTGGGTGCCTCGGGGATACAAAATATATGAGTTTCCTAGATTCCTGGGTGCCTCGGGGATGCCTGTTTAAGGTTAACTCAAGTAACTGAATAGATTAGGGAGTAGATGAGGATGCAAAACTAGGGGGCATTCATGTGTCCGCAAATTTGCAGATGATACGAACATCGAAGCAATGTCATGGATTTGTTCCCCGCCCGGTATGATGTGTCAGTATCATGCTTGCAGCGGGGAAACTCTGCTGGCATCATACTGACGCAGAGAACATACGACATTGCTTCAACGTCTGTATTATAAGGACCCTACCAGGAAACACGGTGCCCCTACTGCAACCTTTCTTGAAGCATAAAGGGAGTGTAGGGTAAATCCATGGCACCCTAGTGGGAACCATATACCATGTGAGATACTATTTATAGCCATGGATGACTTCTTTATTAACTCAGAATTCAATAATGCCTGCCGTCACTTCATTTATTCTCTACAAAGCTGCCAGAGAGAGGCGAGTACTGTGCTCCATAGAGAACAAATGACATGGTGGGGGCGCGTGCTGTGTAGCCACTCCATTGGAAACAAACAAGAAACCCCTGTGATCTCACACTTAACCCCTGACCTGTGGAGAGGAGATACATTACCTTGTTAGCGACCCTAAGCACAGACCAAGAATCCAACCAAAATGTGCTAAATCTGCCTGTGACTTCCGTCCAGAGTCCATAGAGTTATGCAGCATTCTATATAAAGATATAAGCAATAAGCCTTTGTAGGTAATATACCTGCTCCTTTCAGGATCTGTGTCAGTATATCCATGGGAATCTCCTCTCCATCCTGAATTGCCTTTCTTCGCCTCTCAATGCATTGTCTCCCTGTCTCCCGGAGCAATCTGAGGCTTTCCTGGACATCTCTTATGAAGGCCTGCTTCTCCCGGGAATACTAGTGGTGATAACAGGATGTGAATAATGTCAGGTTCAATTATATATTAAAAAAAAAGGGATAAAGGGCTCCCTGCAGTTTACAGTCCCATATACTTATAAGGTTCCTCTACAAATAAGCAAGTGGCTGTGACCCCCAACAATTAGCGGTAATCTGCTGGGGAACCAGGAAGCAAGTGTTCTCTTCTCCTGCACTGCCCCCACAGGGCTAACGAAGCACTGCAGAGAGCTGACTGAAATCTGTAGGCTGTCTGTATCCTAAACAAGTCCTAAACAAGAATAGACAAGATGGGGTTTCTGCCCTTGCTAAATCAGTATAAATAAAGTCATAGTCAGAAAATCCCGCAATCAGAATCTCAGATATAGTTCCGCTTTAAGGGGGGGAAAAAAAATACGCCAATAAAAATGTCATCATCCTCTCAAAAGAAAAAAAGCATATGCACAAAAAATGGTAGCACATGCATATGCTTTTTTTCTTTTGAGAGGATGATGTACTACTTATATGCATTGGTTTAGCACTCCATGATTATTAGTGGTGCCCACTAGCTTCATATAAATAAAAATGTCATGGCGCATGGCTTCATGGAGGAAATATGAAATGGCATGGGAGTTATAAATGGGGGGCCAGGACATTGAGGTTACACCTATACCATCATGCCTCTAGATGCAGAACAGCTTTCATATTTCAGTGCCAGCCCAGCTGTGGATCTTACCTTAATGAATGGGTTCCTAACCTCCACTGTTCCCTTCATCACCAATGATATGGCCCATGGAAATGGCGTCTGATCATCCTCCAAGGAGTTTGTCTCCATCCCAAAGGCAACCTAGAAAAAGAAGACATGTCATATCCCATTCTATGTAGTCACAAGTGTAATTCGGCCAGATTATGATCATGGGCAGCCTTGCCATCTTCTCTGACCTCCCTATGGGCACCACTATAGCAAATGAAGCCATAGTTCTTGGAGGTCAAGGTTAGAGGCTGAGGTAAAGCCTTGGAGCTTGGAGGCTGAGGGTCACCTCTCTATTAGGATTACCTTTGATATGACGTCCAAGGCGACTCTACTCATCATAGCGTGCATCCCAACATGGCAGCTCCCATCAGCTTTCTCTGCCAGTCTCTCCATCAGCTCTTCTGCTTTCTCATTAAAAGGGGCCATTAATTCTATCAAGTATCTAAAAAAGCAAAAAAAAGAAAATAGTAATCCCTCTTAAGTAGGGATGGTCCGAACCGAGTTCGTACGGAGTTCGTACGAATCCTAACCATCCGCAATGATTACCGCTGTCTGCCCGCTCCGTGCAGCGGACGGATCCAGCGTGAGGAACGCCTGGAAAACTGGGATACAGCCATAGCCATAGGCTGTATCCCAGTTTTCCAGGCGGTCCTCCCGCTGTATCCGCCCGCTGCACGGAGCGGGCAGACAGCGGGAATCCGATGCCGAGCGTTCGGGTTCAAACGAACCCAAACCTCGGCAGGTTCAAACATCCCTAATCTTAAGCATGCCCCCGGCTTGGCTCCTCGACTACATTCCAGTCTGCTGACACGTACTAGGTGGTTTTCCTGTGTGCGACTATGAACCTGTGTCCTAACTAGAGATGAGCGAACCAGGTTCGCGCTCGAGTCGATCCGAACCCGATCGTTCGGTATTTGATTAGCTGGGGCTGCAGAACTTGGATAAAGCTCTAAGGTTGACTGGAAAACATGGATACAGCCAATGACTATATCCATGATTTCCACATAGCCTTAGGGCTTTATCCAAGTTCAGCAGCCACGGCTAATCAAATGTTCGGGTTCGGATCAACTTGAGCATGCTCCAGGTTCGCTCATCTCTAGTCCTAACCTGTTTGCTTGTCTAGACCTCTGCTTGTGACTAGACCATTCTCCTGTCTGACCCTTCAGGGACTCGCACTGCTCTCTGGTTGGTGCTATGGCCAGCTGCCACCTATTACTCCTGGAGGTAGTGACCCGGTAGTCCTCCCATAGAAAAATCCACATCCTTATTTTGGTGAGATGGAATTAGGAGACTACTTAGGGCCCTATTACATGAAGCCATAATTGGCTGAATCAGGCCGATTTAGCCATATATCATTGAGTGATTGTTGTCTCACATGGAGCAAAAGTGGCGGGATTCACCACCGCGGAATGCCGCCAGCCTCCCTGTCATAAGGACTGTCTATGGGAGACTTGCGCGCCTCCTCTCCCTGTGCTGAAGAATGAACATGTTCATTCTTTACCGCGGGGAGAGGAGGCGCGCGAGCCCCCCATAGACTGTCCTTATGACAGGGAGGCTGGCGGCATTCCAGTTGGGGTCCTATTACACAGAGCGATTTTTAACAATTAACGAATAACGATAAACGATTACAAAAGAGATTGTTTATTGTTAATCTGAAATCGTTCACCATATTACACAGAACGATGGTGAATAGATATGATCGTTACTACGATCATTATTGCGATCGTTACTATGATCGTTTACTCATTCTGATCCCAGCAAAACAATGGACAATGTGCAATTACACCGAGCGATTAGTGAACAAATGCAGAACTTGAGCGACGAATGCGGAATTACAGCGAACGGTTAGCGAACAATTAACAATAATTTTAGGTTCAGATCTAAATCAACGATCAACGACATACGAACGATTTTTCGATCGTTGCCTGCAATTACACAGAATGATTATCGTTTAAATTCGAACAATATACTGATATTTTGCATGATAATCGTCCTGTGTAATAGGGCCCTTAGTCCAGGGTAGTAGACACACACCAAGTCTAGTTATTAAGCGATCAACAATTTCTCATTCGGTCGTTAATCGATAACTGCATTTCAACCAAACGATTATCGTTTAGATTTGAACGATTTAACGATAATATGAACCATAATCGTCCGGTGGAATAGGGCCCTTACGTTCTACTGAATGCCGGGTCCATGATTCTCCTTTGCTTGCGCCAATGATCGAAGTCCCGATCAGTCACTAAGCCTCTTCCCATGAATCTGCAATAAATAATCCTGAGTATTATACATGCTGCTAGATACTGTAACAGGGTAAAACTCATTTTTATATTAAAGGAATTAGTGTTCCTCACTCCCTGGTCGTCTATTCTCTGTCATCTCAAAAAAAGTATCTGAGATGGGGGCAGGTACTGTATTGTGACTATCTCATAGGGGGTTGGGGTGGTTCCACTATGCAGTCCCCCCTCAGATGTTATAGCTGTGAGATGAGAAGTGAAGTGCAGTATACAGTATAAGGCCATGTTCACACAACGTAAGTTTTGTATTAATCACAGCCGTTAGTGCTGATTTGCAACAATGGCCGTGATTAATACAAAATTTATGTGTAAAAACTTATATGTATACACATATTATACACTCTGACTGGGATCCCTAGCGGCCGCACGGGTAACTGACATGTCATGATATTTATTCAATAGCGGCCACACAAGCCTGACAGGTAACACAATGGAAAGTGCCGCTCCGGCCGCACTCTTCATTGTCGGCTATGGTGAATCCGTGTGCGCCCGCATCTATACCCCGTCCAACATTGGGCTTATTTGGGCCGATATAATTACAAAACAGGAAGATTCTTGTCGCTGATAGAAAAAAACAATTATGAACACGATCACAAGAATATCCACTGCAGAAATTATGGGGGAAATTTATCAGGACTGGCGTACCAGTACGCCAGTCTTGAATAAAGCCCCGACCCTTTTTCCCCAGCCGGATTTACTAAGAGACACACGCCCCTTAGTACAGCCGGCCGCCTCTGCGCTGGGCACAGACATTGCACAAAAATCCTCACCTGCTCTAAACCTCTATAAATCAGGAGGAGGAGGAGGATACGCCTCCTCCCCACCTTGTCGCGAACAACCCCCCACCCACAGACTGCCCATTAGGTGAGTGGGGGCATACGGCAGGCACACAATGATAAATCCTATATATATAAGATGTAGTTACCGGACTCCAAACAGGCTGAATCCATGATTGTAAATACAACCCTTTTTGTATTTTGGAGACATCAGAACTTCCTGGAATACAGAAACATACAGCAAGGGTTAGTGTCCTGCTAAAGCTTTGCCTGTCCTGGCATGATGGGAGTTGTAGTTTTGCAGCAGCTGGAGGGTAAAAGGTTCCCTGCCCCTGCCCTAGACCCTATTAAAGGGGTATTCCCATCTGACAGAGTTACCCCCTCTCTACACTACAGCTGATTATAGGGTCTGATCAATAGACTGATGCCTGTCACCCCTCCATTCATACTCTATGAGAGATGGCGGTGACAGTGGAGTACGGTTGTCACCTGGCATCTCCCAGACATTATATGTAAGCTTCTTACCTTTAGTGCCTCTGGACTCACTGTCAAAATTGCAACCTTGTGTAGATGATTCATTCGTATAACTGGGCCATATCTCTCCACCCTGCAAATACAAAGATCTATATTTTATAGCACTGAAGTCACTGGACACAGGAGCCATTATACTGCAAGGGGACACAAATGGGAAAGTAATACCAAATGGGGGCATTATTACTGCATGGGAGCATTATTACTGCATGGGGGCAATGGGGGTATAATTACTGCATGGGGGCAATGGGGGTATAATTACTGCATGGGAGCAATGGGGGCATTATTACTGCATGGAAGCAATGGGGGCATTATTACTGCATGGTAGCAATGGGGGCATTATTACTGCATGGGGGCAATGTGGGTATTATTACTGCATGGGGGCAATGGGGGTATTATTACTGCATGGGGGCAATGTGGGTATTATTACTGCATGGGGGCAATGTGGGTATTATTACTGCATGGGGGCAATGGGGGCATTATTACTGCATGGGAGCAATAGGGGCATTATTACTGCGTGGGGGCAATGTGGGTATTATTACTGCATGGGGGCATTATTACTGCATGGGGGCAATGTGGGTATTATTACTGCATGGGGCAATGTGGGTATTATTACTGCATGGGAGCAATGGGGGCATTATTACTGCATGGGAGCAATGGGGGCATTATTACTGCATGGGGGCAATGGGGGCATTATTACTGCATGGGAGCAATGTGGGTATTATTACTGCATGGGGCAATGTGGGTATCATTACTGCATGGGGGCAATGGGGCAATATTACTGCATGGGGGCAATGTGGGTATTATTACTGCATGGGGGCAATGGGGGCATTATTACTGCATGGGAGCAATGGGGGCATTATTACTGCATGGGAGCAATGGGGGCATTATTACTGCATGGGGGCAATGTGGGTATTATTACTGCATGGGGCATTATTACTGCATGGGGGCAATGTGGGTATTATTACTGCATGGGGGCAATGTGGGTATTATTACTGCATGGGAGCAATGGGGGCATTATTACTGCATGGGGGCAATGTGGGTATTATTACTGCATGGGGGCAATGTAAGTATTATTACTGCATGGGGGCAATGGGGGCATTATTACTGCATGGGAGCAATGGGGGCATTATTACTGCATGGGGGCAATGTGGGTATTATTACTGCATGGGGGCATTATTACTGCATGGGGGTAATGTGGGTATTATTACTGCATGGGAGCAATGGGGGCATTATTACTGCATGGGGGCAATGTGGGTATTATTACTGCATGGGGGCATTATTACTGCATGGGGGTAATGTGGGTATTATTACTGCATGGGGGCAATGTAAGTATTATTACTGCATGGGGGCAATGGGGGCATTATTACTGCATGGAAGCAATGGGGGCATTATTACTGCATGGGAGCAATGGGGGCATTATTACTGCATGGGGGCAATGTGGGTATTATTACTGCATGGGGCATTATTACTGCATGGGGGCAATGTGGGTATTATTACTGCATGGGGGCAATGTGGGTATTATTACTGCATGGGAGCAATGGGGGCATTATTACTGCATGGGGGCAATGTGGGTATTATTACTGCATGGGGGCATTATTACTGCATGGGGGTAATGTGGGTATTATTACTGCATGGGGGCAATGTAAGTATTATTACTGCATGGGGGCAATGGGGGCATTATTACTGCATGGAAGCAATGGGGGCATTATTACTGCATGGGGGCAATGGGGGCATTATTACTGCATGGGGCATTATTACTGCATGGGGCACAAATGGGATAGTAATACCAAATGCAGGCATTATTGCAGTATGGGGCAATGTGGGCATTATAACAATGCTTTGCACACAGTGGGGGCATTATTAGAACATGGGAACAGTGGGAATAGTTATACAGCATATGGACAGTGAGGGCATTATATCATGGGGCACAGTGGGAACAGTAACACAGAAACATAAACCTCAGCTTATGAAGTTCAGATAGGCGATATCCCCGGCACCTTAATCCAGCACTTTTGTGTCATAATCAAAAAAATTTATGAGATTAGTCTGACATGATCGGCCCGCAGTAAAGCCATGCTGGTTTGGATCCATCAAATTGTTGATTTTTAGGTTATCCATTTTCTTCTTTTTTAGAAGAGTTTCCATCATTTTTACTACGACAGATGTCAGGCTAACTGGCCTGTAGTTACTGGACTATTATATACTTCCCTTCTTGTGGATAGGTACAACATTGGCGGTTCTCTAATCATCAGGAACATCTTCTGTTAGCAGGGATTGGTTATACAGATATGTCAGGGGGGCGGCAATCACAGATCCACGTTCTTTAAGAACCATAGGGTGGACGCCATCTGGACCTATCACCTTATTTCATTTTATTCAGGCAACATCCCCTGAAACTTCGGCCTTTGGGAATACTGGAGCTGAATCCATAGAACTGGAGGGAATGTGGTGTCCGGCCATATTGTGAGGGAGAAGGCCTCCTTAAAACACTGAGCAGAAGTAGCTATTCAAATAGTCAGCGACCGCCTTATCTCCATCAATAAAACCACCACCACTTGTTCCCCAACCGTCTTCTTATGCTGTTGATGGATCCCATACAATAAATGCAGTGTTTATGTGGTCACTGTGATCACCTACACATTGCAGCAGCCCCAAAACAAAAAAATGCCCATTCACTGATAACCAAACCGTACGTATTCTGACCAATCCTGACTCTCACTGTACTTACCAGTCCAAATACAAGTCATATACAAGTTGGTTCTTCTTTACAAGCTTTGATATTGTTTGTGCGTGTCCAAAGAAAAAGCTGGAATTGCAAAAAAATATCGGGTTATAGGATGCATCCATCGGTGGGTTTTTCCACCACTAACATCTGGGGGTTATCACCAGGATATTCCAGAAATGTAAGCCTGGTGGAGATGTGACTTCTTATTCATCTTCCCAGTGCCACTGGCCACCTTTAACCCCCTCCCGCCGCCCCACAGTAAATTAACGTCGCTGCAGCCTATGCCTGATGCTTCAGCGATGTTAATTTACCATCCAGGATGGTGCATGATATGGCACAGGATTGTTTATGCTAAAACCATCCAGGATGACACAGGTCACAGGAGCTGCACCTGTGTGATCCGCGGCGGGTCCCGGCTATCAGTGATAGCTGGAGACCCGCCACTACTCTCAGCACCGGAACCACGCTCCGGTGCTGAGAGTTAACCTCATAGATACTGCTGTCAGCACGACCGCAGCATCTATAGGGCTTCTGACAGAGAATTCTCCCTCTACAGAGGGAGAATTCTCTGTCCGCTGTCCATCAGGGCTCTGCGAAGTAAATCACAGAGCCCCGATGGTAGCCATGGAAATCGGAAGCCTCAGGCTCCGGTTTCCTTGCTACGGAGGCCGGCGGGGGAGGTGGGGAGGGAGGGAAGGAAGGAGGTAAGGCAGGGCGCATGGCCGTGAGCTATTCCCAGAGGAGAGAGGGCAGACATAGGGACATCAGCTTATGGGATCATTATGATCCCATAAGCTGATGTGCTAAAATGATCTGGGCATTGAGGAATCAATGACCCAAGGTCGTGAAAGGGTTAAAAGAGAAGACCGGCAGGGGGGTAAAAAAAATTGTTACAAGCAAGGGATTGGGAGATAAAAAAAGACACTATGCTTTCCACTGCCAGTGCCTGTGCTGTGCCGCATCACGGAGCTCCCGGTTCAGGGTATGCCACGACCCGGGTTCCATGTCACAGACTGCTGGGCTTTAGCCCTCTCAGCCAATCAGTAACTGCAGCAGTATCCCGCCCCAGTCACTGACTGGCTGAGCTGGATTGTGACGTAGCGGTGGGGAGTTCAGAAGACAGCCGGCGGGTCCAGGAACAGGGCTCAGATCAATGCGAGCGCCGGGACAGGTGAATATAACTTGTTTTTTTATATTTTATATAACTTGCCCATGACGACGCTTGGTTGTCCCATATACTATAATAGGCCAATTTGATGTCTTCAAAGAAATGGTGTTGGGGCAATGATCTGCCAAGAGAACCACAGTCTGTAGCTCTAGCTCTTAGTGGGGATCCCAGCGGTCAGACCCCAACCATACATTAATGATATATCCTATTATTACTCTAAAGCCAGGATGGGTAATGATGGCATGATGGGAATTTTAGTTTTGCAACAAATGGAGGGCCAAAGGGTCCCCATCCAGGAAAATGTCCAGCCTTGGCACAAAGGATGAGGTGTCTTTGATTACTTTTTTTACATGCTGCACATACAGGACCCCTTCCCCAATTTTTCCGCCGTGGATACCGCCCTTAGTCATGGACATCAGAAACATTGGGGAAGGGATCCTGTATATGTAGCATGTAAAAAAGTAACCCAAGAACCCTCATCCTCTGTGCCGAGGCTGGACTCCCGGATGTTGGGCTATTTGGTTGGAGCCATTTGGGCCTATGCGGGTAGAGGACATGTGGATCTGCGGTTTGTTTTATATCTACCAAAGGTTTCCCATCCCGGTTCTTAAAGGTTCTCATGTCTAACAACAGATGCCCCCTTTACCTGTCTCTGGGGGGTCCAGGGATGTGATCATACTTCACATGTTGATAATGGATATATCCACATAACAGGAGAAAAGAGATGGAAACCAAAGTCAGGAACAGCAGAAGAATCCAGGATATGAGGCCCAGCAGCTCCATAGTCTTGTATCCTGGGCTACAGACAGTATCTGGGTTACAGTAAGTTGTGTAATGTTACAGAAGCCAGGATTATGGGCAGTCTCCGGCACTGGGAATGGTTTTATCCAGTGAAAGTTCTTCCTACTCCTGGTGCAGACTATTGCATACAAGAGTATACGGAAGTTTATAGCTATAGCCAGAGCTGCAGAGTGGCCCCACCCTATATCCATACCCAGAGTCATGGCCTGTCAGCTATTACACTGTATCTCCGACCTTTATACGGTATATACTTGCTGCTAGTTCCCTCTTATAGAAGGTCTGTATCTGTCCCCTTTCTTTGCTGCTGGTTGATCATGGCCGTTCTTACAGCTTCCCCTCCCCCAGGCACTGAGCAGGAATACGCCCTGTTAAAGGGAACCTGCCATCAGTTTCATCCTGCAGACGTGCTTCCTTATTACAGCCGTCTGGGATTCACTGCTGAGATTTAGGGAAATCGCTAATGGGATAACTACTTCTCGGCTGAATATTAAAGGGGTAGTGCATCGCTGCCTTTTTTTTTCTATCTAGCAGCACATGGTAAAGTTATATAGCTTTGTCATATTGTGCCATTACCGTTCTTGCAGTCATCCACAGTGTCCGAGTTTCTTCTCCATTCACTATGGGCCATCATGAAGACTTCTGTTAGCCATGACTTTTCCCAGCAGCCTCTATCAGACAAACATTTTAGGCTCCGCACATTTCCATAGTGTCCCAAACATAAATAGTTCCTCCTATTAAATACCCGCATAGTAATAAGCCCCTTCTGTTCCTCCACACTGTAAATATAGTCATTTTCTCTCTGACATTTTATAAGATCCCATCTGCGCCTCCAAACCATTATAATGCCTCCAAGTAGCAATAATCCCCCTTTCTGTGCTGAGAAATAGTAATACTTCCCTCTCCTGTGCCCCAAAGTAGTGACGATCCCAACCTCGTGTTCCCCCCAAATAGTAATAATCTTCTTTCCTGTGCCCACTAGTAGTGATGACCCCTCTCCTGTGCTCCCAGTAGTAATGAACTGCCCCTCCATTGCCCCCCCTAATGATGACTTCCCCTCCTGTGCCCCAGTAATGATGATCTGCCCCTCCTGTGCCCCCAGTAATGATGATATGCCCCTCCTGTGCTCCCAGTAGTGATGACTTCCCACCCTGTGCCCCCAGTAATGATGATATGCCCCTCCTGTGCCCCCAGTAGTGATGACTTCCCACCCTGTGCCCCCAGTAGTAATGATCTGCCCCTCCATTGCCCCCAGTAGTGATGACTCCCCCTCCTGTGCCCCCAGTAATGATGATCTGCCCCTCCATTGCCCCCCCTAATGATGACTTCCCCTCCTGTGCCCCAGTAATGATGATCTGCCCCTCCTGTGCCCCCAGTAATGATCTGCCCCTCCTGTGCCCCCAGTAATGATTATCTGCCCCTCCTGTGCCCCCAGTAATGATTATCTGCCCCTCCTGTGCCCCCAGTAATGATGATCTGCCCCTCCTGTGCCTCCAGTAATGACGATCTGCCCCTCCTGTGCCCCCCAGTAGTGATGACTTCCCACCCTGTGCCCCCAGTAATGATGATCTGCCCCTCCTGTGCCCCCCAGTAGTGATGACTTCCCACCCTGTGCCCCCAGTAATGATGATCTGCCCCTCCTGTGCCCCCAGTAATGATGATCTGCCCCTCCTGTGCCCCCAGTAGTGATGACTTCCCACCCTGTGCCCCCAGTAATGATGATCTGCCCCTCCTGTGCCCCCAGTAATGATGATCTGCGCCTCCTGTGTCCCACAGTAGTGATGATCCCCTTTTAGTGATTATCCCCCTCCTCTGTACATTATAAACATATTAGGTCAAACTCTGTACATTATACACATATTAGGCCCCTCCCCCTGTGCATTATACACATATTAGGTCCTTCCCGCTGTATATTATACACATTAGGAGCCTCCCCTTTTAAATTAAACACATTTTAGGCTCCTCCTCTGTATAATATACACATATTAGGCCCCTCCCCTGTACATATACACATATTAGGCCACTCCCCGGTACATATACACATATTAGGCCCGTTCCCCTGTATATTACACACTTATTAGGCCTCTTCTTCTGTATACTATACACATATTAGACCCTTCTCCCTGAACGTATACACATATTGGGCCCCTCCTCTGTACATTACGCACATATTATACCCCTCCTCTGTACATTATAAAGATATTAGGCACCCCTGTACATTATATCCGTATTAGGTCCCTCCCCTATACTGTATACACATATTAGGCCCTTCCCCTTGTACATTAGTACATTATACACATATTAGGCCCCTCCCCCTGTACATATACACATATTATGCCCCTCCTCTGTACATTACACACATATGATACCCCTCCTCTGGACATTATAAACATAGTAGGCCCATCCCCTATACTGTATATATATATTAGGCCCTTCCCCCTGTACATTATATCTATATTAGGACCCTCCCCTGTACAGTTTACACATATTAGGCTCCTCCTACTGTATATTAGTACATTATACACATTAGGTCCCTCCCCCTTTATACTATACACATATTAGACTCCTCGCCCTGAACATATACGCATATTAGGCTCCTCCCCCTGTATATTATACACATATTATGTCCCTTCTATGTACATTATATTCATATCAGAACCCTTCCCTGTATAGTATACATATATTAGGCCCCTCCCCTGTATATACATATTGTGTCCTTTCTTTGTACATTGTATAATATGTATTATGCCCCTCCTCTGTACATTATATCCATATTAGGCCCCTCCCCAGTATATAATAGACATATTAGGCCCCTCCCCTGTATAGTAGACACATATTAGGCCCCTCCCCTGTAGGGTAGACACATATTAGGCCCCTCCTCTGTAGTATATCTGCCAGCAACTCACGTCTAGTCGGTGCAGTATACGTCTTGCTATATATTTTATACATATTACCAGGTCGCCTCCACAGAAAAAAGAAGTGTCTAATGGCTCTTGTTCCTGTGTGTCTGTCTGTATGTGATGTGATGAACTAATAAAATGTGTCCCTTTATATATGTGTCTAAGAAAGATTTATTTCTAGGTAATGCTGGGAGTTGTAGTGTGACAACAAGCTTGAGAGCCACAGGTTGGGTATAATATCCTCTGCAGCCATGTGCCACTACTCACAGTGTACCCCATGTGACTGATCTTTGGCGCCCCCCAGTGTCCACATTACGGCACTGACCGCTCAGTCTCTTATCCCGGGAGATGTTTTATATTATGACAGAACATGCGCAGATGCTGAGGACAGATGGAAGGACCATTGACCGACAGACACAGCGACATCTAGGGGTAAAGGCTGGAATTACATCCTGGAGGAAAACCCCCTGAAAGAGTGGAAAATAGCAGAAGGCTGATATTACAGTGTGAATGGGTCCAAATGCAGACACCTGTGTCCTTCAACTGTGCTCCTCCAGATCCTGCAGGATTACAGCACCCAGCATTCCCTGACAACAGAAGGCTCTCAGGGCATGATGGGAGCTGTAGTTCTGCATTCATTGGAGGGTCGAAGATTGTGTATCTTATGCTCTGTTCCCATCTCCATCATGGAGACACTGGGCACAGTACAGGATCCATTGTACAATACACACCAGTAGCAGCCAGAGCACCTTACTGACTTACAACGCATGCTGCTTAAAGGAGAAGTCTGGTGAAAAATTTTATTAAAGTATTGTATTGCTCCCCAAAAGTTATACAAATCACCAATATACACTTATAATTGGAAATGCCTATAAAGTGCTTTTTCCCTGCACTTGCTACTGCATGAAGGGTTCACTTCCTGGATAACATGGTGATGTCACTTCCTGGATAACATGGTGATGTCACGACCCGACTCCCAGAGCTGTGGGTCCTGTGGCTGCTGGAGAGGATGATGGCAGAGGGATGCTCAGTGTCCCTCCAGTGCCCTGTGTCCCTCAGTGTCCCCCTGCCATCATCCTCTCCAGCAGCCACAGCCCGCACAGTTCTGGGAGTCGGGTCGTGACATCACCATGTTATCCAGGAAGTGAACCCTTCATCACCATTTTATCCAGGAAGTGAACCCTTGATGCAGTAGCAAGTGCAGGGAAAAAAACACTTTATAAGCATTTCCCAATGTATATTGGTGATTTGTATAACCTTTGGGGGGGCAATACAATACTTTAATAAAAAATTTTGCCGGACTTCTCCTTTAATTCTTCACTTCAAATAGAAAGGAATCTGCATCAAAGCCTGCGGCTATCATGTGTGATACTGTCTACTGAGCTGGTGTATCTAAGCCTATCATGTGTGATACTGTTTACTGAGCTGGTTTATCTAAGCCTGTGATGTGTGATACTGTCTACAGAGCTGGTGTAAGGCCCTATTCCACCGGACGATTATCGTTCAGATTATCGTTAAATCGTTCGATTATCTAAACGATAATCGTTCGGTCGAAATGCAGTTAACGACTGAACGAGAAATCGTTGATCGCTTTATAAGACCTGGACCTATTTTTATCGCTGCTCATTTTTATCGCTGCTCGTTCGCAATTGAATAAGACATCGTTCAGTCGTTCGCAATAGATACGAACGCAATAGCGAATAAATAGCGAAGAAAAAACTATCGCAATTACGATCATAAGTAACGATTATCGTTCCATGGAAATGAGTGAACGTTTTCAGGTCTTTCGCAATAGCAGTCGTTTGAGATCGTTAATTGTTAACGATTATGCAAACGCTAATCGTCTGGTGGAATAGGGCCCTAAGCCTGTGATGTGTGATACTGTCTACTGAGCTGGTGTATCTAAGCCTGTGACGTGTGATACTGTCTACAGAGCTGGGGGATCCTTTTGGGGATCCAGTAGCAGTTACACTAAACTGTCAGCTATCAGCTGACAGTTTAGTTGTGGCTTCCGGTCACGGTTTGTGTAAGCTGCGAGTATCTGAAGCCGCGCAGTTATAGTCCGTTCTCGTGCTGAAACTAACCTCCTACAAGGACTTATAGTGTATGTATATACATTATCCACAGATATGTTTCTTCCCTCACTTACAAGACTATGGAACTCTGTTGATCTCTGACATCACAAAAGAAAGCTGATGACATACCAAAGGACAGGCTATGACATCACAAAGGAAAGGCTATGACATCACATAGACATTGTACACTTAGTAAGCTGCACAGGTTACATTTTCTCAGTCACTCACTACTACTCAGTAGAGATACATGTGAGTGATCGCTCTCGCTTACTGCGATTAGCACTTGGATTGGATTGGTTCTTCTACATAGATTTGCCTTGCTATTAAAATGAAGGCAAAAAAGAAGAGGAATCATATAGATGGAGACAGAGAAGAGAAGGAGATGTATAATGGAGAGGACGAGAGGAGAGACAAGGAACGAGGAGAGAAGCCAAGAAAGAACCGCTTCTTAGACTTCCTGCAAAGTGCCTGGGCCCGGATGACATGTAAGAAGAGGAAATCTTCCAGCCACCTCCCCGGCCCCAGCAACATCATCCCTCTGATGGACGCTACAGGTAGGACCAACAACTGGAATTGTTTCTCCATCTTTAGGACTCCATAGAACACACACAGTGGGGCTGATTCATGGGAATAGCGCCCCCACACAGTAGTTACCCCCTCCAGTAGTGGCCATAAGCTGCATGGTGTCCAATAAACAAATTACCTTTGTTGCCCCCACCCCATAATGTAATGTTGGCATTTGTGCCTTGTTGATTTGTGTTGCTCGACTTTCCATCGATTGTTGTGTCCAGCGATCGCATCCCCTGTGTACTGTATATAAGAATATACAGTACACGGGAGGAAGAGGGGACCCCGCTCTGACCAGTACTGTTCAACAGCACAAGAACAGAGCAGGGGATCGGGAACTGCTGAGCGTTGGTGGCAGCAAAGGTGGCCCTCTATGGTATTAGGACGCATATGTATTATAACAATCCCTCTGTGCCCCCTCACTAAGATCCCCCTTGTCAATCATTTGTAGTATGTGGATCTCCCATGATGGAGGCCGCGAATGAAGGGTTCATGTTTCATTGTGTAAATTCTTACCATTGTTCTCTGCTGTGAAATAGTACAGATTTCCACAATCACATTGTAATTCACACATCTATACTTTCCCTTTGTAACAGATAACAGAACGTCCAAGAAGAAGGACGGAGAGGTGCCAGACTGTAGGGAGGATAGCCCTGTACAGGAAGCCATAGTGCAGGAGCACCAACAACTGTGTGAGCTGTACCACAACCTGGACGACCTGTGTGCCCTATACTATGCTGTACAAGAAGCCACGGTAGAGGAGTACCAACAATGGTGTCATCACAGCAACTATATGGATGACATATGTGCCATGCACTATGCTGTACAAGAGCCCATAGTAGAAGAATGCAGCAGCTCTACATCATCTCAGAGCAGCTGCTGCCATGATGAGAAGTCCACCCAAAGTCCCATCTCTTTGGAAGAGCCTGGCAAGTCTAAAGAACCACCATCTGCTACAGTCCCTCTATCTTTGGACTGCTTTACATTCCACCATAAACTGGGTAAAGGCAGCTATGGAGAAGTCTACTTGGCAACAGACGTCGTCCGCAAACAACGTGTTGCTATTAAAGTAGCAGATAAAAGACGGTTCATAGACTCAGGACACAGACTTGCAGAGCGCTGGGTTCTCCAACTATCTCATGATAGCCCTTACTTGATCCACGGCCTGGCAGCCTTCCATACACTGAACTATGTCTACTTTGTGATGGAGGTGGCCGTCAGAGGGGACCTGAATGACTTTATCCTGATGTACGGCCCTTTCGATCCCACCATTGTAACATTCATCACAGCAGAAGTGGTCTGTGGCACAGAGTTCCTGCATAGTAAAGACATTATCCATCGGGACCTGAAGCCAAAAAATATCCTTCTGACTACAAGCGGCCACATCAGAATATCCGATTTTGGCACTGCTGTGACAGGTGTATATAAGGTCATGGATAATTGTCAGGGTACAGTGGGCTATGCGGCTCCAGAGATGGTGAGGGGCGAGGCACACGGCAGAGGAGTAGACTACTTTGCCATCGGCTGCATCCTCTTTGAACTCTTCACATTAAGAACTCCGTTCAGGGGAAACAGTTGCAAAAAAATGAAATATTCTGTGATCTATGACGCTCCCAACTACCCAAGGTCCCTAACTCCTGATGCAGTCAACATCCTCGAAGGCCTGCTGTGTAAAGACCAGAGCGAGCGGCTGGGAGTCAATGGGGACGTGAGGAAACATCCATTTTTCTCAAACATCAACTGGGAAGATGTGGAAGTTGGGAGAACGGCACCACCAGCCATCATGACGGCAGCTTTTCCCAACCTAAAAGTTGACAAAACTCTGAAGTATGCCGAACGGAAGATCAAGGTCAACCCTGAATGTCAGAAAATCTTCAGTGAGTTCAGCTTTGTGAGTGCCGAGTGGGCAGAATACTATCATCCCGTCACCATCCGCCATAAGAATTGGATGGCAAAATTTTTCACTAAGAGGCCATCAAGAAAGCCAGGAACGTGAATAAGCAGTGCTGTAGATGACAACACAATACAGCAAAGTAACCGCGTCTTCACCTTATATGCTGCAGTCTCTCCATCATTAAGACAGCATTGACATGCTGAAGAACCTCTGGAAATCTCTGCTCCGACTTCAATTATTACCGAATTTGACATTAACCACTGGGATTTACCTAAATAACCGGACATGACAAAAACTACCAGATTTGGCGTTGCACAAGCTTCATAAGGCTTTGTAGAGCTTTGTGTATAGGGGGTGTGAGGGGGGGGGCTCCCTCTTTGTGCCTTCACCTTGACGTGGTGAGGGAGCTTGCGTGCCTTAGTGATCCATTGAGCTAAGCTGGCTGGAGTTAATGCTCCTGGTGGGGTCTCCCGTGCCAGACAGGTCAAAGGGGAGAGGCCAGACTAAGTAAGGCACCCAGTATAAAGGGATGGAAATCTACTTCTTCTCATTATCATAAAAACTCAATGAGTAGATGTCAGGATATCAGGCAATTAAAGTGTTATCCAGGCTTAAAAAAAACATGTCCGCTTTCTTCCAGAAACAGCACCTCTTCTGTCCTCAGTTTTGCTCAGGTTTAGCAACTCACTTCTTTTGAAGTGAATGGAGCTCAATTGTAGTACCACACACAACCTGAGGACAGGGGTGGTGCTGTTTTTGCAAGAAAGTAGCTGTGTTTATTCTAATCCCGGATAACCCCTTAGTTAGAGTTGGTATGGAACCTAGTGTACGGAACTCATCGAGACCTGGGAACATGGCTGGACTGGGACTAAATAGCAGGCCTGGCAGTGATATCCCAGCAGCCCATACTCAATATAACCAGGGCTGTATTAACAGCTGCTGCTGCCCTAGGCACTAAACCTGAAGACGCCCCATCTTCACACACCTATTGGCGATACCAGACCTGACCAATAACACCATACCCCCCACCCCACTGGAAAAGACACCAGATTTACTGGCAAGTCTGAACGGGAGGAGGGAAACTAAAAAAAAAAAAAGTTTTTTCTGTCCCCCTGCTCCCTGGTGCTGCCCCCCTGCAATGTGCTGCCCTAGGCACCGGACCACGGGTGCCTAGTGGTAAATAAGGCCCTGAATATAACCGGAAAATACACAATGTCACACAACACCTAGGATGGAGCCATCTATCACTAATCACATTCATTTGTAAATTACACTATGAACAATACAAGAAAAATAAAATAACTAGGATTTACCTAATGACATGATCATGCCTGCACTACTACTATACAAGCATATATATGACCAATAATACCGCCATACAGTGGTCAGATGCAATGTCTACATAGGATCTGTACACTGCCACTATACAAGCACTCATAAATCCAAAAGTACCGCCATACAGTGGTCAGATACCAGCTATAGGATCTGTACACTACCACTATACAAGCACTTATATAACCAGTGGTCAGAAACAATGTCTACATAGCCTCTGTGCATTACTACTACACAAGCACTCATATAGGACCAATAATAACGCCATACAGTGGTCAGATACAAGGTCTACATTGGATCTATACACTACCAGTATACAAGCACCATAAGTGCTGGGAGGCATGATCCAGGCAACCACAGGTAATAGGCATCACTGGTATCCAGGCAACCACAGGTACTAGGCATCACTGTTATCTAGGCAACTACAGGTACTAGGCCTCACTGGTATCCAGGCAACCACAGGTACTAGGCATCACTGGTATCCAGGCAACTACAGGTACTAGGCATCACTGGTATCCAGGCAACCACAGGTACTAGGCATCACTGTTATCTAGGCAATCACAGGTACTAGACCTCACTGGTATCCAGGCAACTACAGGTACTAGACCTCACTGGTATCCAGGCAACCACAGGTACTAGTCCACACTGGTATCCAGGCAACCACAGGTACTAGGCATCACTGGTATCCAGGCAACCACAGGTACCAGGTTTCATTTGTATCCAGGCAACCACAGGTACTAGGCATCACTGTTATCTAGGCAACTACAGGTACTAGACCTCACTGGTATCCAGGCAACCACAGGTACTAGGCCACACTGTTATCCAGGCAATTACAGGTACTAGGCCACACTGGTATCCAGGCAACCACAGGTACTAGGCATCACTGGTATCCAGGCAACCACAGGTACCAGGTTTCATTTGTATCCAGGAAACCACAGGTACTGGGCCACACTGGTATCCAGGCAACCACAGGTACGAGGCCACACTGGTATCCAGGCAACCACAGGTACTAGGCATCACTGGTATCCAGGCAACCACAGGTACTAGGCCACACTGGTATCCAGGCAACCAAAGTTACTCTGTCAGTTTTATCCCCTACTCACCCCTCACCAATACTCCCCTACTACCTGACTCCCCTCACCTCCCCTACTAGTCATATCTGCCCTCCCCCCACACCGCTTTCCCTACTCACAGCCCCAGGACAGGACAGGGTAGTCTCTCTGGTAACACATTACCCTGAAGGAGGGTGTCTCTTCTCCAGCAGCAAACCCTGCAATCCATCCCCCTAGGTAAAGGACCCGGGAGATCATGGTCATGTGACCAATGCTTATGACATCATGGCAGCTCCTTTACATCCCGTGAGTCCAGATTATACAGTGATAATGCAGAGGTGCCATTAGTTATACTGTCAGTATAGTCTCTGGCTGTGTGCTCTATATAACACCATATACATGTCAGCCTCCACCTGCCAGGCCTCTCTACATAAGGACAACTAGGAGGGTACAGACACAGGTAACACCTCACAAAGCTCCAGCTCTATTAACTGGTGAACTACAAGTCGCAGCAGAACTTGCCATAGTGAACCTGTGGGTGTCACTGCCTGCCTGGCTCCTCTACGGCTGGGTGAGCAGGCGTGGTCAGTGATGGAGAAGGGGCAGGTCGTTGATGGGGAGGAGGGGCCATTAGTGAGGGGGCAGGGCTGTCAGTGATGGAGGAGGGGCAACAGCAGTCAGTGATCGGGTATGTTCACACTGAGCAAAACAGGCGGAATTCCACGGTGGAGCCCCCTGCCATCGCACCCACCGCTCTCCACTCAGACGGCGAATTCCACCTGTTTTGCTCAGTGTGAACATACCCATAGGGGAGACATACGAATTTAGGGATGTCCATCTAGTCCCTAGTGAGGTGTCCTCGGTAAGTCCTCCAGGTGGGACGGTGAACCTATGGCTTCCAATGATGCACCACGTCTTTTCTATTAAGTTTTTTTTCTGCGAAAGTTCTTCTTGTGTTCAGTGAATGGAAACATTTCTGCTCACACCGCTGAGGCTTTGTTACAGTGTTTCAGTGAGCTGAACCCAGCAACATAAGTCTGTCCTGCACACATTGTAACTAACCCTCAAACTGAGTGGTAGGTTCCAGTCAGTAAGGCTTATGACGTCCTACAGAAAGACTTCAAGGAACCGATCCGCCTCCAGAAGTCTGCTCAGAACCGAATGCCGGGGAAGAAGAGTGAAGAAATACTATGAAGACCACCATGTGTAGCTCCACACCAAACTCATGAGGGTGAGACCCATAGAGGAGAATGTGAGTGTATTCTTCCTGACCCCCAGGCCTCTTTGTGCCCCCCACCATTGTCCTTGAGACCCCCAGGTCTCCTCATGCCCCCTACCATTGCCCCTGAGCCCCCAGGTCTCCTCATGCCCCCTACCATTGCCCCTGAGCCCCCAGGTCTCCTTGTGCCCCTCACCATTGCCCCAGAGCCCCCAGGTCTCCTCGTGCCCCCTACCATTGTCCCTCAGCCCCCAGGTCTCCTTGTGCCCCCTACCATTGTCCCTCAGCCCCCAGGTCTCCTTGTGCCCCCTACCATTGTCCCTCAGCCCCCAGGTCTCCTTGTGCCCCCTACCATTGTCCCTCAGCCCCCAGGTCTCCTTGTGCCCCCTACTATTGCCCCTGAGCCCCCAGGTCTCCTCATGCCCCCTACCATTGCCCCTGAGCCCCCAGGTCTCCTCATGCCCCCTACCTTTGCCCCTGAGCCCCCAGGTCTCCTCATGCCCCCTACCATTGTCCCCGAGTCCCCCAGGTCTCCCCTCGGCCACCATAATTGTTTCTGAGCCCCCCAGGTCTCCTTGTGCCCCCCACCATTGTCCCTACGTCCCCCAGGATTCCTTGTGCCCCCCACCATTGTCGCCGAGTCCCCCAGGGACCAGCCTATTATGCACTGGAACATGAATTTTCTTCAGAAACATGAATAAAGGTGAGTTGGCCCGAAACGCGTCAGTTTCACATATGATATAATAAAGAAATAATTGTTCAAGGAGCTGAAGAGATGCTGGAGTCTTTTTTCCACTAGTTTTATGACTGAGTCCGGGTTTTATATCTCATGTGCTCCATCAAAAAGAAGGTCCAGACCTAAAATTATCAAGTGCCAACCTCGCATTGCTACGTGTAATGTCCGTGCAGCCCTTGCAAAATAATTTTTGGGCCGTGTAATAGGCCAAGTAAACGAGCTTCAATCTAGCAAATCGGCGCTCATTTATATTATTGCTCAGGTTTTCATCGGCTCGTCTAACAGGCCCCTAAGTCTTTGTTATGTATCTATGTAAAACAGATCTGCATAGGACCTGCATACACAAAACGGTAGGTGATTTTTAATCAGAACCATTTGCAAAGTTGTTTAATTTTAAAATTTTACAATCATTTGAGCAATACAAAAAAATGGTTGCAGAGGTTGATCTATCCTTAGAATCAGGCTAGTTAAATTTCTTGGTATTTCCTGAGTTGGTTCTGGGTCTCAGCCTGCAGACCACCCCGTCCATGGGCCGCAGGGACCCCGTGTCCATAATCCTGAAGCTCTGTCCTTCCACCAGCTCAAACTGATATCTCTGCAGAAGTTTGGCCATGACCACCTTCGCCTCCATCTACACACAAAGGGGACAGACAGATTTGCTCTTAGGTTTGTTTCTGTTGACACCTTTATATATACTAGAGGGGTCCAGCACTTACCTGTGCAAAGACCTGACCAATGCAAGAACGCGGCCCCAAAGAAAATGGAAAGTACGAGTAGTATGGCCTGTGGGTGAGAAGGAAATTCACTGAAATTCAGGTAGAAAGGAACATGTCTAATGTATCTGGCCGTCTGATCTCCTGCCATTACTATAACCCACTGTGTATTTACTTGGGAGCATCTGGGTGGAATCGGTCTGGATTGAAGACGTGAGGATCTGGATAAAACTTCTCCATCCTTCCCATGACGTACGAGTTAAACTACATACAAAATATATGAAAATTAACGGAATGAATTATACTAAAATAAGTATAAACCAGACAAGACCAGACAATGTATATATAACTATTGCGGTGTTATACAAGGTTATACTGCCGACTAGCAAAAAAATACTGTAAAAGAGTAAAACCGGCGATAGAGAAGCAGTAGATTTTGTGTCAGCTGTGAGTATTATAGTCATCCATGTTTTGTTAGCTGAGCTTGTAGAGTATTTGAGCTAAGTTGTTGTATGCACCGATCTCTAAGAGGAAAAAAAAGACTGGACAGGCTAAAATCTTACATCTCTGAATAGAAAAAGACCTCAAGAATTACAAGGCTGTTCCTTCTAACCACAGTCTCAAGTTCCAGTCATCTAAATGTGAATTGTCACTGTGTTCCTATTAGTAATGTTACTAATACAAGCTTAGATTATTTTCCTTCTGACTGTTGGCTGGTCATCCTATTCTTCCTATAAGTCCTGGGGGTATCAGAGTACTGGAACCCACCGTTAACATTTAGGAAATGCGACTGCTGTAGGTAAAGCCTTTAAGTCTAGAGACCTGTCAGAGTTGTTACGGTAAAAAAGTCTTATCTACTTTTTATCTATAAGTATTATGGTGACTTATGTGTCTCCATGGCAACAGACTACACATAGCCCTATGTAGTCTGATCCTGCAGTCATAGTGCAGCCATTTGTCCACTACTTCTTACTAGTCTATAAAATAGATTTTAGTGAAAAGTCAAGTAGAGATGGATGTATTGTGACTGCCACGGGTCATACCATCAATGAGACTTTGGGTGGAATCCTCACTCCTTCTACAACAATTTCTTCTTCTATTGCCCTTGTTGTACCTGGAGCTGTAGGGTATAACCGTAGAGCCTCTTTTAGTACCTAGAAAGGGCAATTTGATATAATATTGTATTATAATAAACTCGATCATGTGATGAATGTAAAAGTTGTTACAAATACCAAGACACAACATAAACCCCTATGTATATACAGGCACCTGAGACAGATATTGTAGCTTCCCAAGATCATCATAGTCAATGTCTCTTTTGGCACCAATAACTTCATCCACTTCAGCCTGGACCCTAAAGGGTTAAAATATATATATATATTTTGTAAGAAAACATAGAAAAACAACTTAATTGCAAACATGAAAAAGTACTATATAAAAATACTTACACCACGAGGACTGATAATAGAAAAACGGCGACGGTACTAAGGTCCGACCACTAAACCTAAGCTGAGACCTTGCTGTTCTGTACAGATCACTTTGCAGCAGGCTCCTGCTTATCATCACAGGCAGGAGCACAGTCAGTGATGCCATCACCGTCACAGTAGATGGTGTTCATAGCTCAGCCTCTCCCTTCCTGCGGAATGACTTTCACAAAGCATGCCGAGAAACCTTTCCCATCCGTGTGAATGAGACAGCTCCCGTCCATTGTTTCCTATGGCCATGGGGCCTGCTCTAAAGCATGTTCTTAACAGTTAAGCCAGGATGACTGTCCCTCTAATAATGTACAAATAAATCTAATAAAAAAATGACTGTGATAAATGTATCTCTCACTTTTCTAGTATCTCCGGATTCCGTGCCAGTTCCATTACGGTAAATGATAACTGATTGGCCGTTGTTTCTTGTCCTAGGAAAAGAACACAAAATAATCCAGTCTAGATTTTACATGGTGACACCCGGCCCCTTGCTGCTTTACCTTATATAGTTGGAATACATTTTATTATATTTTTTATACTTATTATATGTTTGTAATCTAAAATATTAATGAAGAAAGTTGTGAATATACTGAGTCTTCTATTGTACTCGATGGGAAAGTGGGTATTTATTCACACAAAAAAAAAAAAATTATGGCCATAAACGTTATGGCCGTGAAATTAAACGTCAGTTCAGCCTTTGTTTGGTCATAACGTTGCAAGTGTCTCTGTCGTTTTGCTAAATTTTTGACATGTCCTAGAGACATCGTAGAGACATGCCAATAGTTTTGATCAGTCTAGGTCTGAGTGTTCAGACGATCGGTAGAACAAGCCGGGACAAGATGCGCTACAGCACGTCCACTCCTTGCTCTGTGTTTAAAATAAAGAGACGCTCTCACGATGTAAGTCTATGGAGAGCTTCTCTTTTTTTCTTAGGCTGGGTTCACACTGCGTTTTTGCAATCCATTTAACGTATACGTTTTATGGAAAAAACGGATGCAATTGTGTGTCCGTTTTTCATTGACTTCTATTATAAGAAAAAACTAATCGAAACGGATGCGTTTTTTTTAACGTACAGAAAAGTAGTGTTGACACACAATTGCATCCGTTGCAAAGATGCAGTGAGAACTCAGCTTTACACAGAGGGGGTAGAGGACATGTTGCAACGCAGTCTCCTCCTCGCTCGTTCTCTTGATAAGTACGGGTCTGAAGACTCAAACCAAACCAATCAAAACCCCCCCCCTCCTCTCTCTCATTCACTGCTCATTATCAGGAAATCTCGACTTACATCAGACGTTTCCTGTCTGTTCTATGGAGAGGGGAGGGGGGAGGAGGGCAGAAAGCAGAGAACAAAAGATTACACAGCGGGAACTGTGTGAAAGCCGGTATTCAGAGGTCAGAGAGGTCAGTGCTGACCTCAGAGGAGATAGCCTGGTGATGTAGCTGTAAATTAACTCTTTGTTGTCCTGTTTTGGTGCTTCATCTCCCCCCACCCCTCCCCTCTCCATAGAGAACAATGAAGACAAGGGGGAGAGCTTCAAAGAGCTTTCTCATGATAAAAATGCATTTTTCGGCTAATAAACCCTGTTACAAAGTTTCTTAAAATCGCCTGTACTATTGATTTCTGGAAAAAAAAATGTAAACGACAGCGACACGTTTAAGTTTGTTATATGACTAGACCGACGCCATCGCAGGCATGACAATTCCCAAGCCCTTTTTTTTTTTAACCGTGGCCTGGCTCCCATGCCCATTGCCGTTCTATTCCCTGGCACCGGCCTGGTGCCAGTGTGACGAAACCCCTCCCCTCTGTGACGCGGCTCCATGGATTCTAACGGAGCCTAGTCACAAAGGGGAGGGCAGAACGTCACACTGGGGGCGGATGGGCTCACCTCCAATGCTTCAGGCCAGACCGGTGCCAGGTAATAGACCGGCGCCGTGCGCGAAAACCGGGCTATGGTTCAAAAAAAGGACCGCGCCACCATCATCCCCGTACCAGTGCCGGTCTATTTATCTTAAAAACTTAAAGCAATGTACATGGTGGTAGATTTACTTTAATCATTCGGGACCATAAATGGACAAAAATGCATTACAAGCTTTGGCTGTGCAGGCATGATGGGAGTTGTAGTTTTGCAACAGCTGGAGAGCCAAGGTTCCCTACCCTGGACTAGAATAACACAACTTAAAGGGATACTCAAGAAAAATAAATCTTTTTAAATGAATTGGTGACAGAAAATTATACAGATTTGTAAATTACTTCTATTTAAAAATCTCAAGTCTTCCAGTACTTATCAGTTGCTGTATGTCTTGTAGGAAGTGTTGTGTACTTTTCAGTCTGACACAGTGCTCTCTGCTGCTACCTCTGTCCATGTCAGGAACTGTCCAGAGCAGGAGAGATTTTCTATGGGGATTGCTGCTGCTCTGGACAGTTCCTGACATCGACAGAGGTGGCAGCAGAGAGCACTGTGTCAGACTGGAAAGAATACACCACTTCCTGCAGGACATACAGCAACTAATAAGTACTGGATGATTTGAGATTTTTAAATAGAAGTAATTTACAAATCTGTATATGTTTCTGGCACCAATTAATAAATTTTCTTTCTCCAGAGTACCCCTTTAATAATCACTTTACAACACACTTGCGTTTCACTATAATAAAGCTCAAATTAAACTCAAATAAAAGTGATTTATAAACATTTTACCAACCTGCTATAAAAAATGTGACAAAGTTATCCAGTAGATCCTCCATATCACAGTCACCTTCCAGATCTGTAAAGAGGGGACATTGGGTTAATTTTTAACCTATTCTGCACGAAAAATCAGCCGATCAGTTTATTCAATGTAAAAAAAAAATGATAAAAAAAGCAGAGCTATTGGGAAATAGAAATTTTGCCATAACAATAAGCATATCACCTCACTAATCACCTGTACTCTGTGGATGAAGCTGTTAGCAAGTGTTCCTTTTCCTACACTGCCCCCACAGGAGAAAGGTAGTACTGCACATTTCCCAATTAATTTAATGAATTGTCCATGTTTGGGTCCTCCAGGGATCTTTAATGGATCTATTAATTCAGAATTCCCTAAAACGATAATTGCCATTGGTTTTCTAAAGCAGACGCCCCATTATTTTGCTACATCTATATGTACATGGGGGGTGTTACTGTATTGTATGCCAGTATGGAAGGATTTAAGACATGCAACTAATGTATTAAGCGGTGCCCACCTCCATCTATAGAGTTATGCTATACTAAGATATAAGCTATAGGCCTCCCCCAAGCTTTGTAGGTAATATACCTGCTCCTTTCAGGATCTGTGTCAGTATATCCATGGGAATCTCCTCTCCGTCCTGAATTGCCTTTCTTCGCCTCTCAATGCATTCTCTCCCTGTCTTTCGCAGCAACCTGGCGCTTTCCTGGACATCTCTTATGAAGGCCTGCTTCTCCCATGAGTACTGGTAGTGATAACAGGAAGTGAATAATGTAACAATCATCTGCAATCTGCTGGGGAACAATGAAGCAAGTGTTCTATTCTCCTGCACTGCCCCCACAGGACAAATTAAGCATTACATTGTGTACATTAAAATCAGTAGGCTGTTTGTGTAATGTATAGATGTGCAAGGTCCTAGTGCAAGAAGTATTCCACTAAAACATAACTTTTCATAGGTCACTGCCCATGATGAGACTAACAATTCCTTCCATACTTATTATTATCTATTCAGTCTCCTTCCCTGAGTTCTGTGCTGCTGCTTTCTGCTGAGGACACAGCTGTGTGTGAGCCTCTCTCTCTGTCTCCCCCTCCTCCCCCCTCCCTTTTGAGACGGCTGATGTAAATAATCCCTGACAGACTGTATCTGCAACTTTGTAGCCTCTTTGTAATGCTGGGAGGGCTAATATCAGCAACTTGACCGATTAAACAACCCTCCCAGCCAGTCAGGAACTTGTTTACATCAACTGTCTCAAAAGGGAGGTGGGAGGAGGGGGAGACATAGAGAAAAGCTCACACACAGATTCATGTGTCTTCAGCTGAAAGCAGCAGCTCAGAACGGGGGTAAGGAGACTGAATAGATAATAACAAGTATGGAATAAATTGTTTGCCTCACCATAGGCAGCAACATATATAACTTTTTTTAAATTAAGTGAAGTGTTTTCCTGTGATCCATGATCCATGAGTATAGTCCATACCCTTATAAAGGGGTTTCTCATCTCCACCATAGCCGTCATCACCAATGATATGGCCCGAGGAAAGGGTGTCCGATCATCTTCCAAGGAGTTCATCTCCATTCCAAAGGCAACCTAGTCCAAAGAAAGACATATCATATCCCATGATATTCAATCATATGATAACTTTGGCTGGGTTGTGATTAGACGGTGCCAGTCCAAAAACATGGGCTCATAAGTGACCCACCTAGGATGGCGGCTCGAAAACTCTATTGTTAAACCAGCAGACTCCATATTGATAAAAAAAAGTCACCTATGGGCATAACTATATCCATAGAGGCTGAGGGTCACCGCTCTATAAGAATTACCTTTGAAATAACATCCAGGGTAACTCTACTCATCATAGCGTGCATTCCAACATGGCAGCTCCCATCAGCTTTCTCTGCCAGTCTCTCCATCAGCTTCTCGGCTGTCTCATTGAACGGTCCCATTACTCCTATCAAGTATCTGGAAAATCAAAAAAAAATTCTTTACTTGAAGTTCACACCAAACGTTCCAGCTACCATCCATCACCAGTTATTGTGTGGCTATGTGCAGTGTCCCAGTAACTATGTTCCAGTTACCATCCATTACCAGTTGTCGTGTGGCTGTGTGTAGTGTCCCAGTACCTAAGTTCCAGTTACCATCCATCACCAGTTGTCGTGTGGCTGTGTGTAGTATCCCAGTACCTACATTCCAGCTACAATCCATCACCAGTTGTCGTTCTGACTGAGGTGATACAGTAGTGTAAGGGTTAATATTTGCATATGCTGTCACAGAGGAATGAAGCCTTGGTCACATGATGCTTCCTAGCTAATTCTTTACAAAAAACTCTGGTGAAGCTAAGTGAGTAGCCAAACCTCCCAGGGGAGGGTGTGGACCCAGACTAATCTAGGTCAGGCTCTGGCCAAAGTCCTAGGCCTCATAAGTGCATAATCCTGTCAGAAATAAGACGGCAACCGCAGGTGACCATCCTGTTCCAGGACAAATATTTTAATGTGTGATGGCTGGAACTTACGTTCTACTGAATGCCGGGTCCATGATCCTCCTTTGCTTGTGCCAGTGATCATGGTCCCGATCTGTCACTAAGCCTCTTCCCATGAATCTGGAATACATAATCATGTAACAGGGTCAATCCAGTTTATATATCACTATATAGAATTATTATCATTACTGCTTTATGAGTTTTTATTTTCTAATAAAACAGAGGTGGGTTTATGCAAATGTAATTAAAATGGGTTGTTCTTGACATTTAGGGGTGGGTGGTTCTTAAAGAAACAGTCCACATTATTTTTTTATTTGTCCCCCCGTTGCACGGTGGCACATATACTTACAGCGACGTTCAAATCCCGCTGGCGGTGACGTCATGGCTCTTCTAACCCCTCTTCTTTCTCCAGGGCAATTGAAGGCCAGAAGTCGACGTCTCCAATGCATCTCTATGAGAGATGCATTGGAGGCTCTGACCTCCGGCCTCCCTAGCTGCAGAGCTGAAGCTGAAGAGGTCACCAGCGGGATCCGAGCGGCATCATAGGACCAGAACGAAGCCGATCTGCAGGACATTTCTCATCATTGGTAAGTATATGTGCCAGCGGGAAGCGGGGGGGACAAATAAAAAAATAATGTGGAATTAATTTCCCATTCTTAAGGTTTTCCACTGAGGGATACAGGGCACTGGAGGGACACTGAGCATCCCCCTGCCATCCCCCAGCCCGCACAGCTCTGGGAATCGGGTCATGACATCACCGTGTTATCCAGGAAGTGACATCACCGTGTTATCCAGGAAGGGACATCACCATGTTTATCCAGGAAGTGACATCACCATGTTTATCAAGGAAGTGACATCACCATGTTACCCAGGAAGTGACATCACCATGTTATCCAGGAAGTGACATCACCGTGTTATCCAGGAAGTGACATCACCATGTTTATCCAGGAAGTGACATCACCATGTTTATCCAGGAAGTGACATCACCATGTTATCCAGGAAGTGACATCACCATGTTATCCAGGAAGTGACATCACCATGTTATCCAGGAAGTGACATCACCATGTTTATCCAGGAAGTGACATCACCATGTTTATCCAGGAAGTGACATCACCATGTTATCCAGGAAGTCAAGCCTTGATGCAGTAGTAACACTTTATAGCAAAAACACTTTATAAGCATTTCCTGTAATAAGTGTATATTGGTGATTTGTATAACTTGGAGGGGGAGGGGGGGGGTTATACAATACTTTATTAAAAAATGTCGCCGGACTTTTCCTTTAAACATAATAAAAAATAATAATGCTAAAATAATAATAATAAATAATCAAATTGCATATAATAAAATAAAAAGAATTTTAACAGAAAATGAATGGAAGCAATGGAAATAGCAAGCACTGTAGTTACCGCACTCCAAAGAGGCTGAATAGGCGATTGTAGAACCAATCCTTCTTGTATTTTGGAGACATAAGAAATTCCTACGATATATAAAGATACAGTATCAGCAGAGAATACAGCAAGGCCTCATCCTACAGATAATAACTGTATGCACTGCATCATTACTCTCCATCTGTATAGGAATAATAAGAAAAAGATTAAAAATGCCTCACTGTATAGTTTTTAAAGAACTGAATAAAGTTTAAATGAACGCTGTTACTTTAAAAAAAATAACTTTTTGTAGGAACATGTCAAAATTGTAGTTGGTCGGGGTCTGGGTGTTCAGATGCCACCAACTGCTAGAAGAAGCGCTCGGCTAAATGCTTCACTTCACTTTTCACCGCAGGGGACGGTCTTCATTGTAATCTGCTGCAGGAGATGGAGAACGTAGCGGGTCTGAATACCCAGACCCTGACCGATCAAAACATCTGACATGTCTCTAAGATAGGTGCACATATAAAGGTGAAACAGTGACTATGCTCAGTGGATTTACTAAGTATATACTGTGTCTGTATGGAATTCAAAGATGTAATCTGCGATGGTCCCACCCAAAATGGTTAATGTTCAGGGGGTGGTCCAAACTATAAGACTGAGTAACTCAAAAAGCCTGGCTGCTCACATGTAATGAGAATGTGTGGGCAAAACATGGAGTAACAAGGTCCTGACCATACACCGTGATCATAATACATGTATATACTTATGTATTTCATACCTTTACAGTTTCTGGATTCACTGTCAAAATTGCCACATCGTGTAGAATATTGATTCGTACAACCGGGCCATAAGTTTGAACCCTGGAAACAAAAAAAAAAAAAAAACATTATTTAATTTTTTAGCCTCTACAGGTAGTCCTCCAAAGCTGGCTTGGTCTGATATTTGCGTCAATGCGACCTTGTTCAGTTCACACCTGCTAAAATAGTGTAAAGGAGAAGGAAGGATCACATGACCTCAGGGTAGCCCCTAATGTCATGCAAACATCTCTCCGGGAGGTAGTATATGGGTGACGTCAGAGCCATTAAAAGCCTATGCATATAGCTCAAGCAGTCATATTAGAGATAGCAGAGAGTCAGTGAGCAGCAAACAACAGAGATGGGTGGAGGATCACTCAACCACTCTTTAAAAGTAGTGTACATAAACACTATATGTATATGTATATATTGGTACACTTATTGTTGTGAAATAGCAGTGCATTAGGGTCTTGTTTCACTTTTAGGTTTTTTTTCTAGGACACCAATCCTGTTGATACTCCCCAACATGGGATAGTTTTTTGAAGCCATGTAAACATTGCTTCTTCACATTCCAAATGCAAAATCTGTTGCTACTGCCCCCCCCCCCCCCAAATAATAATAATTTTTTGAACCACTTAGAAAAAGCCGTAGCTACTCTCGTGGGTGACCTATCAGTGTTATAATGGGCTTCTAGGGCTCTTAGGATGGCATTACAGGGGACCATTATCATTCAGAAAATCGTTAGATCACTCGGATTTGATCGTTTAATCGTTTAGTGTAATAGCCGACAACGATTAAACAACCAACGAGAAATCGTTGGTCGTTTGATAGAATTTGGACCTGTTTTTATCGTTGATCATTTGCAAATCGTTCGCATGTACGATTTCAGGTCATGCGTCATAGCGGTTGTTTGAGATTGTTTTTCGGTAGAGATGAGTGACCCTGGAGCATGCTCGAGTCCATTCGAACCCCAACTTTCGGCATTTGATTAGCGGTGGCTGCTGAAGTTGGATAAAGCCCTAAGGCTATGTGGAAAACATGGATATAGTCATTGGCTGTATCCATGTTTTCCAGAGAACCTTAGAGCTTTATCCAAGTTCAGCAGCCCCAGCTAATCAAATACCGAACGATCGGGTTCGGATGGACTCAAGCATGCTCGAGGTTCGCTCATCTCTATTTTTCGGTAATCGTTGATCGTCAAAAAATTGCTTTGTGGAATAGGACCCTTAGTCAGTGTTATACACAAGTTTTAGGGCTACTGGTAAATCTCGAGCTTGGACAGAATAAATTCAGTCCAAACCAAACTTTTTGCCAAAGTTCGGCAAAGCAACTTTTGAACCAAACTAGTTACTGTGTATGCTCGATAAATAAGGTACTTCCACCCATACTAAATAGGTGCACCAAAGAAAGTGTCTTTTCCCAATGTCCTGACTCCCAGTATTCATAGAATTCTCCACTCACCAATCCAAAAACAAGTCATATAGAAGTTGGGTTTTCATTATCTTCATTATCGATTTTGAATGTCCAAAGAAAAAGCTGGAAATAAAAAGAAATTGTGTTATATGGTGCAGCCATCTTTGCACAGTGTAGGGCAGAAATGTATGACTGCTGGAGATCTGACTCCTTCATTCTCTTCCCAGTGACTTAACCCCTCAGCCATCAATGGACATCCTAAACTCTTTTCGTAGACGCCAGGTTGGTCCATAGACTATGGTGAAATGATCTGATGTCTCATGAGAAAGGTAATGGAGCAAAAACCTGTCAAGAGCTCTACAGCCTCTTCATTCTAGTGATCAGTAGGGATCCCTCCAATTGGTTAGACCACCAACTCCTTCTCCATTCTATAAATAGGTCGACGATTTCTAATACCGAGCAACTTATATCCCCAGGCTTCCTTCATGCATATCTTGGAGTTTTCTTCTTCGTGGCCTGGAGTGGCGTTGTTACCCACCCCCGGTCGGTTGCAGACAGGAGAGCGAAGAATAGGTAGTCTGTGAATGGAAGAGAGTGTAGTGGAGTGTACTGGAGTCTTGAGGGCCCTGCCCAATGTAGTACTGTACTCTGCCTGGGATAGCATAGCTGGGTGAAGTAGAGAGAATAAGAAAATCCTCATACTCATGTTTACTGAACTGCTTAATGCCCTACAGTGTTGAGGTACCCATCCTGTGAGGGCTGTACGAGGCCCCAGGTCCCTGCACTGGGTTTAGCAGACTTCCCAAACCTTTCCAGGATAGCCGTGCATTACGCAGTGGAATACATAGGCTAACTGGAGCTTTGTTCCAATAGGGTCTGTGCCTAATTGGATCAAGGTCACTGCCCTGTACTGTGTGGCTAGTATCCCTGGAGTGGGCAAGGTGTTCCTCAGAAGACGTCCGTTTCCTCTTGAGTGGTCTGGCACTGCATACTAGTGGTTGCTTGCTGTTAGAACTCAGTGTCTTGCTCTCTCTCTGACTCAGACTACTGAATTGGAGAACTCCTCCCATCAAGAACTAGACTCCTTTGCTAGGGGTTTACTAAGCTTCTCTGTGATTGGTGGGGCTGTGTGTGTGTGTGTGTGTGTGTGTGTGTGTGTGTGTGTGTGTGTGTGTGTGTGTGTGTGTGAGTGAGTGAGTGAGTGAGTGAGTGAGTGAGTGAGAGAGAGAGAGAGAGAGAGAGAGAGAAAAGAGATAGGATAGAAGAGAAAACGGAGGGAGAATAGTCTGCACCCATGACTGTAGACCATCTCCTACTCTGTGAACCTGAGAGAAAACTTTACACAGGTGCATAGGAAACTTAGTGCAGCACCTTGTGCTGGGACACTACACGTTGCCCTGCTCGGTTCTGTTTTGTATAGAGCTGAATGGAACATCTACCATACCTATATACAGTATGTATTTAATGTCATTCAATGGGATATGGAGGTTTTGCACCATACACAGCGACAGTATCTCCTTCTAGTGGACAGTCTCTCCATACTTACAGCCCCTATAGACACTATATATAAATAGCTCCTTACCTGTCTCTGGGGGGTCCAGGGATGTGATCATACTTCACATGTTGATAATGGATATATCCACAGTACACGAGAAAACAGATCAAAACCAGAGTCAGGAACAGCAGAAGAATCCAGGATGTGAAGCCCAGCAGCTCCATAGTCCCCTACACCGAGCCACCTGCAAGAAGCACAATAGGACACAGTATCCGTGTTACCTAGTGTAAGGTTATCCGAGTAGGCTGGGTCATAGGCGTCTTTCGCAATGGATATCTGTGCAGGTATTTACTCCACTTTGTACAGACTATTGATAGGCAGGGTTCATGGGAGTGCATAGCTGTACTTAAGCTGCAGTGAGGCTCCGGCCTCTAACACTACACATAGGCCTTATATAGAGTGTCAACTACTAAAGGGAACCTGTCATCGGCTTCACGCTGCCCTTACCACAAGCTGAATGGGACAAACACCCTTATTACAGCTATCTGAAAAGTGAAGGTGTCCCCAGAATGGTGCCATGTGATGTGGATGCAGATGAGATAAGCCATAGTCCAGTACTTGAGTAAAAGTGCAATACAAAAGAATGCCAGTAGCAACAATACAGTAGACACAATCTTGCAATAACCCGGGTGCTTTTAACTGAAGTAGAGATCAGGTGCTTGTAATAGAGAGAGAGTAGAAGAGAGCGAGTAGAGGAGAAGAGTTGCCAGAGGGGCCTTGCCCAATGTAGAAATGTACTCTACCGCAACAGTCGAGGTGTGTATATGAAGAGAACATAGAATACTTGTACTCACCCATGACTGTTCTAGTCTTGAATGCCCCCTTATGCCCCCTAGTTGCGAGCTACCTGTCCTAGGTGGGTAACACGAGCCCCAGGCCTTGTTATCTGAGTTGAGCAGACATCTGAGGTTTCCCAGTTGTCCTGCGCTGCGCAGTGGAATACCTAGACTTTTCCTAGTACCTTTGTTCCACTGGGGTCAGCTCCCATGACTCTTGAGGTAACTGTCCTGCATGGTTTAGAGAGGTTCACGGCTTGGGAAAGGTGATCCTTTTTGGGCTTCTCTCCCCTTGTACGAAGCTTAGCACCGCATACTAGTTCTAGTACTTATAGAAGAAAAACGGTAACTTGCCAACTGTATCCTCCTCCAACTCCTTAGCCGAACACACACTAACTAGACTGCTAAACTCCACCCACCAGGAACTAGACCTCAGGGATCCAACTAAGGGCCCTATTTCACGGGCCGAGGAGGGCCCGATCAACGATGTAAACGAGCGATGATCTGCTAGATCGCCGCTCGTTTACTGGGCCTATTCCACGGCCTGATGATCATTGAGCGAAGGCTGCAGGGATATCGTTACCGATGTCCTTGCAGCATACATTACCTGCCAGGTCTTTTCCTCTGCTCAGTCTTCCTCCCCGGGTCCCGTGCGCTCTAGCTTGAGAATGGTCTGTCAGCTGACAGGCCACTCAGCCAATCACAGGCCACAGGGGTCCCGGCCTGTGATTGGCTGAGCGCTCCGTCAGCCGACAGGCCATGCTAGAGCGCGCGGGACCCGGGGAAGAAGACGGAGCGAAGGAGAAGACCTGACAGGTAATGTATGCTGCTGCTGCTTCTCAAATCGTCGGTCGCCCGTCGTGCACCGCTATTCAACCGTAGCGATGAGCGGTGGGGGAACGATGATTTTAGGTCTGGCCCTAAATAAACGATCAGCTGATGACACGATCATCGGCTGATCGTTCTATCTATTTCACCAAGCGATAATCGGCCAATTATCGTTACTGTGGAATAGGGCCCTAACCCTGGTAGTGATTGGTGGGCTGTGTGAGTGTAGGAAGAATAGTAAAGAAGATAGGTCAGAGCAAGGAGGGAAAGCACCTGCAACTGTGAGTGGTCAGAAAGGCAACACGTTATACAAGACAGTTAACCCCTGGAAGACTTTAGTTGTGCAAAAGACAAGTTACAAAGACACATAGTAGTGACACCTAGTGGGAAAAACGCTAAGTACAGCAGACACCTCATCCTACTTGTGTGAGCCAGAGAGGGTTACCTTACTCAGGTGTAACAGAACTTAGGGACCTGTACCAGGTCACTACAGCAATACCCACAGTGTATTGTATAGTTGTGACTATGTATAGCAGAGGTAGGGAACCTTGGCTCTCCAGCTGTTGCAAAACTACAACTCCCATCATGTCTGGACAGCCAAAGCTAAAAGCTAAAGGCAATGAGACTATGATCCTCTGTGGCTGCAGTAACCAGCCACAATGTTCAGCCTAGTGCCGCACGCTGCAAATGATGGGAGTTGTAGTTTTGCAATAGCTTAAGCGCCACCTGTTGGAGGTTACTGCGATAGAAGCGCTATGTCTCCTGTCTCCTCTGATGTCTAGCCAGTCAGAAAATCTTTATTGTTCTTTGGTTAATTGACAACCAGCATGGAGAGGACTATGCTCCCTGCTGATAATTGTTACAGCTTAGGTGAAGTATAAATCAAACAGACCTATATAGGGCTGGGGTCATACTGCGCTTTTGTTCCTGTTTAACATATACATTTTTTTTTTTTTAAGTATACGTAAAATGTATGCTGTACATCAGAATCTGGGTTTTTTTTCATTGCGTTACATGATAAAAAAAAAAAAATGGATGGAAACATACTTTTTTGGACAGACACAAAAGTGTGGCTGACCATGTGTTTCTGTACACTTAAAAAAAATCTCAAGTCCTTCAGTACTTATCAGCTGCTGTACATCCTGTAGGAAGTGGTGTATTCTTTCCAGTCTGACACAGTGCTCTCTGTTGCCACCTTTGTCCATGTCAGGAACTGTCCAGAGCAGTAGCAAATCCCTATAAAAAAAAAACCTCTCCTGCTCTGGACAGTTCCTGACATGGACAGAGGTGGCAGCAGAGAGCACTGTGTCAGACTGGAGAGAATACACTACTTCCTGCAGGACATACAGCGGCTGATAAGTACTGGAAGTAAATTGTTTTGTGTTTTTTTTTTAATAGGCAAATTTACCATTATAACAAGATGCAATGGGACACAAAAAACAACGCAGGTTCATTTTTCATTTACTAAAATGAAATAGGAGGCAGCTAGATGGGCCCCTGTTACATCCTGCTTTAAAGGTAGTGTTTTTTTTCTTCTAATGCGACACTATGTTGCTCCGTGTCTATGTTGGCATATCTGACAAGAAGCCCAGACAGCCACACAAGATAATCGTATACATTCAGAAACAGAACATACTCGTATGCAGTATACAGCAGCATCACTTTTTGACAAGTTTGACAACGTATATGGCTGCGTCCACATGGCGTCAGGCCTCTGTGACATTGGCAAAAGCAACTGAACAGACTGCTGCACGAATAGGGCTGAATAGAGCCTGACATGTGAACCTAGCTCATGAAAAGGAAGTCATTGGGGCGGGGTTCTCCCTCAGGTGAGGTCCTGTTCAGGGGCGGGGCTCCCCCTCAGGTGAGGTCCTGTTCAGAAGCGGTGTTTCATTAACCCTTTAAACTATGTGAATGCAGCATTTAAGTTTCAGTGACAGGAGCAGCTCCTTTCACTATCCGATCGTGGCTGCAGGGGTCCCAATCGGTTTCCCTGACTGCCGGAGGTCTAATACTTGCCTGCAGTCCATTCAGCAGTTTGATCAGAGAGTCAAACTGCATGTGCAGAGCGCTGTTAACAATGATCAATGCTATGCATTGGCATAGCATTGACCAGTGGATGCCATCTAATGATTGCATACAATAGTCCCCTAGGAGGACTTAAAAAGTGTAAAAAAAAAAATCTTTGTATATAGTAAATATATAAATATATATTGTAGTGTGCGCAATTGTCCAATCTATTAAGATATAACAATACTATTCCCATATGGTCAATGGCATAAACATAAAGAGCCATAGGTTCTCCATCCCTGGAATAAAGCCTTGACAAGTAACATTACTTATCACTGTGCAGATAAGTTGTCCACGTGCAGTACCTATCTTTCAACACTAGGTGTCGCACTGGTTCTGCCATGGTTTACTGTATAAGAAATGATAACTATAAAAGTTTTATCTGGATAATTGAGAGCAGAACTCTGCACTGAAGTCATTTACAACTAAATAGCTTATTTTACTATCACAGCTTTATAACTAATGTGATAACAGATTCCCTGTACAGAAAATCTCATTATAAACGCTCTCGGCGCTACAAAGATATTTACTGCAAAACTGAATTAGAAACTCTCCAAGGGGGCAGGTATAAATAATACTGCAGAATTACAGACATAGAGCATTGTCAAGGCTCCTGTGTATATAGACGTGGGAAAAAAGATGGATCCAATTGAGCTTTTTGGGATTAGGTTTTGATCAGTTGGAGGTCCATCATTGCCGGTAATCTACCATATCAGCATAGTGATTAGAGAGGCATCAGACTGCACCAAACTACCTCTATGGGCTTTATTATATACGCACAGCAATACAGTATGGTTTAACAGCAAGATGTAGTGACTGGAGTACATGTGTACTCCACTGAAGATTCCTAATGATTATCTCTACTAGGAAATAATAAGTCTCCCTGAGGGTATGTTCACACTGAGGAATAGGAAATAGGAATACGAAAATTAAAAGCCCCAATGACTTCTACAGGATTTCTCTAGTGGAGAAACATTCTGTGCGTAAATTCCGCTTTGTGAACAAGAGAGTGGAAATCCCTTTGAACCCAATGGGACATTGCTCTGTACATATTTTACAGGCGGAATTTTAAGCAGAATGTGTAAGAATTACAGGGGTATTCCGGGGAAAATCTACAGGATAGGAAAAGTTGCGGGGGGTCTGACCCCTGAACCCCCAGCGATCTCGGTATCGGACCCTGGCTGGCTCTGTTATGGGTCGGCACGTGACCCACAGCTCTATTCATTCCTATGAAGTGATGGAAATAGAGTACAGCACTCCAGCCTTCTTGTTACAGAGATTGCCAGGGGGTTCAGAGGTCGGACTCCCCCACAATCTTCTACTTTTCCCCTATCCTGTGGATAGGGGAAAGGTTAATTTTCCCCCGGAATACCCCTTTAAGCTCAAATTCCTCGCCTTTTCTTCAGTGTGAACATACAAAGAATCTGAAAAAGAGCCTTAGGGCCTTATTACACAAAGTGAAAATCAGCCGAATTGGCCCAATTTGGTCGATTATCGCTCCGTGTAAGAGAGACAATGATCAGCCGATGTAACGATTATCAGCTGATCGTTCCTATAGGCCCAGATCTAAAATCATTGGCCGCCGACTGTGCATTGCTACGTGTAATAGCAATGCGTCGGTTCCGGGCACTGCAGCTCCACAGCAGCCTGTCTGAGCTGACAGGCTGCTCAGCCGATCATTGGCCCTGGTGGTCTGGACAGTGACTGGCCGTGGTGGTCCCGGACAGTGATTGGCTGAGCTGCCATCAGCCCAGACAGGATGCCGTGAAGCTGCAGCCGCAGGATCGGGGAGGAAGCAGAGTGCAGGAAGAGACCGGGAACGTGGAGAGATAATGTATACTGTTTGGGCAGTTAAAGATGTCCGTGCAGCCCTTGCTAAATGATTATCAGGCTGTGTAATACTGATCGGGTTGCCATCGGCCCGTGTAATAGAACCCTTTAGTTACCACTTTACAATTTAAACAGCAGCATAGTATATTTCATGATATCAGTAAGAGAGACAGCGCTAGGACAACCTCTTAAGAAGCTCAGAGACAGATAATTTTTAAAAAATAAGTAAAACTGAACAGGAACATGTGTATTTTATTAGGAAAAAAAATATCAAAATAAATCATTGTTCTTAAGCCATCCACAATGGAAATTTACAGGTCATACAAAAATAATTTTCATGATTTACTATCCATACACATAAAAATACTGTGAATAGTCCTTATTCCTTTTGAATTATATAAGAGATTATAGAATGTACCAGATCGGATCACTTAGGAAATGTTAATACATTGTGTTCTGCTCTGTGCAGGCTCCGCGGGGGAGGGGCATTGCCCCGGGATTTAAAGCAGCAGTAATGTTTATCTCCTATTTACATCAAAATTTGAGAATCTAGATTTTGAAAAAAATATAATTTTTTTTTGCTGTATACTTTTTAGGCTTTGATGTCGGACTAGGCCACATTCCAACCTGAGGAACATGAAGGAACGTGAAACCCTTTGGATCCATCACCTCCCGGGGTGTTCTGTGTGGCTGCATATAATGCCGGCGTCCTCCTGGTGATTGCAGTTGTGTTTGCCGACCTCCTTGTGCTTGCAGTCCAGCAGCGTCTTCTCCTTCCCAGTGCAGTCAAGATCATCCAGGAGGATGGGGAGGTTCCGTCCTTCCCCAAACTCTGCCTGTTTGGAGGCTTTTACGACATGTGGGAACCCCAGCTGGCGACACACCACACTGGCGGCCTTGGTGTTCCACAAGTCGTCACATACCGTTCCCCACTCTCCATTGATGTAGATTTCCACCCGGCCGCGGTCGGGTCTCTGGCTGTTTGCCAGGCGGACGGCGCCGGTTCGTAACTCTGTGGAAGTCGCTTTGGAATCAGCCCCGTTCTGCCCCCTGTTTTTCTTCTTGTGGCCTCTTCTTTCTTGGCTCTTGCCACCTTTCCTGGTCTTTGGCGGTCTCGTTGTGGATGGTCTGGCCGTAGTAGAGGGTGGACCTTTATGATTGTCTTCTCCCCCTTGCATCACCTTTAGGAGCTGCTCCACCCAACTAGGTGTGGGGTAGGGGGGATGTTCTGGTTGCACTGGCTGTTGCACCCGATTCCGACCCGAAGGTCTGGGGGTGGGTTTAACCTTTGGCCGTTTTGTCGGAGTTGTTTTTATTATTAATTCTGTCAATAAAGAAGGAAATAAGTGAAAGACCGGAAGACTAAAGCAAACCAACGTCCAACATTTAGAGATGTACAGATAGGGGGGTCTAGCCCAAATAGATGGCGTATTGTAAACAAAGCATGATATTAAAATTTGGGCTTCCATTATAGAACAGTTTTTGAGAGCTGAAATACTATGTGCTGCTGTTACCAAATGGAAATTTAAAGGGATTGTCCCCAATCCAGCTAACTGATAAGGGATTTGACCTCTAAACAGACCTGGATCGAGCAGAACTGTCTGATTGGTAAGGATTTGAACATTAGGATAGCCCAATCCAGTTCCAATGCAAACCTATGCGTCTCTATGGTTACAGACTACAACTGTGTAGTCTGATCCTGTAGTTGTGTGGAGATTTACATTACTGCTGGATCTGATGGTACAAAGGCTATTATAGGAGCTATATAATAAAGACCTAAAAGATTAATACAGAATAGAGCGTTTAGCCATTTACCCTGAATATAAAAAAATAAAAATGATAAAAAACAAACTTTGAAATCTGGCGGCAAAAGGGTTAAACGTCAAGGTAACAATCTAATAATCTTATTACTCAATACTAAGTAGACGTCAAGGGATGGCAGAGTTGTGTAAGCCATCAGACCTCTCACCAGCCGAGCACTTCATGTACTATTAATAGTCTCTATGATGAGAGTGCTGATCCGAGAGCAGACCTGCGTCATACAGCCTCACAGAAGCGGCCCGATGGGTCATTGTGCATGTAGATTACTTGTATACAGACGGTTCCATGGAAAAGATCTTTGTTGCCAAGACAACCAACACAGCTGAAGAACTATTCTCTGAGCGGCGCTGACCTACATATGCCCATGGCCAGAGGACCAGCGCCACATTCTCCGAGCAGCGGTCTGCTGTGCTGCCCAGTAACAATAGCCTGGCTGATGGCGAAGACATCATTCACATTGTACAATCATTACAGACTATTACCTACAAAATAGTTATATGTTCTATACTAATCATAAGTTATATAATACATATTTTATTATACTTCAGAGCTGCACTCACTATTCTGCTGGTGGGGTCACTGTGTATATACATTACATTACTGATCCTGTACTGATCCTGAGTTACATCCTGTATTATACTCCAGAGCTGCGCTCACTGTTCTGCTGGTGGGATCACTGTGTATATACATTACATTACTGATCCCGAGTTACATCCTGTATTATACTCCAGAGCTGCACTCACTATTCTGCTGGTGGGGTCACTGTGTACATACATTACATTACTTATCCTGTCCTGATCCTGAGTTACATCCTGTATTATACTCCAGAGCTGCGCTCACTGTTCTGCTGGTGGGGTCACTGTGTGTATATACATTACATTACTGATCCTGAGTTACATCCTGTATTATACTCCAGAGCTGCACTCACTATTCTGCTGGTGGGGTCACTGTGTATATACATTACATTACTGATCCTGAGTTACATCCTGTATTATACTCCAGAGCTGTAATCACTATCCTGCTGGTGGGGTCACTGTGTATATACATTACATTACTGACCCTGTACTGATCCTGAGTTACATTGATCACATGACATTCTTATTTTAATTTCCAAACTTACTTTCTTTCGGTACAAAGGGCACAGTGGCGCTCCTAGTCTTCACCGGTATCGGATGGTAACGGCATCTGCCCGGCGGGGCCCTCCTGTGGCAATAGAGAGTACTTATCAAACCGTGTAATTCACAGCCTGAGAGAAGAGCTTCCCGGAGATCAGAGGTCCCCGAGCGACGTCACATAAGAACCATCCATCTGATGTGGATTCTAATTACAGAGTATTAATGATTCATGCCGCCACTCAACGGGCAATTTAAGCGATAAATTCATCAGCTGACAAGCACCAGAGAGGAGCGGGAGGTCTGAAGAGCGCGGCCTGGCACATCTGCCATCTGCGTCATCCCATAATCAGTGTCGGCACATTAGGAGAGTTATACCTCGCTGTAGTATGTATCACTATGTGGCGGTTGTTACAACCGTAATGAGATAATTGGAAGCCATCAGTATAATTCCATAGGAGATACAGAACATTTATAGAGCTGTCTACTATGCTCCAGCAAATACTGAATAGATGTCTTAAAGCAGGGATGTCATGATGGGAATCGTAGTTTTGCAACAGCTGGAGGGATGGAAGTTTGACATCTGTGCCTTACCGCTATCTAGTCATGTGGGCGGTCCTCTGGCAACAAGTAGTCACCAATGGCACCAACATCCGTCTGTAGACACGCCTCTCTGGGTGTGATTCTCTATGCTTGAGCCCCCAGCATCATGAGGGAACCCAGTGATGATGTCGTCACACAGGGAAGATTGCAGGACGGCTCCTTCATTACATTGGGGTCTCTGACACACAGAATCATGCCGGGAGAGGCATGTTCACAGACGAATTTTGGCGCCATGGACGCCTACTTGGTGCAGGAGGACTGCCCTCATGACTAGATAATGGTAATTTACATATACCGCGGGAGGTTTTCAACTTGATCTTCGGAGGTAATATGTATCGTGGAAACAGAGGGGGAGATTTATTAAACATGGTGTAAAGTGAAACTGGCTCGGTTGCCCCTAGCAACCAATCAGATTCCATCTTTCATTTTCCAAAGATTCTGTGAGGAATGAAAGGTGGAATCTGATTGGTTGCTAGGGGCAACTGAGCCAGTTTCACTTTACGCCATGTTTGATAAATTTCCCCCAGAGTATTTTGTGGCGATTGGTTCCCTTTAAATCGACACTACAGTCAAAAGTAATCTGCTCACCCTCTTTTCCAGGTGTACCCTAGCGGAGGACACACATTTTATATATATATATATATATATATATATATATATATATATATATATATATATATATATATATATATATATATATATATAGTACAGTATATATAAACTATGGGGGAGATTTATCTAACTAGTGTAAAGTAGAAATGTCTCAGTTGCCCCCAGCAACCAATCAGATTCCATTTACCAAGGAATCTGTGAAGAATGAAAAGTGGAATCTGATTGGTTGCTAGGGGCAACTGAGCCAGTTCTATTTTACACCACGTTTGATAAATCTCCCCCTATGTCTATACACATAGACATAAAAAAATATATATATATTAATTATATGTATTTATTTATTTTTATCTTCTTCTCTCAGGATATTTTCACCTTGATGTATCTACAATCTTGTAAACGACACCAGTGGGGGATGTGGCACTCGGAAAACCAGTAGACATGAAGTATAGTTCTCCTGAAAAAGATGACAAACAATTAAAGGAATTGTCTTATTCGTAGGATTTTTAAGACAGGACACAGTGTTCATACATAATATCCTCCCTAATAAAAGCTCATACAGTCAACATATACAGTATACTGAATTTTTCTAACTAATAAGTCAGCGCATGTAGTATATGGTATTCCCAAATTTGCCAGACCACACTCTGCCCCCGCTTTCCTCTCTAGCTAATAAAGGGGGTGTCACGAAAAGTCATTCCCCCAATCAAATCTATGATGCAACAATCCCTTTAAGGAAATGAGTTCTGATTGGTTGCACCATGATAATCTCACACTCCACAGAAAGATAATTTATCTATCAGATTGTCAGATCTGGACATGTCATAGAGACAACCAGCTGAGGCTGCGAGTAGTGGCTTCTATTACAAGACGGCTGGAGACGCTGCTGTAACGTGCCAAGCAGAATGTGGAAGAAACAGAACAAATCCCTGGCGGTATTTTCTGTCATTCAGCGTCCTGATGTATGAATCCACATGTCAGAGGGGGAACGAGCGTCAGCGAGTCGCTAACAAGACAAAGAAGTGACTAAAAGACAAGTTTCTTGCTGCAGACAGGATAAACTATTAAAGGAGAAGTCCGGTGAAAACTTTTATTAAAGTATTGTATTGCCCCCCAAAAGTTATACAAATCCCCAATATACACTTATTACGAGAAATGCTTATAAAGTGCTTTTTCCCTGCACTTACTACTTACATCAAGGCTTCACTTCCTGGATAACATAGTGAGGTCACTTCCTAGATAAGATGGTGATGTCACGACCCGACTCCCAGAGCTGTGCGGGCTGTGGCTACTGGAGAGGATGATGGCAGGGGGACACTGAGGGACACAGGGCACTGGAGGGACACTGAGCATCCCTCTGCCATCACCCTCTCCAGCAGCCACAGCCCGCACAGCTCTGGGAGTCGGGCGTGACATCACCATGTTATCCAGGAAGTGACATCATCATGTTATCCAGGAAGTGACATCACCATGTTATCCAGGAAGTGACATCACCATGTTATCCAGGAAGTGAAGCCTTGATGCAGTAGTAAGAGCAGGGATAAAAGCACTTTATGTGCATTTCTCATAATAAGTGTATATTGGGGATTTGTTTAGCTTTTGGGGGGTAATACAATACAAACATTTTTGCTGGACTTCTCCTTTAAGGGCAATGGCGCCACTCCTGTCCTTGGGCTGTGATTGGTATTGCAGCTCAGGCCTATTCCAGTCAATACTGTTCCTACGTTGCTTCCCCTCCACAAGTATAGCTGTGTACCTGGTACTGCAGCCCAAGTGTGCGCTACTGAGCTGCAGTACCAAGCACCACCACTAGTGAAAGAGAGCTAGGACTGGAAAACAGTGAAAGAGAGGCGAGAGGTGTTAGCGGTTCAGTTCATCCCATTTACCTGCTTCGTCCTCCGCAAAAGAGATAATGTACTGGTAATAGTTATTGATAAGACCGGGGAACATGCAGGTCTGCCCCATCCCCATGCACAGCTCATGGTACTGCCACTCCCCTGTATCCGGGTTTTCCTTCAAGGCCATCAGTCTTCTGTAGGGACAAAAAGAGCAAAAACTCAATGCAAACATTGTTTTAACCCTTAGATATATATAATTATATAAGTCATTTAACCTGTTCATTCCCTGAATTTATATCAGTTTCCAATAGTCTGGGTTGTTTTACCTAGATTATTGCTATTATAATAAGGCTGGCGGCTCATACTGATCCAGAACACAGCCCTTGTGATACTGGCTGCCCACAGATGTAGGTGGATGTCTGTATAAAGTTTTATCCAGGCAGACAGCGCTGTGCATCGTGTAGTGGCCGTGCTGGGTTACTGCAGTTCATCTCTCAATGATGTAACCCAGCATGGCCACTATACAATGTATTCAAAATTCAAGCCCCTGGAAATGATCTGATCGCTATAGTAACAGTGACAAGAGAACCCCTTTAAGGGTGCGTTCACACGTACATGATCTGCAGCAGATTTGAATCTGCAGCAGATCCTGTATGTGTGAACGCACCCTAAATCTGTTGCAATCACTGATTTTAACCACATTATTACTGAAGCTTTTAGCACTTGATAAACTTAAACGTACCCGCTCATAAAATCTCCGAATATATAAAGTCCATTTAAGTTTGGATACTCGCAGCCTCTGTATATGTATCCGCCTGTGACCGATTTCCCCACTTTGTGATTGTAGGCGAAAATCGGAAGAGTGTCACCTGCACAGAAACAAATAGGAGGATGTAGGAAACATACAAATCCCATAATATAATAGAGGTATATAACTCAATCACTTCATTGAGACCCCATTGAAATGACAGCAATGCAACCACTTATAATAGAAGAATTCTAAGCTCCAAACAGATCCGAAAAGGTGGAGACTTTGGATATCCAGGTTTATACAGACCCCCAATGCATGGTGGGATTCTAATAGTAAGCTGCTCTGGGCATGTGTATCCTAAGATGTGACCTCAGAAAGGGGGGAGTTGTCATGGAGCATACAAGCCACACAGCATAGAATCCCTTAAGTTTTCTTAAGAAGAATCAGTCCCGGCATGAATGAAGCCGGCCCCAATGTAAAAACTGAAGCCAAGGGCATGCAAACTATAGCCAGATCTTGGGGCTACTAAGGGGCCTAATAAAACATTTTTGATACATCAAAAGTTTTAATGGGTCAGGGTCTGGGTGTTCCGACCCCCACTGATTGCTAGAATGAGGAAGGAGAAGCGCTCACTGAAGCACTTCACTCCCCATTTCATTGCAAGATACAGGCTCCATAGACTTCCTGTAGTACCCGGCTACTGCAAAGAGTCTGATAGAACAGTGAGCCGGAGTGAAGTGCGTAGCTAAACACTTTGCCCTGTTCGTTCTCCCTTTCAGTGTGGGTTTCAGCATCAAGACCAATCAAAACTTTTAAAGGAGACAATTTTTATTAAATTATTGTATTGCCCCCCAAAAGTTATACAAATCCCCAATATACACTTATCACGGGAAATGCACATCAAGTGTTTTTTCCCTGCACTTACTATTGCATTAAGGCTTCACTTCCTGGATAACATGGTGATATCACATCCTGGATAACATGGTGATGTCACTTCCTGGATAACATGGTGATGTCACAAGCCAACTCCCAGAGCTGTGTGGGCTGTGGCTGCTGGGGAGGATGATGGCAGGGGGATGCTCAGTGTCCCTCCAGTGCCCTGTGTACCTCAGTGTCCCCCTGCCATCATCCTCTCTAGCAGCCACAGCCCGCACAGCTCTGGGAGTCGGCTTGTGACATCACCATGTTATCCAGGAAGTGACAACACCATGTTATCCAGGAAGTGACATCACCATGTTATCCAGGAAGTGAAGCCTTGATGCAGTACTAAGTGCAGGGAAAAAAGCACTTTATAAGCATTTCCCATAATAAGTGTATATTGGGGATTTGTATAACTTTTGTGGAGGACAATACAATAATTTAATAAACATTTTCGCTGGACTTCTCCTTTAACATGTAACTCTCTAAAGGTCCCCATAAACCTTACACACCGATATGCTCTACCTGCTGCTGGCAGCGCATACAGACATTAATCTAGTGTGTATGGGGCCACATAGAAAAACCAACAGATGATGTCAGTGGTGAGAACATCCAGACCCCTTTGTTCAGAGTAAGATTAGCCGCAGCCAGAGCGCTCTCGCCTGTGTATGGGGAGGACAGGCAGTGGCCGGGAGGTACAACAGACAGATGGATGATTGTTTGGCCGTCAGTAACTGAAGGCGCATGGCCACCTTAAAAGTTGGTCTAATCCTGATTGCTATAAGGTGGAGATGATCTCTAGGACTATCCTCTCCAAGGAGACTACATTTTAACAAACAAAATGTTGGGGAATTGAAATAAGGGTGAAGATGTGGTCTCCCAACTCTCCCCAAACAGATGAAGGAGGAGAAGGACACAAAACCCAACCCCTTCTGTCCTGGGTGGTAAATCCCTGCACCATATCGGGGTCCCATTTTGATCTGGTTGGTCTCTTGTACTCTTTTGTATGTCCCAATGGTGGAAGTTTAGCTAAACTATCTATAGGTCTACAACTAATTCCGTTTGATTAATATAAGATGTTTTATTACTGATACAAAACTCTTAAAGGGGTATTCTACCCACAGCCATAAGTGCCTGATAGACGCAGCCCCTGCCTGTGGGCTCCATACCTCCAGGATAGAGGTCCCCAACCAACTACCATATCTAAGTGGAGAACAAATGGAAAGATGGTCACCCATGTCCACTCACTTATATGGGAGCAAAACATAAAATGTGTTGGGAGAATAACTATATCTAGAACGCTAGGGTGCCATGGGCCCCAACAGGCACAAGATTGTGTCAGCTGAATTTAGTCAATTTCCCCTTTAAAGAGGTAGTTTACCAAAAATCTTTTTCTTTCAGATTAACTGGTCAAAGCAAGTGCCAAAAATTTGTAATTTACTTTTATTTAAAAAAGTCTTGAGTTTTCCCGTACTTATCAGCTGCTGTATGTCCTGCAGGAAGTGGTGTATTCTTTCCAGTCTGACACAGTGCTCTCTGCTGCCACCTCTGTCCATATCAGGAACTGTCCAGAGGAGAGGTTTTCTATAGGGTTGGCTGCTGCCCTGGACAGCTCCTGACATGGACATAGGTGGCAGCAGAGAGCACTGTGTCAGACTGTAAAGACTACACCACTTCCTGCAGGACATACAGCAGCTGATAAGTAGAGATTTAAAAAAAAAAAAAATACAAATCTTTGGCACTTTCTGGCACCAGTTGATTTAAAAACTTTAAGTAACCATGTGCATCAGATCATACACTCAGCAGAGGTGCTGCCAGGCGGTAAGCGATCATTACCTAGTGAAGAATTGGCGCATAGTTTTTTATCATAGCAGCTGAAGCCTTCCCTGGCTCGCCAGCCGTAATTTTTTCCTTTCTCTATAATGTCGACTTCTTCAAATTTATTCTGTCCTACATCTCCACAGAACAGGCGTCCTTTCCCTTCCTTTGTCTGGTGGTCTCCCCTATCAAATGAGCAGCGCCACATGTTCCTCACCCCGTAAGCATAGATTTCAGGCCTGGCAGATGGGTCATTGACAAACGGGTTGTCTGGTGGGATGCGGTAAAGGGGTCCATGGTTGTTAAGGTTGACATCAATACGAAGAACTTTGCCTAATAGGGCGGATCTAGAGACAGAAGAGAGGGAAAGAAAAGTTTAACACAATGAAAAAGATAATAATTAAAAAAAAAAAATTGTCCAGAGCAGGAGAGGGTTTCTATGGGGATTTGCTCCTGCTCTCGAAAATGGGGGAAAAAACCTCCAGTCTGACGTATAGCTAAATAAACTGTGTCTTGGTTTCCAGGCTCTTATGAATTTCTTATATATCTGGAGGACAAATAGTGAGTAAAGTATTAGAAACAGCAGGAGAATTTCCCGAGGACAGAAGCGACTTCTTACTTGTTCTGAGCATTTCCAAACTTTCCAAATGGGTCTCCAGCCATGCCTCCATCCCCGGTAAATATATAGAGGAAGCCGTCATCTCCGAAGAGCAGCTCCCCGCCATTGTGATTGGATGCCGGCTCGTCCACCTCCAAGATTATCCTTGTAATAAGAGGGAATAAGATATTATACAGACATAGACACACATCAAACGTTCTGGGCGCAGAGACCCCCCAGTGATCACTAGAACAAGATGGCAGATGATTCTAAGGGCCCTATTACAAGGGACGATTATTGTGCGAAAAATCGTTATATTATTTGAATTTAAACAATAATCGTTCTGTGTAATTGCAGGCAACGACTGAAAAATCGTTCATATGTCGTTGATTTAGAGCTGAACCTAAAATATTGTTAACCGTTTGCTGTAATTCCACATTCGTTTGCTCAAGTTCCGCATTTTTTCACTTAATCGGTCAGTGTAATTACACATGGTTCATTGTTTTGCAGGGATCAGAAAGAGTAAACGATCATAGTAACGATCGCAATAACGATCGTAACTAACGGCCATAACTAAAGGTCCATTTACACAGAAAGATTATCTGACAAAGATTTGAAGCCAAAGCCAGAAACAGACTATAAACAAGAGATCAGGTCATAAAGAAAAGCCTGAAATTTCTCCTCTTTTCAAATCCATTCCTGGCTTTGGCTTCAAATCTTTGGCAGATAATCTGTCAGATAAGCTTTCTGTGTAAATGGACCCTTACAACCATCGCTCTGTGTAATATGGTGAATGATTTCAGGTTAACGATAAACAATCACGTTTGCGATCATTTCTCGTTAGTCGTTAAAAATCGCTCCGTGTAATAGGACCCGAACCTTTGTTGCTGCAGGCCAACTGTCTAATACAATGAGCTGAGAGACCACTCGTTCTAGCAATTGTTGGGGGTCTAAGCCCCTAGACTTCTACTAAACAAATAATTTGACACATGGTCATGTCCCCAAAACGGATCAGTAACAGATACAGTACAGATGTGTGTATGGAGCCATATGAACTGCATGTGTGATATGATGTGTGACAGGGGCCATAACGTCACATGATTCACCTGAATATAACAGATTGTAGGATCCAACTTGCCCCACATGATGGAATAATATGCAGGTCTTGAGCAACATAAAAGGTTTACTAATGCCAATCTAATTCCTAGGTCAAAAAGAGGGACATGTAAGGGGCAAAAAGGGACAGAGGGACTTTGCTCAAAAGTAGGGACTGTCCCTCCAAAAGAGGGACACTTGGGAGCTATGTGGTTCCCAGCCTTGTCAATCACTCTTCCAACCAGAGGCAGAATTATAATTACAGCCACAAGACGCTGCTCTCCCCCCCCTCCCCCCAGTGTTGCGTTGTACAGTTGACGTCAGTCAGGCGCCCCCAGAGCAGAAATAAAGATGGAGAAGCCGCAGGAGAGCACCGTTGCAGAGAGGATGGCTTTTTTTTTTTTTTTTTTTTTTTTACTTCAGTTTTTCAGTCAGGAAATACTGAACATTTTCTGAAGTCTCCTGAAAGGCTTCCTGATCGTAAAAACGACCACAGGCGTGTGCATGAGGCCTAAGAGAAGCATAAGACTTTTTAAAACCTTAGCCATGAATGAGGTTGCCCATAGCAACCAATTACTTCTTTCACTTTTAAAAAGGCCTCTAAAATAATGAAAGCTTAAACCTGATTGGTTGCTATGGGCAACTGCTCCTATCTACAAGGTTTAAAGGGAACCAATCAGCCCAATCGGGCTGATATGGTTCCCTGAACCGCTGTATACAGCTCCTGCAGCAGCCGTGGTACATACCGGCCGTGGCTGCAGCAGAAGCTGTATAACCGGAAAATAACCCGGGCCAGTGACAGGCAGAGACGGGGAGGTAGTCATCAGGGCGGCCCCCCGCCTGTGTCTAGTCACCCCTCTCTACCTGTGAGCGCGCTCCGAGGGATGATTGACAGGCAGAGAGGCCAGTGAGAGACCTCATTCATCCCCTCTGAGCGCGCTGACAGGCATAGCGCCGTGACGCACCCGGGGGTTAAAGTGCTTTTTTCGGTTATACAGCTCCTTCTGCAGCTGTGGCCGATACGTGCCACAGGAGCTGTATACAGCGGTTAAGGGAACCATATCAGCCCAATTAGGCTGATTGGTTAATGAATCTTCCCTTTTTTTTTCTTCTTCTTATTTGATATGCTTCTAAATTTAACATTGGAAAACCATAGTAAATGTTTGACAGCAAGCCACATACAGAAGTTAGTAATAAAAAACAAAAATAATAAAAAACATCGCCTCAAGTCCAAATGTCGCCTTATTTTCCTGGCATGAGGTTCTGGGTATGGGAGTGGTCTGTCATAAATTGGCAGCAAAATTCTCTGGTTTTATTATCCCACGGAGGCTCCAGACAGGTGGCGCTGCGCCCAGAGGAGCAACTCGCGTTAATAATCGAAGGAGCCGCACACCAGGCTGGTGAACACGTGTGGAAAATTACCTCTCCGAGCTGTGATCCACCGTGTTCATGTCATGATCAGAAACCGTGAACTCGCTAATTCGGATGATCTCATCGTAGCCAATTTCCACCGAGTAGTAAACATAGACTTTGCCGTTATGTTTAAAGTTTGGATGGAAAGTGATTCCTAGAAAACCGCGTTCGTCTCCTTCATAGGATGAGGTCAGAACGGCATGGGAGATGTTTAAAAATGGCTTTTCCAGTCTGGAGCGGTCAGGGAGATAGGTCCATACGAGACCGACCTGTTCTGCCACAAAGAAGCGGTGCGTACCGTCGTTGGCGTGGATCATGGCGATGGGATTCCGGAGACTATTCGCCACTTCTTCCAGACATAGATGCAGACAGCCCTCTGAGTTAGCCGTCACGAGACCCAAGTTTCGGTTGAGATCAGTGTTCACCAACAGACGAGGGAAACAGTAATCGACATCGTCTATCGCCAAGTGGCGGCAGAATTTGGCCATGTTCCCTTCCAAGGCCAGTAACTCTTTGTCAGACGTTATGTATCGGAAAAGCGATCTGCATTTTTTCCAAACGTCCGTACAATAGTCCTCGCAGAGGCCGGCCACTGAGCGCACCGGGGTGTTAGGGTCTTCAGCATCATATAAGTGAGCGGCGTAGGGAGAACACTCCTAAAATGGCAGAAAAATGGGAGAAAGAATAAGCAGTGCCGGGTTTTGTACAGTTGAATTCATAAAATACATGATAGCCTTAAGGTCCAATTACACAGAAAGATTATCTGACAGATTATCTGCCAAAGATTTGAAGCCAAAGCCAGGAATGGATTTGAAAAGAGAAGAAATCTCAGGCTTTCCTTTATGACCTGATCTCTGTTTATAGTCTGTTTCTGGCTTTGGCTTCAAATCTGTCAGATAATCATTCTGTGTAAATGGACCCTTAGGGTACTATTACACGGAACAATAATCGGCCCTATGCGGCAGATTACCGTTCCGTGTAATAAAGACAACAATCAGCCGATGATTGTTGTCATCGGCTGATCGTTGATATAGGTTCTGACCTATAATCACCAGGCGCTGACTGCGCACCGCTACGTGTAATAGTTGTGCGCGGCTGACGATATGCAAAGAGGAATACATACCTATCCATGCTGCAGGGCTCCTCTTCCTCTGTGCTTCTCCCCGGGTCCTGCACGCTTTAGCTTTACAGTGGCATCTCTCAGCTGACAGGCCACTTGGCCAATCACAGGTCGGGACCGCCGCGTGGCCAGTAATTGGCTGAGCGGTCTGTCAGCTGAGACAAGCCGCTGTGATGCTGCAGTGCGCGGGACTCGGGGAGAAGCACAGAGGAAGAGGAGCCCTGCAGCATGGATAGGTATGTATACAGTTTAAACAAGGGTGGCAAGGACATCAGTAACGATGTCCCTGCAGCCTTTGTTAAACAATTATCAGGCCCAGTAAACAAGCGCTCGTTTACAGGTATTATCGGGCCCCCATCGGCCCGTGTAATACCACCCTTAGGCTGGGTTCACACTACATTTTTCTCATCAGTTTTTGCAAAAAAACTGATGAAAAAGCAAATGAAAAAAAAGGTTTTGATCTGTTTTTCCATTATAAAAAAAAAAAAAGGATCAAAATGCATCAGTTTTCTAAGCGTATGAAGAAAAAAGTGGTCAACCACGTTTTTGTCTACTTTAAAAAAAGGGATGGGTTTTGATTTTTTATTTTTTTTTGCATGCGTTTTTCCATCAGTTTTTTGCAAAAAAAAAAATACACAGATGAAAAAAAAAAAAGCTTTGTAAGAACTCAGCCTTAGGGTGTGGTCACACAAATTTATTATTAGGATTCCATATTAAAATCCGTAAAACAGTGCGCCATTTATGTCAATGACAAGAATTGTCAATTTTTGCTGTGGATGTTGGGTGAGTTGTTCCCATTGCAGAAGGGGAGATGAAATCTTCAGCTTAGTAGCATAAAATTTCCATCTGTATGTTTCCCTGAACACAACATAGGAAAGGGCATGATGGGAGTTGTAGTTTTGCAACAGCAGGACAGCCTATGGGTTGGGGGAACACATATATACAGCAATATTGTGATAGGATCCTGTGAAAAGTTGCAGAGGCGGCAACTGCAAACAGGCCCAGTGACTCGTGTGGGCGGTTATGGCGATGGCTTAGGTAATGTTTGTACAGCAGGACCCGGGGCATCCAAGCAAATCCATTAAACCTCCTAATATACCATGAAAAAATAAAAGTAATAAATGTGCTGAAACCTAATCACTTTGCAGCCTCACATCTAACCGGAGGCTGTTCTTTATAGGAGATTATGGCAGCTTCTGTCCTGACCCATCAACATTCATATCAATCAAGGTGACACAGTAGTCCGGCCAGACGTGCAAGTTTTTTTTAATTTTTTTTGCAGTAGTATGCGATATAATCCGCTGCAAAAACTAAAAACTAGCCACACAGGTTGGTTCCTACCTCCCACCTGGAGGCAAAGGCATATTCTCACACACCGGCCCGCTAAATGGACCAATTAGTATGAAGTTCTTGCTTAAGGCATGTTCACACGTAGCAAATATGCAGCAGATTTCATGCCAGAAAATCCTCAGGGTATCTGGAGGACCCAAATTTAATAGAATGTGTGTAATACTTCATTCCTCCTGTGGAGGTGCTGCAGGGAAATGATTAATTAAAGGGGTATTCCACTCAAACATAACTTTTGATATGTTGCTGCCCATGATGAAACTAACAATTCCTTCCATACTAGTTATCTATTCAGACTCCTTCCCCTAGTTCTCAGCTGCTGCTTTCAGCTAAAGGCACAAAAATCTGTATGTGAGCTTTTCTCTCTGTCTCCCCCTCTTCCCCCCGCCCCAAGACGGCTGATGAAAAAAAAATCCCTTTATCTGCAACACTGTAGCTTCTTTGTAATGCTTCTTTGTTAAAGCGGACATCCTCACAGGGTACAAGGGAGGGCAGAGGGGTATGAGCGCCCCCTAATGGAAGCCGGGTTCTCACTGGCTCCAAGATGGAGCTGTGATATGTAAGCTTCAGTAATCTGGTGGTTGCCTTGGTGCCTTTACCAGAGCTGTCAGTGTGGCTAAAGGTATTGAGAGCTAATCCCACAAAGATGCCCTAGGCCTGGCACATAGCATGAATAATAAACCCCTTAGCTGGCATAGATAATGTGACTTATTATTATGTATATTAGTGCGTGCTGACTGCTGGCATGGGCACATATCCCTTACTATGTAGTGAGGTTATCGCTGTCCCTTACCCCCTGGCACGGACCATGTGATTAAATGCCCACTATTACCTGATACAAATCATTTGACTTCATACCCACCATTATCCCACCTATCACCTAATATAAATGAAGTGGCTCCTATCCCTGGCAGTACCAGCTGGGGGACTGTACAGAAGATGCCGCTGTCCTTACCTGGCACAGATCATGTGACTCTATACCCACTATTACCTGGCACAGATCATGTGACTCTATACCCACTATTACCTGGCACAGATCATGTGACTCTATACCCACTATAACCTGGCACAGATCATGTGACTCTATACCCACTATTACCTGGCACAGATCATGTGACTCTATACCCACTATTACCTGGCACAGATCATGTGACTCTATACCCACTATTACCTGGCACAGATCATGTGACTCTATACCCACTATTACCTGGCACAGATCATGTCACTCTATACCCACTATTACCTGGCACAGATCATGTGACTATACCCACTATTACCTGGCACAGATCATGTGACTCTATACCCACTATCACTTGGCACAGATCATGTGACTATACCCACTATTACCTGGCACAGATCATGTGACTCTATACCCACTATTACCTGGCACAGATCATGTGACTATACCCACTATTACCTGGCACAGATCATGTGACTCTATACCCACTATAACCTGGCACAGATCATGTGACTATACCCACTATTACCTGGCACAGATCATGTGACTATACCCACTATTACCTGGCACAGATCATGTGACTCTATACCCACTATCACTTGGCACAGATCATGTGACTATACCCACCATTACCTGGCACAGATCATGTGACTATACCCACTATCACTTGGCACAGATCATGTGACTATACCCACTATCACTTGGCACAGATCATGTGACTATACCCACTATTACCTGGCACAGATCATGTGACTCTATACCCACTATCACCTGGCACAGATCATGTGACTCTATACCCACTATTACCTGTCCCCTCTGCCTGGCAGTACCAGCCGCTCACCTGGCACAGGATGTCCTGCACATGGGCAGCGCACAGCTGGTGCCCGGCCTCGTCCACGTGCCCCATCACCCGGTAGAATTTCTCCATGATCTCCCGGTCCCGGGAAGCGTCGCAGCAGCCGAACTCGTTGTACTGCAGGCAGAAGGCGAGCGGCTGCGGGGGCCGGAACGGGGGCTTAAAGTCCAGACACTGCGGGTGAGAGCGGGCCCGGTGCGGGAACGGGAGGAGGAGGAGAACCGGGAGCAGCAGCCACGAGGCCCCCGACAGCCGCATCCTGACAGCACCGAACCGGAGCATCCAGCGCCTCCTCCCCACTGATCTGCTGCAGCTGCACATTGTCCCGGTTATGCAACAAGACCTGCCCCTGGGCTGAGCTCAGCCTGCCCCCCACCCCCTGTACTGTGCCCCCCACCCCCTGTACTGTGCCCCCCACATCACCCTGCCCCTCACCCCCTGTACTGTGCCCCCCACATCACCCTGCCCCCCACCCCCTGTACTGTGCCCCCCACCCCCTGTACTGTGCCCCCCACATCACCCTGCCCCCCACCCCCTGTACTGTGCCCCCCACCCCCTGTACTGTGCCCCCCACATCACCCTGCCCCCCAGTACTGTGCCCCCCACCCCCAGTACTGTGCCCCCCACATCACCCTGCCCCCCACCCCCTGTACTGTGCCCCCCACCCCCAGTACTGTGCCCCCCACATCACCCTGCCCCCCACCCCCTGTACTGTGCCCCCCACCCCCTGTACTGTGCCCCCCACATCACCCTGCCCCCCACCCCCTGTACTGTGCCCCCCACCCCCTGTACTGTGCCCCCCACATCACCCTGCCCCCCACCCCCTGTACTGTGCCCCCCACCCCCTGTACTGTGCCCCCCACATCACCCTGCCCCCCACCCCCTGTACTGTGCCCCCCACCCCCTGTACTGTGCCCCCCACATCACCCTGCCCCCCACCCCCTGTACTGTGCCCCCCACCCCCTGTACTGTGCCCCCCACATCACCCTGCCCCCCACCCCCTGTACTGTGCCCCCCACCCCCTGTACTGTGCCCCCCACATCACCCTGCCCCCCACCCCCTGTACTGTGCCCCCCACCCCCTGTACTGTGCCCCCCACATCACCCTGCCCCCCACCCCCTGTACTGTGCCCCCCACCCCCTGTACTGTGCCCCCCCACCCCCTGTACTGTGCCCCCCACCCCCTGTACTGTGCCCCCCACCCCCTGTACTGTGCCCCCCACATCACCCTGCCCCCCACCCCCTGTACTGTGCCCCCCACCCCCTGTACTGTGCCCCCCACCCCCTGTACTGTGCCCCCCACATCACCCTGCCCCCCACCCCCTGTACTGTGCCCCCCACATCACCCTGCCCCCCACCCCCTGTACTGTGCCCCCCACCCCCTGTACTGTGCCCCCCACATCACCCTGCCCCCCACCCCCTGTACTGTGCCCCCCACCCCCTGTACTGTGCCCCCCACATCACCCTGCCCCCCCACCCCCTGTACTGTGCCCCCCAACCCCTATACTGTGCCCCCCACATCACCCTGCCTCCCACCCCCTGTACTGTGCCCCCCACCCCCTGTACTGTGCCCCCCACATCACCCTGCCCCCCACCCCCTGTACTGTGCCCCCCACCCCCTGTACTGTGCCCCCCACATCACCCTGCCCCCCACCCCCTGTACTGTGCCCCCCACCCCCTGTACTGTGCCCCCCACCCCCTGTACTGTGCCCCCCACATCACCCTGCCCCCCACCCCCTGTACTGTGCCCCCCACCCCCTGTACTGTGCCCCCCACCCCCCTGTACTGTGCCCCCCACATCACCCTGCCCCCCACCCCCTGTACTGTGCCCCCCACATCACCCTGCCCCCCACCCCCTGTACTGTGCCCCCCACCCCCTGTACTGTGCCCCCCACATCACCCTGCCCCCCACCCCCTGTACTGTGCCCCCCACCCCCTGTACTGTGCCCCCCACATCACCCTGCCCCCCACCCCCTGTACTGTGCCCCCCAACCCCTATACTGTGCCCCCCACATCACCCTGCCTCCCACCCCCTGTACTGTGCCCCCCACCCCCTGTACTGTGCCCCCCACATCACCCTGCCCCCCACCCCCTGTACTGTGCCCCCCACCCCCTGTACTGTGCCCCCCACATCACCCTGCCCCCCACCCCCTGTACTGTGCCCCCCAACCCCTATACTGTGCCCCCCACATCACCCTGCCCCCCACCCCCTGAACTGTGCCCCCCACCCCCTGTACTGTGCCCCCCACATCACCCTGCCCCCCACCCCCTGTACTGTGCCCCCCACCCCCTGTACTGTGCCCCCCACATCACCCTGCCCCCCACCCCCTGAACTGTGCCCCCCACATCACCCTGCCCCTGGGCTGAGCTCAGCCTGCCCCCCACCCCCTGTACTGTGCCCCCCACATCACCCTGCCCCCCACCCCCTGAACTGTGCCCCCACCCCCTGTACTGTGCCCCCCCACCCCCTGTACTGTGTCTCTGCACTGTCTCTGCACTATGCATCTGTAAATCTTCAGCATGCACCATATAACCCCTTTGCTCCTCTAAATCGATCGTTTTCCTGTACCCAAAGCCTATGTATTGTAGCCCCCCCCCCCCCATGTCTGTACTGTGCACAGTACAATACGCACCTTCAGGTCACCCCCTGCACTGTATATGCTCCTCACTCAGGGGCGGATTAACTTTACCATAGGCCCCGGGGCCCCCAACCCCACTAACTATGGCAGCATTAGTGTGGTGCTCATAGTACAGGATAGATAATGTCATGGTGCCGTGATGTGTGCAAAACTGTAGCCAGGGACATTACGCCACTGAAAGTATAAGTCTTTTTGGGTGTTCATTGTCCCCCCCAGGAGCTCAGGGTCCGGGGCTACCGCCCGAAACAGACCCATTATAATCTGCTACTGTCCTCCCTGCACTATGTACCTGAAAATTATTGCACAGCACCCCCTAACCCCTACACCGTCCATTGTGCACTTTCAGACTCAAACTATACACCTCCACATTACCCTGCACCCCACCCCCTGCACTATACACCTCCACATTACCCTGCACCCCACCCCCTGCACTATACACCTCCACATTACCCTGCACTATACACCTCCACATTACCCTGCACCCCACCCCCTGCACTATACACCTCCACATTACCCTGCACCCCACCCCCTGCACTATACACCTCCACATTACCCTGCACCCCACCCCCTGCACTATACACCTCCACATTACCCTGCACCCCACCCCCTGCACTATACACCTCCACATTACCCTGCACTATACACCTCCACATTACCCTGCACCCCACCCTCTGCACTATACACCTCCACATTACCCTGCACCCCACCCCCTGCACTATACACCTCCACATTACCCTGCACTATACACCCCCACATTACCCTGCACCCCACCCCCTGCACTATACACCTCCACATTACCCTGCACTATACACCTCCACATTACCCTGCAGCCCACCCCCTGCACTATACACCCCCACATTACCCTGCACCCCACCCCCTGCACTATACACCTCCACATTACCCTGCACCCCACCCCCTGCACTATACACCTCCACATTACCCTGCACTATACACCTCCACATTACCCTGCACCCCACCCCCTGCACTATACACCTCCACATTACCCTGCAGCCCACCCCCTGCACTATACACCCCCACATTACCCTGCACCCCACCCCCTGCACTATACACCTCCACATTACCCTGCACCCCACCCCCTGCACTATACACCTCCACATTGCCCTGCACCCCACCCCCTGCACTATACACCTCCACATTACCCTGCAGCCCACCCCCTGCACTATACACCTCCACATTACCCCACCCCCTGCACTATACACCCCCACATTACCCTGCACCCCACCCCCTGCACTATACACCTCCACATTACCCTGCACCCCACCCTCTGCACTATATACCCCCACATTACCCTGCACCCCACCCCCTGCACTATACACCTTCACATTACCCTGCACCCCACCCCCTGCACTATACACCTCCACATTACCCCACCCCCTGCACTATACACCCCCACATTACCCTGCACCCCACCCCCTGCACTATACACCTCCACATTACCCTGCACCCCACCCTCTGCACTATACACCTCCACATTACCCTGCAGCTCACCCCCTGCACTATACACCTTCACATTACCCCACCCCCTGCACTATACACCCCCACATTACCCTGCACCCCACCCCCTGCACTATACACCTCCACATTACCCTGCACCCCACCCCCTGCACTATACACCTCTACATTACCCCACCCCCTGCACTATACACCTCAACATTACCCTGCACCCCACCCTCTGCACTATACACCTCCACATTACCCTGCACCCCACCCCCTGCACTATACACCTCTACATTACCCCACCCCCTGCACTATACACCTCAACATTACCCTGCACCCCACCCTCTGCACTATACACCTCCACATTACCCTGCACCCCACCCCCTGCACTATACGCCCCCACATTACCCTGCATCCCACCCCCTGCACTATACACCTCCACATTACCCTGCACCCCACCCCCTGCACTATACACCTCCACATTACCCTGCACCCCACCCCCTGCACTATACACCTCCACATTACCCTGCACCCCACCCCCTGCATTATACACCTCCACATTACCCTGCACTATACACCTCCACATTACCCTGCACCCCCTGCACTATACACCCCCACATTACCCTGCACCCCCTGCACTATACACCTCCACATTACCCTGCACCCCCTGCATTATACACCTCCACATTGCCCTGCACTATACACCTCCACATTACCCTGCACCCCAACCCCTGCACTATACACCTCTACATTACCCTGCAGCCCACCCCCACCAGACTTTAATATCACAACCTTACAATTTACAGTGTGCACTTCCCAACTACCAACCTGTATCCCACCATTTGCACTATATTCAGGTGACATGGATCAGTAAACAATTTTCCAATTCACCACTAGATGTCAGCACAATGGACAATCACTGGAAATAAGCCAATGCTTTACAGCCTGTTGTGAAATGACATGTTTTGCTCTCCTGATCATCAATAGGTGAATGACAATGATCAGAATCTAGATATATATGTATAAATGACTGCTGAAACAACGGCCGCAGTGTTGTGACGGTGATGACTCTCATAGTGTCCCATCTGCATGCTTCTATTTTCCATGTTTACAGGACGACCTTTCTGGATCATGTAGGGTTTACTAGGAGAACATCAGCCAAGCCCGAGCGTTGGCAAATACATGGAGATTTCAGCAAAGGATGAAAAGCGGCCAAGTTTGTGGAGTGGAAATAAACATCACGTTGATCCCCTGTAGCCGGGTCACATCTGCACATGGCGGGAGGCACTACATGGCGGAGAATATGGGTAATGTGCTTGTGCAGCTGTCAGGAGAGCCGGATGCTTTATTTGTTCTCAAGCATAAAACTTTACACCATAACAGATACAAATGAAAAAATAAATTATATATATATATATATATATATATATATATATATATATATATATATATATGTGTGTGTGTGTGTGTGTGTATGTGCCTTGTTTGCCAAAGTTAAAGGGGTGATAGAGTATGGAAAATCCCTTTCAGTTAGAAGGGGCTTTTCTCTTCAGTGGGTCAGACTGCTGGTCCCCCTCCCCCCAATCTTTCAAATCTACTGATACCAGTAGATTCTATTAAAAATCTCCAGTGTTCCAGTACTTATCAGCTGATGTATGCCCTACAGGAAGTGGTGTATTCTCTCCAGTCTGACACAGTGCTCTCTGCTGCCACCTCTGTCCATGTCAGGATCTGTCCAGAGAAGGAGAGGTTTTCTATGGGGATTTGTTACTGCTCTGGACAGTTCCTGACATGGACAGAGGTGGCAGCAGAGAGCACTGTGTCAGGCTGAAAAGAACACACCACTTCCTGCAGGACATACAGCAGCTGATCAGTACAGGAAGACTGGAGATTTTTTTTTTGCTGGAGTACCCGTTTACATACAAGCCCCCTACCATCTCACCAGGTCACTTGACATGATAAAATATGGTAAAGTGTGATTACACCAACTACACCATGAGCGAGGACAATAAGATTATCAGGTAGCTGCCCTGTATGCGCCGGGGGGAGACTGCTCTGTAAATAAGCTTCCTGTACAATGTTCCTCTCTGATGCAACATTGTCTGCACGGTTACAGGTTACATCACTGTCTCACAGATCAGAGGGTTCGGACCCAGCGATCAGTCTAATGTTATTCCTCCTTTCTCTACTTCCGCTTCAAGGGAACATTTTACAGTCTTGTTTCACAAACTTAAGGGGGTCCCCAGCTCTCCTGGTGGTTGTGTGTGCTCTGATGTGACGTGTGACCACCAAGATGACCTGCCGCAGCTATAGGTATCAGTGTGATCTGGCGGAGGTATGAGGCCTTCAACTGGGGATCTGAGCAGAATCAGGAACCTCAATGAGTCCCCTGATCTCTGGGTGTAGGGCAGTAGATTTAGGGCCCTATTCCACCGGACGATTAGCGTTTGCATAATCGTTAACGATCTCAAACGACCGCTATTGCGAAAGACCTGAAAACGTTCACTCATTTCCATGGAACGCTAATCGTTGCTTATGATCGTGATTGCAATCATTTTTTCTTCGCTATTGCGTTCGTATCTACTGCGAACGACCTCTTATTCAATGCGAACGAGCAACGATAAAAATAGATCCAGGTCTTATAAAGCGATCAACGATTTCTCGTTCGGTCGTTAATCGTTAACCAGATTTCAACCGAACGATTATCGTTTAGATTCGAACAATTTAACGATGATCTGAACGATAATCGTCCGGTGGAATAGGGCCCTTAAAGGGGGCAGAGAATTAAAAATATTTAAATTGACTGGTGTAAGAAAGTTATATAGATTTGAAATTTACTTCTATTTAAAAATCTCCAGTACTTATCAGCTGCTGTATGTCCTGCAGGAAGTGGCGTATTCTTTTCAGTCTGACACAGTGCTCTCTGCTGCCACCTCTGTCCATGTCAGGAACTGTCCAGAGCAGCAGCAAATCCCCATTGAAAACCTCTACTGCAGGTCCTGATATGGACAGAGGTGGCAGCAGAGAGCACTGTGTCAGACTGGAAAGAATACACCACTTCCAGCAGGACATACAGCAGCTGATAGGTATTGGAGTCAAGTAGAATCAGGAGGTTCAGACACCGAAGCTATCTCTTTAATATATAGCATGTGGCCATCATCATTCACCAGCGCCTCCTCCGATGACGCCTTCACTCTTTCCACTTACAAGATCTGGTGATCATTGGCTTTTTTGTGTTTTTTTTTTTTTTTTGACGATTTTGCCATGACTAGTAGAGAGAAGCGGCGGCTCTGACAGAGGGAACAGCTGGTTATAATTTACTGTAAGGCCGGATTTGTAATACAGACCAGGCTGGATCTGAAGAGTTTCCGAGACTTTTCCTGATACATGGGGAGGGGGGCAGGTGAGGTAACACCATAGTGACTTTTATTGGCCGAGTAATGGGGGATATTACGGCCCAGTCACTTTTATGGCCGATAGATAATATTACTGCACTCAGTGTCAATAGGCCATTATATAGCCGGCTATTGAGCTGTTACGGTGTCTTCCCAGCGCTGTTATCACATCAGTCATGGAGCTTCACTGCTGGTTGTATTGTGACATATTATATATATATATATATATATATATACATACATACATACACTTACTTCTATAAAAAAAACACCAGTCTTCCAGCTGCTGTATGTCCTGCAGGAAGTTGTGTATTTTTTCCAGTCTGGAGAGCAGGAGAGGGTTTCTATGGGGATTTGCTGCTGCTCTGGACAGTTCCTGACATGGACAGAGGTGGCAGCAGAGAGCACTGTGTCAAACTGGAGAGAATAACCAGACATACAGCAGCTGATAAGTACTGGAAGACTGGAGATTTTTTAATAGAAGTAAATTAGAAATCTCTGGCACTTTCTGATTCCAGTTGATTTGAAAGAAAAAAAAAATCACTGGAGTTCCCCTTTAACGATAGAAATGTAAGCACCCAACACATGGCTGTGGTATACAATTGGTAATATGGCGGCCATACTGACATTAGTGTTTGGCTACCATGGTCAAATCTCCATACCTGTTGTCAAGAGCTTGAACATATACAGTCTGCCATTTTGTTGTTGCTGGAGTTCCCCTTTAAATCAGTTACGTCAGCTCTCTTACATACAATACAGAAATGATTTATCAGGTTAAAGGGAAATCCTTTTATCTGGAACTAAAAACTGGATGTTCCAGAACAGGATAAAGTGATCAGACAACCACCTGGAGGCCGATGACTTTTACCCTGGAATTTCATAATACGCTCTAAAGTCCTTCACCGCCGGGGTCAGAGGCGGCCGCTGTATATGGATCACACAGTATCAGCAGCAAGAAGACATGGTGGAGCGAGACAGACAGCAGTCACATAAGATCTGTCTCCGGCTGTCCCGGCATGATGGGAATTGTAGTTATGCAGTAGCTGGAGGGCCGCACGTATGACACCTGGGCCCCAGAGACAACGTCAGATGGTTTGATCAATGGAGGTTTAGGTGTTCAGATCCCACGACTGAGCCAGGATGAGTGCTCCATCATCAGGAGTCTCAACACCCGGAAACTTCTCTAGTACATGTCAAAAGTGACAGTGCCCACTACCAGTGGCGGTTTTTGGCACCAAGCACCCCAAGCGATCGCTTGGGGCCCCCAACATCCAAGGGGCCCCCACGCCCCGCTCTTGTGCTCAAGATGGCTGGACAGGGCCGCTGCTCCGCTCGCTGCTGCCATCTGAACTGTAACTATGAGCACTCGTAATGAGCGCTCATAGTTACATGCAGCAGCACTGACAGGGCGGAAGTCATTGGCTCCCTTCCTGTCAGTCACTCTTGTGGCTGCAGAAAGTGTTTTCCCTGCGGTCACAAGTGGCAGCTTTGTCCTTGTGGTGCCGGCGCTCCAGTGACATCACTGGAGCATCGGCGCCAGGACAAGGGGAGTGCGGCCTCTTGGGGTTGCAGGGAAAACCCTTCCTGCGGCCACAAGAGTGAAGAGAAGAGGAGACGCCCGGACCCAGGTGAGTATAAGTATTTGTTTTATTGTGTTATATACTATATGGGAGGGGGAGCACACAGGGGCCTGTGTAACTGGGGGAGCGTACAGCGGGGGTCTATATAAATGGGGGGAGCACACAGGGGGGGCTATATATAACTGGGGGAGCACACAGGGGGGCTATAGACTACTGGGGCTTCACAGAGGGGTCTATATACTACTGGGGGCAGCATACAGGGGGTCTATATACTACTTGGGGCAGCAGAATGGGGTCTATATACAACTTGGAGAGCATACAGGAGGTCTATATTCAAGTGGGGGAGCACACGGGTGGCTCTATACTACTGGGGGAGCACACAGGGGGTCTATATACTGCTGGTGAGGCACACAGGTGGTCTATATACTGCTGGGGGCAGCACACAGGCAGGGCCGCATCTGCCATGAGGCGATGTGAAGTGTTCGCCTCAGGCGGCAGGTCATAGGACTCTGCAGGGGGCGGCACTGGCCGCCCCTGCACAGTAAGCAGCCATGCATATATTACCTGCAGTACGCGGCGCAGGCAGAGGGGGCACGCAGGAGCCGGGCTGGGGGAAGTGCGGGAGCTGGTGCAGAGCGCGGCAGTGAAGGAGCTGAAGGCGCACATGTCTGAGCATTGTGCCTGAGCTCATGTGTCGGCAGCAGCAGCAGCAGCGTGAGGCTGGTGGTGGTCGGGAAGGAGGAGGAGGCTGTGTGGTGCAGTGCCCTGTCTGCAGCAGCTTCCTGTACATGTACTGCAGGCTCTGTGTGTGGGGGAGCCCAGGAGACACTGCCGCCTGCAAAAGCATCCAGCTGACACGTGTCTCCACGTGAAGAGGTGGCTGATTGTGGTTTCTGTAGCGCTGCTGCTGGAGGACAGGGAGCACCACTACTGATGTAGGTAGTGTGATTTGGGGGGTTGCTGAATGACTGGGGGCCCACTGATAGAGGATTTACTTGCCCCCGGTATGTCAGACAAGCCCCGCCCCCTGATGATAAGCCCCGCCCCCTGTGCAGCCCGCGGGTTGTATGTTAACTCGCACTGCAAGTTAGAGATCACCCAGCTATACAATATACTGTATAAGTGAGGTCACCCACCATATTGTATGACTGAGGTCACCCAGCTATCCAGCATCTTATACTAAGTATTATGTGATCACCCAGCTTTCCCAGTGTCCTGTTCTCAGTATAATGGGAGTTACCCAGCTTTCCCAGTATAATGTGGTCACTCAGCTTTCCCAGTGTCCTGTTCTCAGTATAATGTGGTCACCCAGCTTTCCCAGTGTCCTGTTCTCAGTATAATGTGGCCACCGAGCTTTCCCAGTGTCCTGTTCTCAGTATAATGTGGCCACCCAGCTTTCCCAGTGTCCTGTTGTCAGTATAATGTGGTCACCCAGCTTTCCCAATGTCCTGTTTTCAGTATAATGTGGTCACCCAGCTTTCCCAATGTCCTGTTGTCAGTATAATGTGGCCACCCAGCTTTCCCAGTGTCCTGTTCTCAGTATAATGTGGTCACCCAGCTTTCCCAGTGTCCTGTTCTCAGTATAATGTGGTCACCCGGCTTTCCCAATGTCCTGTTGTCAGTATAATGTTGTCACCCAGCTTTCCCAGTGTCCTGTTCTCAGTATAATGGGGTCACCCAGCTTTCCCAATGTCCTGTTCTCAGTATAATGTGGTCACCCAGCTTTTCCAGTGTCCTGTTCTCAGTATAATGTGGTCACCCAGCTTTCCCAGTGTCCTGTTCTCAGTATAATGGAGGTCACCCAGCTTTTCCAGTGTCCTGTTCTCAGTATAATGTGGTCACCCAGCTTTTCCAGTGTCCTGTTCTCAGTATAATGTGGTCACCCAGCTTTCCCAGTGTCCTGTTCTCAGTATAATGGAGGTCACCCAGCTTTTCCAGTGTCCTGTTCTCAGTATAATGTGGTCACCCAGCTTTCCCAGTGTCCTGTTCTCAGTATAATGTGGCCACCGAGCTTTCCCAGTGTCCTGTTGTCAGTATAATGTGGCCACCGAGCTTTCCCAGTGTCCTGTTCTCAGTATAATGGGGTTACCCAGCTTTCCCAATGTCCTGTTGTCAGTATAATGGGGTCACCCAGCTTTCCCAGTGTCCTGTTCTCAGTATAATGTGGTCACCCAGCTTTTCCAGTGTCCTGTTCTCAGTATAATGTGGTCACCCAGCTTTCACAGTGTCCTGTTCTCAGTATAATGTGGTCACCCAGCTTTTCCAGTGTCCTGTTCTCAGTATAATGTGGTCACCCAGCTTTCCCAGTGTCCTGTTCTCAGTATAATGTGGTCACCCAGCTTTCCCAGTGTCCTGTTCTCAGTATAATGTGGCCACCGAGCTTTCCCAGTGTCCTGTTGTCAGTATAATGTGGCCACCCAGCTTTCCCAGTGTCCTGTTCTCAGTATAATGGGGTTACCCAGCTTTCCCAATGTCCTGTTGTCAGTATAATGGGGTCACCCAGCTTTCCCAGTGTCCTGTTCTCAGTATAATGTGGTCACCCAGCTTTTCCAGTGTCCTGTTCTCAGTATAATGTGGTCACCCAGCTTTCACAGTGTCCTGTTCTCAGTATAATGTGGTCACCCAGCTTTTCCAGTGTCCTGTTCTCAGTATAATGTGGTCACCCAGCTTTCCCAGTGTCCTGTTCTCAGTATAATGTGGTCACCCAGCTTTGCAGCATCTTATACTCAGTATGCCAATGTCCCGACCTAGTAATGCTAGCTGGTGTGAAACAACTCCCAGCATGCCCAGATAGATGGAAGTTGTAATTTTTTACCACCTGGAGAGTCACAGGAAAGGGGATGCACTAACATTTACACATGTGCATTTTTGTTGCGTTTCGTCTTGATTCTAAATGGGAGACAAGAGAGTTCCTCAAGCAAGACAAAAAAAAACACATGTGCGTTCACACGTACAGGATCTGCAGCAGATTTGATGGCGCAGATTTGAAGAAACGAGAAATTGAACGACTCTGAAGAGAGAAGACGTCACCTGTGAGTCACTGGATGTAACTGCACCCTGATCACTATACTGTCACTGTGTGGGGGTAATGCTGGACTCTATACGCTAGTTTTTTTTCGTAGCAGTACTGGTGGTATTTATCAGTCATTAAGATGGGGTAGTGTGTTCAGGATGTCGTGGTATTTTTCCCTTGTGTAGTAATAATATTGGTATAATATTTTGTCACTATGGGGTGGTGATATGCAGTCATTATGTAGTGGTATTAGGTTTTTATATGATGTTGATCTCAGTATAGGGGGGGGGCGCTGTTTCAGTTTTCGCCTCAGGCAGCAAAAAAGCTAGAATCGGCCCTGCACACAGGGGTCTATATATAACTGGGGGAGCACACAGGGGTCTGTATACTACTGGGGCAGCACACAAGGGGTCTATATAATACTGGTGGGGCACACAGGGGGTCTATATACTACTGGGGGAACCACACAGAGGGTTTATATACAACTGGAGGAGCACACAAGGGTCTATATCCAAGCGGGGGAGCACACAGGAGGTCTATATCCAAGTGGGGGAGCACACAGGGGGGCTAAATACCCCTAAGTGAGCACACAGGGGGGCTATATACTAGTGAGGGAGCACACAGGGGGTATATACAACTGGGGCAGCACACAAGGGTTATATACTACTGGGGGCAGGACACAAGGGGTATATACTATTGGGGGCCGCACACAAGGAGTATATATTACTGGCATTTCTGGGGGCCCCAGAAATGCCAAGACCACCCCTGCCCACTAGTCCTGGTCAAGACTACCTGTGGGCACCCTGTATCTTCATTATCAGGAGTAGTGCTGCTCAGAGATTCAAAGTAGGTGTCACTACTGTGTTTCTTCTATGTTTTATTCTGTGCACAACCGAAGTAAGTATTGGATTGTTGTGTGTCACATGTTCTTTTTCCTCCTGTCACAGGTGCAGGCTATTTTCCCTCCTTTCTCTGCCCTAACCTCTCCTTTCTTTCTTACACCACACACCCCCATCAATCACTGGGAGGTTTAGTGCACCCTTAGAAAAGGAGTTAAAGGGGTTATCCAGCGCTACAAAAACATGGCCACTTTCCCCCTACTGTTGTCTCCAGTTTGGGTGGGGTTTTAAAACTCAGTTCCATTGAAGTAAATGGAGCTTAATTGCAAACCGCACCAGAACTGGAGACAACAGTAGGGGGAAAAGTGGCCATGTTTTTGTAGCGCTGGATAACCCCTTTTAGCTCTTGGTGGGAGGAGTTAGTTAGTTGGTCAGAGTTGTAGAGTAAGTAAGCTAGTCCTCTTCTTTGCTAAGCAAGCTACCTCATGTGTTGCCAGTCACCTCAGGAAGAAAGGACGCCCTCTGAGGATCACCCTGTCCATGCCAGGGATACCTTCTACACAGTACAGGGCAGTGACCTAAGTCCAGTTAGGCACTGACCCCAGTGAAACAAAGTGCAGTTAGCCTACGTATTCCACTGCGTAACACACGACTAGCGCAAAAAGGTTCGGGAAGTCTGCTTCACCCAGCGCAGGGACCTGGGGCCTCGCTCTACTCTGCCAGGACATGTTCCCTGACACTGTAGGGCATTAGGCGGTCAGTAAATGTTAGTATGAGTATCTTCTCTTCTCAACTACGCTATCCTGGCAGAGTACATTGCTACATTGGACAGGGCCTCCTCTACTCTACTGTCTTCCCTTTGACAGACTACCACTTCTTTGGTCTCCTACCTGCACCTATTGAAGCTGTATTTTTTGTGTATTGCATTGAAGTACTAAGTAAACAGACGTTATTCTGGTTAAGACACTGGACTCTATTATCCAGCACCAGCACACCAGTGTACACTTGGGTTATTCAAACCAGCAGAACAGAGACCCGTCTGACCAGGGGAGGGTGACACCACCACTCCAGACTACCGTGACAAGTGCCCAAGTGACCCTACACCCACCTAGCAGCCACAACATCGCTAAGCCAACCCCGACAGGACAATACCACCAACTCCTATGGTTACCACAGATAGATATGAGATCAGGTTGCTGAATCTTGCTATATACGGCTGTATTAGTGCTCATGTAGTATATGGCGGTGCACAGCCTCCATGTTCTACCATATTGGTTCTGTTCCCTCATAGACGCAATGCTTCCTTCTCTCCCCATAACTACAGAGTCCAATGAAGCTTAACAAGTTATCGTGGTCAAACTCTCTGTATGTGTGAGGCCCATGGCGGTATAAGACTGTGCACCTGTATGGCAGCACTATCATGGCTGGCGGCGGCGGCATACTATGCTCCCCCTCTCTGTCCCCTCAGGCAGCACCTTCTGACATTTGTTGCCTCCTCGGAGATGATCCCATTTTGTATGTAATAGAATGTTTTTTTTATTGTTTCTATATATAACGTTTCCCAATGTTGCAGCCTGTGGTGTCTGAATCACCGAGGATGTTATTGTGGAAAGTGACAATATCGCTCAGCCGGTTTCCATGACAACCATGTTTTTGACCCAGTAATAATGATTTACCTGTGTACTTATTTAGTCAATTTTTTCCCTATTTTTATTCAATTTGCTTCTCAGTCGTGGCGTGGCCCCGGGCGTCAGCTGGCGCTCTCCTAGAGTTGGCGGCCATCTGTAAGCCGGTCAGGTTTCATCTATTCAGAATTTATTCGAGATGCAATCTGTACTCATTCGGGATGATTTGTCCTTGATGAGAACCCGTCACCCGCAGTCTCCAGCAGGAGAGATGCTCTTTTTTGTGTTGGCTTCAGAGCTGAAATCTCCCAGTATTCCCTTGCTGTGGGTGTCTAGTGCTTTCTGTGATGATAATGTGCTATATACAGGTGTAGTCTCTATATCTGATTGGAGAATAATATATAATGGGAGATGGATTAAACCAGGGATGGGAAACCTTCGGCCCTCCAGCTGTTTCAAGACTACAATTCCCATCATGCCTGGGCAGCCGAAGCTTTAGCTTCGGCTGCCCAGGCATGATGGGAATTGTAGTTTTGCAACAGCCGGAGGGCCGAAGGTTCCACATCCCTGGATAAAACTGTTAGAGGTTGTCTGGTAGCAACTTGCTGACTGTACCGATTCCTTCGATAAGTGAAGCAGACTTCCCAAAACTCTTCGGAACAGCCGTGCATTACAACAGGATACGTAGGCATAATCTGCAGCTTTGTTCTGCTGGGGACAGCACCAAACTCATGCATACTGCCCTGTACCCTGTTGAGAATATCCCTAGCGTGGACAAGGTGATCTTCAGAGGACGTCCTTTACCCCTGAGGGGTGTAGCACTGCATGCTAGCAGTGGTGACTTGCATAAAAAGAACTCTGTTTGAGTCTCTTGGTCCCTGACAAGGGTCCTGGCCTAAGCCAGGCCCTGATTTCACTGCAGCAGGAACTGTCTTTGTATTGCTCTCTAGTGACTGAAACTAGAAGCCGGAACTAAACACCTCTTATAGGGGCAACTAAACCTCCCAGTGATTGGTGGGGCTGTGTGGAGCAAAAGAAAGAGGAAATAAGATAGGCAGGAAAAGGAGGGAAGCAGGCCTGCATCTGTGATTGGGAGAAAACATACACATGTGACAAACACAATTAACCCAGTACTTCCTTCAGCTGCGTGGAATACAAAGCTCACAAAAACACAGTAGTGACCCCTAGTGGGAAAAACACAGAATACACCGGGACATATCCCCCTGTGGGAACCTGGAACAAGTTACTTTGCCCAGGTGCAACTTAGCAGCACACCTGTACTGGAACACCACTAGAGATGAGCGAACCGGGTTTGGGTTCGAGTCGATCTGAACCCGAACGATCGGCATTTGATTAGTGGCGGCTGCTGAACTTGGATAAAGCTCTAAGGTTGTCTGGAAAACATGGATACAGCCAATGACTATATCTGTGATTTCCACATAGCCTTAGGGCTTTATCCAACTTCAGCAGCCACCGCTAATCAAATGCTGAAAGTTCGGGTTCTGATCGACTCGAGCATGCTCCAGGTTCGCTCATCTCTAGACACTACACATCTGTATGGGACACTACACAGCCTGAATGGGGCACCTCCTGTCCTTGTTTTAGGCAAAAGTGTTTCATTGGGTAGACACAGTGCTTGAGTCTGACACAGTGCTCTCTGCTGCCACCTCTGTCCATGTCAGGAACTGTCCAGAGAAGCAGCAAATCCCCATAAAAAACCTCCTCTGCTCTGGACAGTTCCTGACATGGACAGAGGTGGCAGCAGAGATCACTGTGTCAGACTGGAAAGAATACCCCACTTCCTGCAGGACATACAGCAGCTGATAAGTACTGGAGGGAGTAAATTACAAATCTGTATAACTTTATGATATCAGTTGATTTGGGACTGCTAGAGCCTCTTGTCTTTTGAGACGCTCTTCCTTTAGTGTATTTTTCCGGTTATGGGCTCTTAGTGACGGCTTTTTGTTCTGATATGGTTAGTATAAGAGTATGTGGGGTTTGCAGGTGCCAGACTCCGGCTATTTGATGGGAGTTTTGTTATGCTTTATATATGTTTATACAGGAATAAAGAGAATATGTGAGGGTGATAAGTTGGGAGGGAATTTGTGATTTCTTTGAACGCTGGTCTGGACTTTGAATCGCAGACTTTGGCCATTAGACCTGTGCCAGGGCCAAGCGGGTGCATGGGAGCGACAGAGGTTTCAGTGTTTTTGTATTTTGCTAATGTTATGGATATTTTTCGGGGGAGATTTATCAAACATGGTGTAAAGTGAAACTGGCTCAGTCGCCCCTAGCAACCAATCAGATTCCACCATTCATTCCTCACAGGCTCTTTGGAAAATGAAAGATGGAATCTGATTGGTTGCTAGGGGCAACGGAGCCAGTTTCACTTTACACCATGTTTGATAAATCTCCCCCCATAGTGTATTATATTTATAAAGTTATTGAAAAAAAAAAACCTTTGACATTGGGCTTGTTGTTTATGTATGCAGAATTATTATAATGTAAAAGTATTTAGTGGTTTGCACATGTGGGAGTGTGTAATAGCAGTAAGTGTGGGTGTAATGGAAGCCATGGGTGTCTGCACCAGCTCAGGTGTAATCTGCTTAGAGACTTCTTTTGTATATATTGTATAAAAGAAATTTAAGAAAAATGTTAATATATTTATTGTTATGTTGTTGTATGTAGTTTGCTATAAAATGTTCAGTTACTTCTGGTGTTTGTGTCATTGGTATGGTAATGTATGTACACCGTGACCCCACCAGCAGAATAGTGAGTGCAGCTCTGTTGTATAATATAGAATGTAACTCAGGATCAGTAATGTAATGTATGTATGTACACAGTGACCCCACCAGCAGAATAGTGAGTGCAGCTCTGGAGCATGACACAGGATGTAACTCAGATCAGTAATGTATGTACACAGTGACCCCACCAGCAGAATAGTGGGTGCAGCTCTGGGGTATAATACTGGATGAAACTCAGGATCAGTAATGTGCGTACGTACACAGTGACCCCACCAGCAGAATAGTGAGTGCAGCTCTGGAGTATAATCAGTACAGGATAAGTCATTTAATGCATTTGCAAACTAACTTAATGGTAATGCACTACGGAGAGGAATTTATCTTTGCAATTGCAAATGTGTTCACCAATATTCTCTGTTTGTGCTTTGTTGTTCTTGTTCCTCTGTATATATAATTCCCAGGCTATAACGGAGATTTGCCTTTTCATTTACTCAGTTTTTTGTGCAAGTTTTTTTGTGATTGGATAAATTTCACACACAAACAAAAAAATGTAAATGGTAAGAGAGTACACTGTGAGTCAGTCAGTGGGTGCACCCCCATTGAAATACACTGCATGCATATAACATCACGTGCGACCGATTCCCCTCGCCAAAGCATCTGCACATGTAAGAAAAAAATGATAGCCAACAATTCCCCCAAACACTCACCATCTGCTTCTATTCTGCTGCATGAGATGGGCTTTCTGCATGAATATAGCTGCTGCCTGTCTGTCAGTCTCCGGAATTTTCCTTTTATCTATGAAAAATGCAGCCAGGGCCGGAATAGAATAAAAAGCGCTGGTGGAGCAGAATTATATATGACGCCTTCTGCTCCTATCACTTTGACTTGCAAAACCTATAAGTGTCTTGTATGTGAACTGTAGTCTAAAGGCGGAATGTGCTGAAGATGTCGGGTACGTCGCCATTGACACTGCAGTTGTCATTCGCCTACTTGGTGGAAAGACATAAAAAGAGAGACCGGACAACCATATAATGTATTCGGAAAAAATTTTTTCTTTGAAATCAACTGGATTTGTAATTTACTTCTATATCTCCAGTCTTCCAGTACTTATCAGCTGCTGTATGTACTGCAGGAATTTGGTGTATTCTTTCCAGTCTGACACAGTGCTCTCTGCTGCTACCTCTATCCGTGTCAGGAACTGTCCAGATCAGGAGAGGTTTTCTATGGGGATTTGCTGCTGCTCTGGACAGTTCCTGACATGGACATAGGTGGCAGCAGAGAGCACTGTGTCAGACTGGAAAGAATACCCCACTTCCTGCGGGACATATAGCAGCTGATAAGTACTGGAGGACTGGAGATTTTTAAATAGAAGAAAAATTACAAACCTATATAACTTTTTAAAAAAAGTTAATTTATAAGAAAAAGATTTTCACTGGAGTACCCCTTTAAGATGTGATACCTAATGCGTAATCCACTCCATTTGCCATTTGAAGAAATATTTGCATGGGGTTTCTGCCACATTCCCATAACACTCTGCTCAGTAACCCTGGGGTGTCTGCCCATCTTTTAAACCTTCGATGTACATTTACTTTTGATACACACTGCGCTCTAATCCTATCAGGTTATTCATCTTCATGATAAATTCTTGTGTTTTAGTCAGCTATGGCTGAATCCAATGTGACGCTCCTGTGTTCTCTCTTGATCTAGCTGTTCGTAGAGATGGATTTCACCAGAAAACATAAATTGAACAGTGGATTTCAGAAGAGAGAGACACTTTGTAGCCATGACTTTACTGTGTTTTTTCTGATGTAAGGAGTGGATTTTATTTAGAATTATGTCAGGAATCACATTAGATATCACATAGAGGGAAGTTGTATAAAACAACAAATCTCAGCACATTTCTATAGCTGTGCTCCCATTCACTCCATGTATTGTAAAGAGCTCACTCCTGACCCCTACTGGTGATCAGGCTGAATCAGCCAACAAATTTATTTTCTATGATATATACAGAGTGCAGGGCCTGATGGGGGAGTAAACTGTGACTCAAACCTTGTAACATGGTCTTGGAGGCAAATTGTACAACAGAACATTCACCATACCAATGTCTTCCTATGGTGTTCCGGCTATCCCTCTCCACCCTCCTCAGCACCCACTGAGAATAGTCATCATAGTCCAGCTCTTCTCTCTATATTAGGTTGCCAATAACTCTCAGGCATGTAGGGGGTATAATTGGCAAGTGATTAAAATAGCCTCCACCTCTGTGGCACGCCATGGCTTGGCATGGGAATCTGGTTGCCTAGTGATTTAAGTAAAGACAGACTATGGAACATGGCGTCCATGTATACAGCAGTATCCTGTATGTGACTATCCAGCTACTGCAAGACTACAACTCCCATCCTGAGCTAAAGGGCATGTTGGTTTGGTTGGAGCATAAGGAGTTCATGACATCTTCACAAAGAGAGGCCCTATGGCACTATGTCTAGCAACAATGTCATCCTTCACATAAATCAGCATAACTGTATTGTAATTGGCGCTAATAGTGATCTCTGTCGCACGCTTACCATATTATGTGACTGCACCTATAGTAAGCTAACAATTAATACTATTTTGCAGCTTTAGCGGTTTGGTGCTTATCCGTGACGGCCAGTTTTTATACACCCAAAGGCCATGTTCACACAATTTTTGACTTGTATTTTTAGTTGTTTCTTTTTGTTTGTTTTTTGTTTTTTTTTAATTGTCCAGTTTTATTTCATGAAAACATTTTGCAACATTTTTTTAAAGGCCAGAATACTAATTTTAAAAATATAAATTTATTTCAGTTCTCAAAAAAAAAAGAAAAAAGTGTAAATAAAATTTTACTGCTGTACTCAAGGAACCTAATAGTGAAAAAAGCATGGTAAAAACACAATTGGACAAAAATATGTTGCATGAACAGGACTATTGGGAAATTCTGAATTTATAGAGGGAGCCAAAGACTTAGCTGATTATATGGACAATGCATTGATTTCACTGGGCAGCGTGCAATACCTCAGTCCACCTGTGGAGGAGCTGCAGGAAAATGTACCAGCTGACCTCACAGCTACAGATGATTGTTGGGGCACTGGACACAGCAAATGTTAATAAAACTGCACACCACCTAAGCTAATGCCCCCCATGAGCCCATGCTAATGCCCCCATGAGCCCATGCTAATGCCCCTCCATATTATCCCCCAGTCCTCTTCATCACTTGGCGCTGTATCTCAAGGATCATCCTTCTTGGTTTAGGGCCCTATTACACGGGACGACATTGTGCGAAAAATCGTTAAATCGTTTGACTTTAAACGATAATCGTTCTGTGTAATTGCAGGCAACGATCGAAAAATCGTTTGTATGTCGTTGATCGTTTATTTAGATCTGAACCTAAAATTATCGTTAATCGTTCGCTGTAATTCCACATTCGTTCGCTCAAGTTCCGCGTTTTTTCACTAATCGTTCAGTGTAATTGCACATTGTCCATTGTTTTTCTGAGATCAGAAGGAATAAACGATCATAGTAACAATCGTAACTAACGATTATCGTTCTGAGTAATATGGTGAACGATTTCAGGTTAATGATAAACAATCTTGTTTGTGATACGTTTATCATTAGTCATTAAAAATCGCTCAGTGTAATAGGACCCTTAGAGTTTCGGTATATGCTCTGCATGTAGATAAACAGGTAATCCAGAGGTCTGAATGGGAAGGATGTCAGTGATTTCCCTTTCTCGGCCATCCCCATTGTGTCCCCTCTTTCTCGCCTTATATTACGTTACTGTCCTTTAAATCTCACCTTACAGATGGGTTTCTGTGGGGAAGCTTTTTATTAGTCTTTCTATGGAGACAATACCCCCTAAGTGCTGACATTTACCTTATCTCACTGTCCTATCTGGAAAAAAGACAAACATCATGGGGTCCGCCCTCTTCTTGGCCCAGGAGGCTCCTCTGCTCTGTCAGCCGCACCGAGGCAGAGGGATGGTGGACTCATTTAGGGATCATTCACCTGATCTGTGCAGCGATGACCGGAGTACGGATCCCCCCACCGCAGAGATGACAGGAGCGCATAAAGGGGTTATCCAGAGCTACAAAAACATAGCCACTTTTCCCCCTACTGTTGTCTCCAGTTCAGGTGCAGTTTGCAATTAAGCTCCATTTACTTCAATGGAATGGAGTTTCAAAACCCCACCCAAACTGGAGATAACAGTAGGGGGAAAGTGGCCATGTTTTTGTAGCGCTGGATAACTCCTTAATGTTCACTCCTCTCATCGCACCCGACAACTACTCACCTACTACCCCGGATCCCACCCCACCTCTCTAGCAGTTGTCATCGCACCCGACAACTACTCACCTACTACCTTGGATCCCACCCCACCTCTCTAGCAGTTGTCATCGCACCCGACAACTACTCACCTACTACCCCGGTGCCGGCCGGCTTACACACACTCGCCGGTGTGGACTATGCTTCCTCCTTCTCCCGGCACCAGCACGAACCATTGTAGTCCATACCACTTCCGGTGTATGTGCGTAAGCCGGCCGACACCGGGGGAGTAGGCGAGCAGTTGTCAGGTGCGATGACAACTGCTACTGGGAGGCAGGAAGGTGGTGGTGGCGGTGGGGATCCGTACCACGATCCGCACTAGGACATGCCCTACTTTTTCGGGGTGGGGGTCACGGCAGGGATCCTGCGAATGGCTGCATTCACTTGAATGGCTTGCCGCACGGATAATTTTACCGGATGTGTGAATGTAGCCTTATGACGAGTGATATTGACTTTTTTTTTCACAGAACTGATTGCAGATCCGTGAGAAGAACGGAACGTGTGAATAGCTCAATAGAAAGCAATGGACTATAATATTGTTTGGGATCACGGAAAACTTCACGGAACGTGTGAATAAGGCCTTAGGGATCATAGACAAAAGGTTGTTAGTGTATAAGCCAGTATTCCCAAACCTGTGTCTCTCCAGCTGTTGCAAAACTACAGCTCCCATCATGCCCTGACAGCCGAAGGCTGTCAGGGCATGATGGGAGTTGTAGTTTTGCAACAGCTGGAGAGACAAAGGTTGGGGGAACACTGCTGTAGACTACAAATTTTCTTGTCAAGGGACCTATAAGCTGGCCATACACATAAGATAGCTTTCAGCTGTGGTGATCTCCACCCTGACATGGACAGAGGTGGCAGCAGAGAGCACTGTGTCAGACTGGCAAGAATACACCACTTCCTGTCGGACATACAGCAGCTGATAAGTATGGGAAGACTTAAAAATTTTAAATAGAAGTAAATTATAAATCTATATAGAACTTTTTGAAAAAAAAAGATTTTCGCTGGACACCCCCTCTAATGCCTCCGCACTCACACTGGACGCATTTTTGAAATCCAATGCCGAAGCGGTTTCCACCCCCCAAGGATGGGGCTCTATACAATGTACGTATACCTGATATCACCACTAGGTGTCAGTGTTTCCTCAGAGTGTTGTTATTGTTACATTGTATCTATGGCATAGTGTGACTGGTGAGGGGTAGATCACCCTGTATACAGTCACTGGAAGCAACAAAAACAACACAGATCTTACATAACACAGGTTACGACTTGATACTTTTATAACAAAGAATTGGAATAAAATTGTTCCCTTTCACAGCTGCCCCCTGTGGGAATGTCGCATGAAGGCGCCTTCTAAGCAAATATCAAATTTTAAATAATTCTAATTTATAAGCTTCAAATCCCCGGCCGGTGATAACATTGTGTTGGAATAAGCTCTATTTGCAATGGGTTTTAACTTCTGAGAAGAAAGCCCAGGTGGCCGGGGGAGAGCTGCAGAAATGAAAGCCACTTCATGTTATCTTTCCCACTGGGGGGATGAGAAGAGAGACCACCCCCCACCCAACATCAATTCAAGCTGCACAAAGAGCTCACACCGAGGCGCAACTCTCATTCACCAGAAAGTGATGGAATGTGCTGGCTGCCACCGACCCTCAGAGGGGAGAGGAGGAGAGTTCTCACCAACACCCCCCCCCCTCCTTTTTTTTTTTTTTTCAGTCAAAATGGAAAAGTCATTTTTTTTCTCAAAAAAGGGGACGCTAATATTGTAAAAATAAAATAAATAAATTGTATAATGATATGGCGGGGTTAATAATTATGAAGAAGAATAATGCTGCGTTTACATGAAACGATAATTCGTTAATCGTACGATTAACGATGTCGGAGTAACGATTTTTTTTTTCATAACAGTCAGCATTTAGACGGTACGATACATCGTACGCAAATTCGTTTTGCGAACGCTTAAGCCTATCTCACACATTGGTTAAATCGGCGAATGACTGTTTACACTGAACGATCTGCAAATATTTTGCGAACGACCAACGACGATTTTAGAACATGTTGTAAGATCAAAATGAACGATTTCTCGTTTGTCGTTCGCAGAGTTTACACGTACGATTATCGTTCGAATTCGATGGTTATCGTGCGAATTCGCACGATAATCGTTCCGTGTAAACGCAGCATTAGAAAAGAAGTTATAAATAATAATGATAATAATAATAAATAATAATAATAAATATAGACAATAATAACAGTAATTCAGATATAACTTATTCCACAGCATAGCCATGAACTACAACTATCAGCATGCGCTTTCATAAACTATTTTATGTCATAAGAGACAAACACAGTTCAATCATATCTATCTATCTTTCACATCTAGCCATCTTTCCATTCATCACCTAACATCAATCGATCATATCCTATCATCCGCTTATTATCTATCCTTCCATCTCTGACCTCTCTTTTCATTTTGTATCTATCTCCTATCTATCTCCTATCTATCTATCTATCTATCTATCTATCTATCTATCTATCTATCCATCTCCTATCTATCTATCTATCTATCTCCTATCTATCTATCTATCTCCTATCTATCTCTCTCCTATCTATCTATCTATCTATCTCCTATCTATCTATCTATCTATCTATCTATCTCCTATCTATCTATCTCCTATCTATCTATCTATCTATCTATCTATCTATCTATCTATCTATCTATCTCCTATCTATCATCTATCTATCTCCTATCTATCTATCTATTTATCTATCCTCTCATTTTTGTTCTTTCCTGTAACTTTTACTGTTTGTCCATAATATTTATGTTATATATCTGGACATTTATAAATACTGACATGAATTACAAAACACCCGGCTGCGTTTCTTTTGCCTTCTACCTTTCCTGAAGCCCTGTCAGTGAACAGCACCCATCCCTGTCAGTGAACAGCACCCATCCCTGTCAGTGAATAGCCCCCTCAGCCCTGTCAGTGAATAGCCCCCTCAGCCCTGTCACTACCTCTGCTTGCTCTCATCACGCGCTGTTATTTCTTTTGAATCCGGCTTAGAACGTTGACCTAGTTTGGACGGCTGTTGCTGTTGTCACGCCATGTGCTTGTCAATAAAGCTGGCTTTATTCGAAGACAAAAAAAAAAAAAAAAAGCAACCGGCTGAGCATCAGGCAGCAGTGAGTGGAGGAGAGGCGGGACGGGGGGAGGGGCCAGAGGAGACGGCAGAGTCTGCAGGAGGATCACACCGAGCAGCAGCCTCAGCAATGACTGAATGAAGACGGGGACCTACGGCTGGACACCCCCGGATTACCGCTCAGCCACACCTGCCCGAGCCCCGTGCACCATGGCCGATGCAGGGAGCTGCCGTAAAGCACCACACCAGGGATGGTAGTGTTGCAAAAAAAATTAAAGGGAAGTTTGATTGAATTTTTTTTTTTTTTTTTTGCATATCCCAAGATTTGTCATGGCCAAGCTTTCCCAAGGAGCAGGATCTGCAGAAGACCTCAACAAGATCCCAGATGAAGAGCTCCTCAGGTGGAGCAAGGAGGACCTGATCAAGATGGTGAGGAAAGTGGAGCTAGAGAAGATGAATGTGATGGTGGAGCATGGCAATCTGATGAAGGATGTCAACAGGAGGCTGCAGCTCCACCTGCATGAGATCCGGGGGCTCAAGGAGGTCAACCAGAAACTTCAAGACGACAACCAGGAGCTCAGGGAGCTGTGCTGCTTCTTGGACGACGACCGGCAAAAGGGGAAGAAGCTGTCCAGGGAATGGCAGAGGTTTGGGAGGCACACCGCCAGCGTGATGTGGAAGGAGGTAGGGTCCTACCAGCAAAAACTCAAGGAGCTGGAGACCAAGCAGGAGGCGCTCATCCGAGACAACCTGGAGCTCAAGGAGATCGTCCTCATGCTGGACGAGGAGCGCAACGGGGCCGGTTCTAGGAGCTCCATCGATAGCCAAAACAGTTTGACCAATTTAAATGGGGGTTCTGGGGCCAGGGATGTAGGGGACGGCAGCAGTACGTCAAGTACCGGCAGCGCAGGCAGCCCGGACCATCACCACCATCATCACCACCACCCAAAACCAGTGGAGAATAAAACTGGCACCATCAGGAGATCCGCAGACGACCTATCCACCCTTCCGCACCATAGAAGTATACCCAACGGGCTGAACGGTAAGTCCCCCCCAGCTTCCCCTTCATGTATTCCATTGAGAGGCGGCAGATCGGTAGGAAAAATTCTAAAATAAATATTTTGTATCGATTCGTTTGTAAACGTTCCGACTGCTTGGAACAATAAGTGCAAGGTGTTCGGCCAGGAGGAGGATTGTGCGGCCGTTGTAGGACTTGGTCTCCAAAAATTTTATAGAAACTTGGGATAATGTGGATAGAAGGTAATAAAGAGTTGAGGAACGGCGACAATCCTCGAGGCGTAGAACACCAGGTGATCGGATACAGTGGATGTAGTTTAGTAGCAGCTGGAGAGACGTAGATTGGAAGACCATTGGGCATGATGGGAGTTGTAGTTATGTGATGCTGATCGATGACCAATGATGTCTCCGGGTCTGCCAGGCATGATAGGAGTTGTAGTTATGTGACGCTGATCTGATAGGAGTTGTAGTTATGTAACAGCTGGTTGTAGCCCACTAGTTTATACCTGATCATGTCCGGTCCTACTGAGAGTTGTAATCTTGCAGCAGCTGGCGACCCCCGATATACATGACGCTTCTCGAGTTATAGTTTTGCGGTGGTTAAAGTGCCGCACGTTGAAGACCACTCATATATATATGATGTTCCTCCTATCATGTGGTCTATCCATGTATGCTGGGAGTTGCAGTTTGCACATCACTGCATGTATGATGTTTCTATGCATGGTGGGAGTTGTAGTTCTACAGTGGTCAGCAAACACTTCTATACATGATGTTTCTCCTATCGTGGGTTCTGTCTGGGGGTGGGAACCCTAAATACATGATACTTCTTTTATGAGGAGACTAAAAAGAATCAGTATTTCCAAAATATTTAGTGAGCATTGGCCCCGACCGAGCCCTCTATGATGAGCTATAGCGCCCCCCTAAGGCTTGTACATATAGATTCTATTTCTACACCCTCTATATTTTGGGGTTAGAGACCCACTATAACTTTCCCTTTAAGCCCTCGTAGGCTTGACATTGGGAGACCTTGAAGATGATGGTAAATGTTACATTAGATGGTAGTAGTGGATGTGTGGGTGGGAAACGTTACATAGAATACTGCAATAAGGGACTGACGGGACGGGTAAGGTCATCCTAGTTGTCCATAGTCTCATAAAGCCGGAGTGACATGGCGATGGATTCATGGGAATGAAGATCAGTCATAGACGAGGGATATCACAGCCATGACTCTGCTCACGTGTGAGGAAACTAGCAGGATAACTGGTGACAGTAGGATTTATGGGGGGAGACAAGGTGTCGTTCACAGCTAAGCCCCATCCAAACTTGGAGTCGGCGTGAAGTTTTGCAGCCATTGACGTCAATAGAGACGACTTCCAAAAAGTAAAGGAGCTGGCAGGGATGAGTTGTATCCGGGGACGTGCTGAACTATTCGCATGCTTAGAGCTGTGACGGTAGGGGCGCTGTATGATGGAGGGGGGCACGTCGGTGGCCAGTCGTCTTTGTCTCTCCTGAGCCGTACAATAAAGACATGAACAGTGCGGCCCCTTTGTTGTTGTTGTTGTTGTTGGGGGGGTCACCAATGGAAGATTAGAATTAGGGTACGCCAGTCATCACGAGTGACCTCCTTCACTCTGGTGGGGGACAAGTATCAAGGAAACACAGAGCTTACTCCTTTTAAACCCAGATTCGAAAACTGCATCTAAAATCCTGTACGTATGAACGCGCCCTAAGGGATGAAGCAGCTTAGGGCCCTATTCCACAGGACGATTATCGTTCGCATAATCGTTAACGATAAACGATCCAAGCGACCGCTATTGTGAAAGACCTGAAATAGTTTACCCATTTACATGGAACGATAATCGTTACTTATGATAGTTCTTGCGGTCGTCTTGTCATCGCTATTGCGTTAGTCACCGAACGGCTTCTATTCTATGCGAACGATTTGCGAACGAGCAACGATAAAAATAGGTCCAGGTCTTATTAAACGATCAACGATTTCTCGTTCGGTCGTTAATCGTTAACTGCTATTCAAACGAACGATTATTGTTTAGATTCGATTTAACGATAATCCTTGGAATAGTCAATAGTAATCCTCTGGTGTCATTGTCCTGCCCATACATCTTCAACTGGAATTTTCCATTAGGAATAGTTGAAATTCATTGGGTACTGTGTAAAACAGCTCCCCCGTATCTCAGCCACTCGGAGGAGTGACACATTGTGGTCATATGGATAGGACGTACACTATGGTTGTGGCTGGTGACATAGTGTAAACTTTCTTTTGGGTGCTGTAGGTCTGATGTTGTGGGACGCCCTGCGCCTCTCCGTATGTTTGCTCGGTGTCAGCACCTATGATGAGGAAGTAGAGACGCTCGGAGCGCTCTGTACTCTGGAACTTTTTGCAGAATCTAATGAAAAAGTTGGAATCTTTTTGTTTGTAGAGTACTGCTATATTGCATGTGTATGACACAGGCACGCTTATATGGGGCATATGGCGGCACGTGCATGATGTACTGTAAGGACCCCAAGTGTCTCCGTCCAATCATCACTGTGTGCACAGACCCTAAAGATTACACAGTGAAGGGGAATTCAAAACCTTATTAAATTCTTGGAAACCCATTTAATTACGACCGTCTTCAATGATGATCATTGACCTAAGTGACTATTTGTAGTAAATTATAATGGGCACCGTCGTAATGGCACTCTCTAATTGTATGGCCCCATGACGGAATTGCCCAAAGCCTGAGAAAGACAGGTGACAGATGTGACCCCCAGCGTTCCTAGAACAGATATAACTATGACTCCGTATAGGGGTTCGGGTATGTAGCTCCTAAGGGGAAATGCTTCAGTATCAGTCTACCTAGCGTCGTCTTTGTCCCGCGATGCATTTGATAGTCCATTGTATCTTCCCTCTCCGCTCTATATTACAGTACGTGTCAAACAAAACCTGCACAAAAGAGACCGAATTTACCTGTCCGGTCATGTTCCATCTCCGCAGGCTCCGCTCTTCACTTACAGCTGGGAAATCCACGCTGAATCTCAATGACTCTCTGTAGAGGTACCATTACCATCAGGATGTTTGCAGACTAGATAGCCACCAGCGGTAAACACAGGTCTCGGAATAGGAGGCGGCCATGGCTGGAGCAAGTTTCAACAGCATGGAGGACGACTTGGGAACAATACTGAAATATGCAACTGAGGCAACAACTCTTCTCGCACCTTCACATCAATATCAGACTTGAGGAATTGGGGGGTATGGGGATTGCGTTACTTGCATAAATGGTAATTCCCTATAATAACAGGACTGGGTCACAAGGATCCTCTCGGGATCGGACAACAAATCGTCCCCACAGGTCCCACAGAAGACAAGATCTTTGGAGCCACTAGGGTCTCTTCTCTTTCTTATGGGATGATCACAAATCCAACCTATTCAATCTTCTTGATGATGTATAAATATAATCCTCCTATTAGGGGGATGTGCACATGTTCTGTATAGATGGAGGCTTGGGCTCATAGAGAGTGAATCGAGTACATGCTGTGAGTCCATTAATTTGAAATACAATTGACCCCCATTCCCATGATTAGTTGGGTCTCCAGCCATTGGACAGCCCACTGTTCACTTACATTTGTGGATAGGTGATAACTAGTGTTGCACGGACTTAGTGAACTGTTCGGGCTTGTTAAACTTCCCTGAACCCGAACGCTCTGTGTTTGACTCCCGGCATCTGGAGAAGTTAGATGTCACCCTAGGGGGTCCTGGAAAACATAGGTTATATCCATCCTAGGCCTGCCAGAAAACATGGATACAACCTGTGTGTTCCAGGACTTCCTAGTGTGGCATCCAACTTCTCCAGGGAGTCAAATGCAGAACTTTCGGGTTTGGAGACAGGTAACAAGCCCAAACAGTTGGCTAAGTCCGCTCAACACTAGTCTTGGGATAACCCCTCAAAAATAAAACTGGTGAATGTTAGTTCACCCTCTAGTTATATATTACGTAGACCCTCTCCAGGCATGAAGCTCGCGAGCATTGCCTGGCATCATAGACTAGATCTGTAGGGTCTGGGGTGATGCTAGATCTTGGGGTGTCACAGCAGAACTTAGGCTTTTCATGGTCACCATCAACAAGTAAGCTTAGGGAATAGGGATGATTATTATAACTCCCATCTTTCAAATTCCCTTTATCTTATGGGCTGTTCCATATGATGGACATTTCCCAGAACCAATGAGCCCACTTAAAGGGTTTGTGCTCAATGAGCCCGTTCCTGGTATTTATGAGAAATACACCGGGTTCCTTCATTGGGGGTCGTAGGTCAGCGTCCAGGTGAAGCCTGTCAGCGGTATCTGATAGAGCCAGGATTCCTCTGGACTGTAGCGTTTGTGTATTGAGCGCTGCAGGTGTCATTCCTGGAATCCAGAAAGTCAAGTTTCCCCCATTGTTCTAAGACTTGCATTGTGTTTCTCAAGGAAGCTTTTTTTTCTTTTAAAATAAACATAACAATAGCGCATTTATACCTGAGACCCATAACATGCCAACATTCTACTACTGAACGGCACCATCTACTACTGCCTGCAATTGTAACGCTTGCTTTTTTATATATGTTTATACGGTTGATAGGATGAAGGAGGTTTTTTTTTTTTTTTTTTTTTAAAAGCGACTTCCTTCATGGTTTAGAATAGAAAACAAATGTGAAAAATCTACGTCCTCTTGTGCTCCTTATCGACCCCTGCTGAGCAGTGTAATTTATAGGGGGAAATGACTATGGCTCTAAGCATTGTTGAGGTGTAATAGATATTGATGCTATAATACTGCCCCCTATATATAAGAATATAACTACTATAATACAAGAATATAACTACTATAATACTGCTCCTTATGTACAAGAATATAACTACTATAATACTGCTATATACAAGAATATAACTACTATAATACTGCTCCTATATACAGGAATATAACTACTATAATACTGCTCCTATATATACACAAGAATATAACTACTATAATACTGGTCCTATATAAAAGAATATAACCACTATAATACTGCTCCTATATACAAGAATATAACTACTATAATACTGCTCCTATATACAGGAATATAACTACTATAATACTGCCTCCTATATACAAGAATATAACTACTATAATACTGCTCCTATATACAGGAATATAACTACTATAATACTGCCCCCTATATACAGGGATATAACTACTATAATACTGCTCCTATATACAGGAATATAACTACTATAATACTGCTCCTATATACAGGAATATAACTACTATAATACTGCTCCTATATACAAGAATATAACTACTATAATACTGCTCCTATATACAGGAATATAACTACTATAATACTGCCCCCTATATACAGGAATATAACTACTATAATACTGCTCCTATATACAGGAATATAACTACTATAATACTGCTCCCTATATACAGGAATATAACTACTATAATACTGCTCCTATATACAAGAATATAACTACTATAATACTGCTCCTATATACAGGAATATAACTACTATAATACTGCTCCTATATACAGGAATATAACTACTATAATACTGCCTCCTATATACAAGAATATAACTACTATAATACTGCTCCTATATACAGGAATATAACTACTATAATACTGCTCCTATATACAAGAATATAACTACTATAATACTGCTCCTATATACAAGAATATAACTACTATAATACTACCTCCTATATACAAGACTATAACTTGCTTCTTATAGACAGGTATGTGTATGAGGAGGAGAAGTGACCGGATACGGTAGTGTTGCTGTGTAGTAGTAGAACAGGCCTCTCCTGTACTCTGCACTGTGTGACCGGCCCTATACGCTGCTGCACTTATCTGTGGTCGGGCCGCCCCAGCCCCACCCCCGCCCTGATATCCCTCTCATTGGTGTGCTGTTATATCGACCTTTGGAAGCAGAGATCAAATACAGCTGAATTGTAGAGAAGTTACAGGACTTGGTTACATTAGGGGGAAGTAACCTTGAATATATCACGGACGCTGACAGCCGGGTCTGCTGGTGAGGCCATGTATTGTGAGGCCATGTATTGTGAGGATTCCAGACCCTGCCGGAGGATTAGAGGCGCGTTCACACTGTAGGTGCAGGCAGCAATTGTCACCTCACTCCTCTCTCCTGACATGTCGGCTTTCTACCTCCTGTTATTCCTCCTGGAAATTTAAAACTAAAATTGACAACTGGGCGTCGCCCTTCCTCCTTGTGCTTTGTACTGCACCTCAGTCCCATTGATGTGAATACAGTTGTAATACCGCTTCCGACCTTAAGACAAGAGTGGCGCTGTTTCTGGAAGAGTGCAGCTATGCGTTCGTAATCACGGCACAGGATTGCCAATATTCAGTGATAATGATCACACTGATTTACATAAATGTGGAATTCCCCTTTAAGGCTTGGCAGTGGCGCACCATCATGTACTGGAAGGGGTTAAGGCATGGGCTGCAGTAATTGATTTCCCTCCATTTGATATATAATTCACTGCTCCTCCAGACATCCGTATAACTACATGGTCTCCCTGCTGATGTGACCCATATACGCCTCCCGGAGCTCGGCACCGCCACGTGCGCGATACGTATTACAGACCGAGCGACGTCCCCCATGGACTTTATCGATCTCTTTTAAGGCTTCATTGTTCTAATCTTCATTCTTCTTCTTTAACCCATCGGGCGTTTTCCTATATTCACTGTATTATTTACATTGTAGGCTTAAAACACCTTCAGGCTGTGCATTCTTAAAGGGGTACTCCAGCAAAAAAGAGTGCCAGAGATTTGTATTTTACTTCTATTACAAAATCTCCAGACTTCCAGTACTTATCAACTGCTGTATGTCCTGCAGCTCCTTTCGAGTCTGACACAGTGCTCTCTGCTGCCACCTCTGTCCATGTCAGGAACTGCTCAGAGCAGGAGAGGTTTTCTATGGAAATTTGCTGCTGCTCTAGACAGTTCCTGACATGGACATAGGCGGCGGCAGCAGAGAGCACTGTGTCAGACCTGTTCATGCAGGGCATACGGCAGCTGATAACTACTGGAAGACTGGAGATTTTTTTAAATAGAAGAAAATAACAAATCTTTGGCACTTTCTTGCACTTTTTTTTGTGCTGGAGTACTTTTTTAACTGCGCTGTCAAGATATCAAGGCATGCAAGCTTAAAGATATAATATCTCTGCCTGCTGTCAGTCATTGGGGCTATTCTTGATGATATCATAATTATCCAGAAACAGCGCCACTCTGGTCCTCAGTTTGTGCGTGGTATAGCAGCGTAGCTTCACTGAAGTGAATGGAGCCGAGCTGTAATACCACACACAACCTCTGGACAGATGTGGCGCTGTTATTGGCAGAAAGCCACTAATCCTGGATAACCGGTTGTCGGCCTCCTGGATTGAGTAAACAGTGATTATTACCATTCACCTTAAGCAAACACAGATGTGGAAAATTGTTAGAAGTTGATATTCAACATAGATTTGAAACTTGTAGAACGTTATTATATAATAAATGAATGTTATGACGATAAAAGTGGAGAATTCCTTTAAGGTATATGTATAACAATTGGATCACAGCCCAGAAATGTGTGATCAAAGGAGGACCTGACACCATAGATAGCGATGGGAAACCTACAAGCTGTGAGCTGATGTCAGCGGGGGCCCTAGTGCCAAGATCCGGACAGAAGCCATATACTGAGGTCTCGGAGATAGGACTATGGACATTAAAGGGTGTGGTCCCCTTAAAGGAAATAATAAACATGTTAAAGGGGAACTATGTCCCGAGAAGATTGTATGTGACATTCGGCAAAACTACTCACTTAAGGTCCTATTCCACCAACAGATCTGACGACAGGTTATCTGCCAACGATTTGAAGCCAAACCCAGGAACAGACTATAATCAGAGAACAGGTCCTAAAGGAAAGACTGAGATTTCTCCTCTTTTCAAATCCACTCCTGGGTTTGGCTTCAAATCTTTGGCAGATAACCTGTCGTCAGATCTGTTGGTGGAATAGGGCCTTTAGTGAGAAAGATGAGAATTTAGCATCGAGAATCCTGTTCTGATACAAAGCGCCAAATCCCCTGCACAAACATTAACAGATGGGATAACATTTTAAAAGCCTGAAGCCACCATTAGGGGGAGCTTGTGAGATAACTGCATACAGATTTACTATGTAGATCAATGTACTAACAGTATGCAGTAAGCTCTCTAGCTCCATCTAGTGGTGCTGGCAGGAAGCTAGGTTTTAAAGGGGAACTATCAGCAGGTTAGACGAATCTAACTTGCTGATGTGTTCTTACTGCATAGGAGACGAAGAGGAGGAAGGTATGTCTCTTACCTTCCTCCTCTGTGCCATTCTGGTGCAGTTAGTACTGTGCTCCACGGTCCAGAGACAGGAGCACTGCCCACCCCCATAGTGCCAATCTAGCCCTGGCCGGCCCACCCGCTCCATTCATTATCCTTAGAAAGGGGCAGATTGGCTGGATGGGAAATATGGGGGCGGGCAGTGCTCCTAATGAAGCACTAGGGCAAGGGGGGCATTAAGAGCACTGCCCGCCCCCATATTGCCCATCCAGCCAATCTGCCCCTTTCTAATGATAATGAATGGAGCGGGTGGGCCGGCCAGGGCTGGATTGGCACTATGGGGGTGGGCAGTGCTAGTCTCACTGGACCGTGGAGCACAGTACTAACTGCACCAGCAGAATGGCACAGAGGAGGAAGGTAAGAGACATACCTTCCTCCTCTTCGTCTCCTATGCAATAAGGACACATCAGCAGGTTAGATTCATCTAACCTGCTGATAGTTCCTTCCCCTTTAAAACCTAGCTTCCTGCAGGCACCACTAGATGGAGCTCAAGAGCTTACTGCATACTGATACTACATTGATTTGTATAGTAAATCTGTATGCAGTTAGCTCACAAGCTCCCCCTAATGGTGGCTTCAGGCTTTTAAAATGTTATCCCATCAGTTGATAATTGTGCAGGGGATTTGGTGCTTTGTATCGGTACAGGATTCTCAATGCTAAATTCTCATCTTTCACTTTGTCAGAAGTTTTGCCGAATGTCACGGACGATCTCCTCTATTTTTTTTTTGAGCTGCGTTGTCTAAGAGAATTTGGATTTGGGAGAACATGATGTCTTGGATTGTGTTTTCTTCCAGTTTCCTCCTTAGCAACAGGATTCTTCTTGTGGAGTGTCTGGGCTCGGTCCCTGCGCTGCGCCGAGAACACCCAGACACGTCTCATTGCATTACCGTTTTCTGCCATGCCCAGTGTACTATGTATAGCGTGCGCACATCTCCGCCCGCTGCATTGTGCTGCCATGCTATAGCAAGAAGACTTTGACCTAAATTCGATGCCCCGCGGTCAAATGGGGCGTGCTTGGCGAATGTGGACTGTTAAGCAAATATAGTTGTATAGCGAGAGAATAATGACGATTGAAGATAATGGCTTCAGACTACTCAGTCCAAATTACAACTCTCCCTGGGGTGCTCACTCAGCTTTCCCAGAACCCTGATAGGCAACTCTGCCTGGTTAGGTCAAGTATGATGTGCAGAATTGCCAGGGAGGAGTCTGGGAAAGCTGTGTGGCAGTTTTATGTGTGAGCTGTGAAGGTGATATTGGGGGGCACCCAGCTTTGGGAGCCACCCAGCTTTCCCAGAACCCTGAGTGGCAACTCTGCCTGGTATAATAATGTTTTCATGATGCTGCAGAATTGCCTTGTAGGAGTCTGGAAAAGTTGTTTGTTTGCATGGGCTATGATGTAACAGGTATTGGGGGCCACCCAGCTTTCCCAGAACCCTGATGGGCAACTCTACCAGGTTGTGTCTGGTATGATTATGTTCTCATGATACTGCAGAATTACTATGTAGGACTCTGGGAAAGCTGGATGGTAGCGTTTTGCATGAGCTGAGATAAAACTGGTATTGAGGGGGGGCACCTAGCTTTCCCATAACCCTGATAGGCGGCAGCTCTACCTGGTTATGTCTGGTATGATTATGTTCTCATGATACTGCAGAATTACTCTGACTGGGAACGCTGGGTGGCAGCAGAGAGCACTGTGTCAGACTGGAAAGAATACATCGCTTCCTGCAGGGCATACACCAGCTGATAAGTACTGGAAGACCGGAGATTTTTTAAATAGAAGTAAAGTACAAATCTATATAACTTTCTGACACCAGTTGATTTGAATGACAAAGAAAATATATATTCTCCATTCACTGACAGCAAGCGCAAATCTTATAACTGGTGAGAGCTGGAGACTTCCCAGTGCCAGCTGCAGGGTACATACCTGTGTATCATTCACCGTTCTTAACAGTCCTACCTGATATCTGGGCAGAAACAAGAGACCCCCTTCTAGTCCCTCATACCATCGCGCCCCTCCAACCTGAATCGTCTGATTGTTCCTGAGACAGATGTATGGAGGGAATTTGTAGGAAGGCTTGGGAGAGGTCACCTTTCTGCGGCAGCGTCAGATCTCCTCGGCCGCTGTATCACAGACATTGGCAGATATCCCCTCACAGGGCAGAGAATGGGGGGCTTTGTCTCGGCTTTCGGATAGCAGGAATGGAGATGAAACGGGAAGCCGGCGCCTTCTTACAACCTTGTTACTCTACGGAAGGTAGCTGTGCGTTACAGGTCGTACATGAAGTAACCCGGGGCCATTGTCTATTGTATCCCGGGGGAGTTGCGGCCCTTTGTCCCCCCGGCGTCCATAGTCACAGCTTTACAGGATTTGCACAGAAACAAGGCGGAATTTAGGGTTTTCTGTCATCGCCCTAATTGCCGCGATGATGGCTTCTTGGCCAGACGAGGGGCGCGGGCCTCCGCTTTCATCTACCTGGATAGAGCCCCCATTGTGTTGTAGGCCTGTATACAGAATACTGGGGTACTCACAGTATGGAGGGATTTCCTCCCAGACCTACAGCGTCCATAAGTATTGTCACCCAACTTTCCGCAAACCCCGAGTGACATATGTATCAGCATTATCTAAGTTATATAACAGGGATAGGGGACCGTCCACCCTCCACTGCATAACACTGGTATATAAGCACTGTATGTGTCCATTGGCATGTATACACATTATGAAACTGTGTATACTTTATGGTACTGGTATATAATCACTGTATAGCATGTGTGCACATACTTTATGCTATGGTTATGGGTTCACTGTGTGACATTGGTATACAAGCACTGTATGGTATGTATGTGTATACATTTTGGGACGGTTATGGGTTCACTGTGTGGTGCTGTAAGTTTATATTGTAATATATGGTACGGTTATGGGTTCACTGTATGGCGCTGTACGTGTATACTTTCTGGTACGGTTATGGGTTCTCTGTATGGCGCTGTATGTGTATACTTTCTGGTACGGTTATGGGTTCACTGTATGGCGCTGTATGTGTATACTTTCTGGTACGGTTATGGGTTCACTGTATGGCGCTGTATGTGTATACTTTCTGGTACGGTTATGGGTTCTCTGTATGGCGCTGTATGTGTATACTTTCTGGTACGGTTATGGGTTCACTGTGTGGCGCTGTATGTGTATACTTTCTGGTACGGTTATGGGTTCACTGTATGGCGCTGTACGTGTATACTTTCTGGTACGGTTATGGGTTCACTGAATGGCGCTGTACGTGTATACTTTCTGGTACGGTTATGGGTTCTCTGTATGGCGCTGTATGTGTATACTTTCTGGTACGGTTATGGGTTCACTGTGTGGCACTGGTATATAAGCACTGTATGGCGCTGTATGTGTATACTTTCTGGTACGGTTATGGGTTCTCTGTATGGCGCTGTATGTGTATACTTTCTGGTACGGTTATGGGTTCACTGTGTGGCACTGGTATATAAGCACTGTATGTCTTCACTGGTGTCGCTGTATCTGTATACATGATGCTACATTTGTACAGACTCTTGTATGTGACATTGTTATTCCTTTACCACATGTCACTACATGATTTTTTTATCTATTTTCGTTGGGCTCTTTAGGCGCTCTGTAACCTTAGTATTATGCTCCATTCGCCTCTTTCCCTAAGAACGCTATAGGGGGGGCCACGCGTCTCCTCCCGGCCCCCTGAGATAGCTCTGCGGCCCTGGTTCTTATTACGATATCGTTCTCCTGTTATTGGAAGGAACGAAGTATAAGCAGCCGGAGGGATCTCGTTTCCCCCGATTATCAGATTATACACAGGAACGGTGGCTTCAGCTGGATATGATACACTGTATGGACACACTAATGGATGATCTGAGGCCATAAACCAAGATAAGTCGGATAAAATTCCCTCCTCCCCAATAACAGAATTGCCGAGCTGTCAATCATGGCGCCTGGCGTCATTATTATTATACAACCTAAGATGTTTGGGTGAAATTTAGCAAAGTTCAATCATAATATATTATATATGTAGAGATGTAGAATTCCAGCATCACTCCGTGGCCATATATTAGTCCCGGGCAGCCCGCCATTGGGAGACAAGATGCAATCATCAGTTATATATGGCGCCTCATGTGACTCATCTGTCAGGATTATAAAGGGTTACAGAAAAGAATGAGAAGTGGGTCAGATGTTACCACAAGACGAGGTGTGAGGTGGTGATTCATTCTGCTGGATCCTCTACCTGCCGCTTAGTACACTCATAATGCTGAATGACTAAGGGGTCACTGGATAGTAGTGATATAGCAGAGTCCTGCGCAGAGATCCTGACGTGACTAATAGTGCTACACAGGTGTCACACTGCCTTACTGTGCAGCCCCCACCATTTCCCGTACCTGTGCAGCCCCCACACCTTCCTGTACAGCCCCCCGCATCTCCCCCCACACCTTCCTATACAGCCCCCCACATCTCCCCCCTAACATCTTCCTGTACCTGTGCATCCCCCACACCTTCCTGTACAGCCCCTTGCATCTCCCCCCTAACATCTTCCTGTACCTGTACAGCCCCCCTCATCTCCCCCACCCCCCACACCTTCCTGTACAGCCTCCCGCATCTTCCCCCTAACATCTTCCTGTACCTGGGCAGCCCCCCGCACCCTCCTACTATACCTGTGCAGCCCCCACACACACCTTCTTACTATACCTGTGCAGCCCCCACACACACCTCCTTACTATACCTGTGCAGCCCCCACACACACCTTCTTACTATACCTGTGCAGCCCCCACACACACCTTCTTACTATACCTGTGCAGCCCCCACACACACCTTATTACTATACCTATGCAGCCCCACACACACACACCTTCTTACTATGCCTGTGCAGCCCCCACACACACCTTCTTACTATACCTGTGCAGCCCCCACACCTTCTTACTATACCTATGCAGCCCCTCATACCTTCCTATACCTATGCAGCCCCCACACCTTCTTACTATACCTATGCAGCCCCACACACACCTTCTTACTATACCTCTGCAGCCCCCCATACCTTCCTATACCTGTGCAGCCCCCACACCTTCTTACTATACCTATGCAGCCCCCCATACCTTCCTATACCTGTGCAGCCCCCACTGCCTTCCCGAGCAGCCCCACACCCTCCCAGTCCTGTAAACCTTTAGGTTCTCGGTCCATTGTGCTGTTCCTTTCTCCATTCTCCTAAGCCCCAGTACAGTGCTCATCTGCCAGTCCATGAGAATCTAATGCCCAGTCTCTCTTCCCAGTCTGGAGCTCCTTCCTCCATCTCCCTAATTCTGTGCACCTTCACTTGGAAAACCCTGCAAACCCCTTCACGCAATCCCCCCTGCTCTATGACCCTAACACCTTATTCCTCCGCACCCATTTCCACATGTTTGCCACTTTCCTCAATACCCATTCCGGCTGCCCCGCCACCCAGCCCTGGTCATTTTCCTGCCCCCCTACCTCTTACCCTCACCCTGTACAGTCACCCCCTCACCTCTGCAGGTTGCTCCCCCCACCACCTCTACAGGTTGCTCCCCCCACCACTTCTTACCCTCACGCCCTCCCCTATACCGTCACACCATCACCCCCTCACCTCCGCAGGTTGCCCCCCGCCCCCACCCCGCTCTTCCCGCTCGCATCATTCGCGTCCCCTGCAGGAATGAATCCGACATCCACGTGAGAGGCGTCTATTTTCGTTCGCTGTTGAACTTCTCACATCATTTTCATTTCAGCTGAAAACTAATGAGTCATTTCTTTTCATGCCCGACTTTAAAGGGAATGGATGAGGAAGATGGTGAAAAATTCATGCCACGTCCTCATTACTTCTGCCCATTGATCCGCTGGTGGATTCGCGGTCCTGAGCCCCTTCCGTGATATCTGGTTTGTAAACACTTCTCTGTGGTTGGAATCTGAAATTTACACTGCACCTTCAGGCGACTAACTAGATTAGGTAATTGTATTATTAAGGCTCTGTTGCAACTTTAGCGTCGCAATCGTCCCCATTAACAAATGGGAATGAGGCCAGGTCTCTCCCCTGCAGGCCGGGGGGCCTCGTTCCTGCCATGTGGGGGATGCCAGCTGTTTTTGGCGGCCTGTATTTTATGAATGAACCATCACAGGGGTTTCAGCGCCATGTTAGGTGGTCTCTCAATTTGAGGGACCAGATATGGGGTCTTATACACATACAGACATGCCTGGTACATGAGATTGTGCCAGTCTGAGCCTCGGAATCTTTTCCAGTTATCCGTCTATCGTGTTATTTTTGCTCCTTTGAGCGGCGTCTGGCAGGAAATTGTCATTGTTATTGGGTAAACAGTCTGCTCCGTCCTCCGCTTCCACGCTGCTTACATTGGAAGGAAAAACTATTGATTCAACACTGGATCCACCTTCCATCTAGTGCGAGCATCAGTCTCCCAGGCTGTAGGGGGCGCCACCGATGTCCTGGCTCACAAGCCGTATGACTATAGTTATGTTTGGGCAGTCAGGGGGCAGATCTGCGCCATTGAGATGAGAATCCTCCTAGTGACAGAGGCCGCTCATATTCTCCACGTACAGAATGACTTTTACTTTAATGGCTTCCTATTCGGAAAAGGAGAACAAAGACAGGATATAGAAGGTCCCGTCCGTGGCCCCAGACACCATAACAGTAGCCAAGATCGACACGCTGTGACTGAGGGGCAGCCTGGTGAGTGATGGGGATGGAAGTAAAAGGGCAGTCACGGCGGACTAGTGCCCCATAACATGGTGGACGCACCCCTGATGCCCCATAACATGGCAGATGCATCCCTGATGTCCCATAACATGGCGGACGCACCCCTGATGCCCCATAACATGGCAGATGCATCCCTGATGCTCCATAACATGGCGGACGCACCTCATATGCCCCATAACATGGCGGACACACCCCTGATGCTCCATAACATGGCGGACGCACCCCTGATGCCCCATAACAAGGCGGACACACCCCTGATGCCCCATAACATGAGACGCACCCTTGATGCCCCATAACATGACGAACGTACCCCATAACATGATGAACGCACCGCTGATGCCCCATTTATAATTATTAACATGACGAACGCACCATGGATCCAACATAAAACAGCGGATGCACCTCGATCCCTTTCATAACTTGGCGGATGCACCCCTGATGCCCCATAATATGGCGGATCCCCCCCCCCCAATAACACAATGGACACACCCCTGATAACCCCATAACAGTCGACGCACTCCTGATCCCCCATAACACGGCAGACGCACCCCTGATCTCCCCCCCCCATTACGAGGCAGACGCACCCCTGATGCCCCCCATAACATTATGAACGCACCCCTGATGCCCCCCATAACATTGCAGAAGCACCCCTGATGCCCCATAATATGGTGGACACACCCTGCATAACACAATGGATATCCCCATAACAGTGGACGCACCCCTAATCCCCCGCCATAACACGGCAGACGCACCCCTGATCCCCCCCATAGCACGGTGGACCCTACCCTGATCTGCCATATGTATGACTGCTTGGCTGTATGGGGACAGGAGGGATGAGCTGCTGCCAGACCCCTTTGTGTCGTCTTATCTCACAAAGAACCAAAGGGTCGGACAGTTTTAATCTAACCTGTCCGATTCTCCTCTGCTCCTAAGATCTGGCGAGTCGGAAAGCCGCCATATGGTTGGCCAATGTTTGACTAAAGTCCCGGATCCGGGAAGCCGTTTGCTGAGAGCTGCTCTAGTTTTTGCCGGCTTGTGAGGGAAAATTGTATATATATATTATTTTTTGTATTTTTTGGCTTTGTTTTTATCCCTTTTCTAGCAAAATTGCCTCTCTGCAGGACTTTATATAGACAAAAATTGATTTAGCGTGACCCTGCCGAGCTGATATTTTGTTAGGAAGTGACTTGTCCGTCTTGTCTCAGGCAGACAGCTAAAGCTTCTTTGTCCAGTACTGTGACCGCAGATGAGAGTACCCCCAAGATGTCCCGTCCCTGTCTCCAGCATGCCCGGACTGCCATCAGTTATTTGCCATCGATGTCCATAGACATTTCCATTACTTGCCCTGTACTTTCCCTACATCTTACACAATACTGTCCATCCCTGATCATGATGGCTGTAAGAAGCTGCTACAGTCCTGTGCAGGGTTGGTGATGGGCGAGCAGTCAGTGGTGGTCAGCACCATGTGGCGGCTGCCGAGCTGGATCAGGCAGTATTGGGGGTGAGAGAGAGGTCACTTGTTAAATAATTGCACCAGGGAGAACAGGTTTCCAGCTGACTGAGTCCTGACCACTAAATTATACAGGAGCTCAGACAGTGCGAGTTACCTGTCTGCGGCGCACTGCATGCTGGGAAACTGCTGCCAGTACGAGTGCCATCTGCCCCTGCTGCCCACAGAGGGTCCGAGCACTTATTGATTTGAGGTCGGGGGGAAGAGTATGTGATTTGTAATTGAGTAGGGCAGGAATGGGGAACCTTCGACGCTCCAGCTGTAGCAAAACTACAATTCCCATCTTGCCTGGACAGCCAAAGCTTTAGCTTTGGCTGTCCAGGCATGATGGGAATTGTAGTTTTGGAACAGCTGGAGGGCCGAAGTTCCCCCATTACTGTTGTAGGGGGTTGCTAGTACTTACAACCCTGTCCCTGGATCCGCTGCGGCCATTTTAGTTAAGCTAGTTCCCTATCCTTACATCCCTGTTCTTGCCCTTACCCCTAGAACTAGTGCCTTCTCACCTCTATATTGCCCTCTTCCTTTAATTTAAAGGCGTGGTTCACCATTTTTCTTTCTTTCAATTAAACAGGTGCCAGAGATTTGTAATTTACTTCCATTAAAAAAAAAAAAAATCCAGTTTTCCAGTACTTATCAGCTGCTGTATGCCCTGTAGTAAGAGGAGTATTCTTTACAGTGTTCTCTGCTGCCACCTCTGTCCATGTCAGGAACTGTCCAAAGCAGCAGCAAATCCCCATAGAAAACCCCTCCTGCTCTCCAAACTGGTAATAATACCACTTACTGCAGGACATACAGCAGCTGATAAGTACTGAAAGACCACCTGTACGCCAATATATATATTATATTGTACTGCTGGATACACCTGAGTGCTCTCACATATCCCTCTGCATGAAACACACCCAGATCCTCGCTCAGCCGCTCACAGGCCACGGTCGCCCACAGGAAACGCTTTCTTTGCATTGTTATTGTGTACAATGGTGTAATTGCCGTCTTTGCTTCTTTTTCCCATTAACTTATATAGTGCAGTTTTCTCCTTGTTTGAAGTCATCTACTGAGCGTGACTCGCAGGAGGTGACCCATGGCCATCACATGCCCCCCCCCAGTGTATGTGCTAACCTTACTGTGCGGCTCCTATAGAGGAGGAGAATGTGCTTACATACATACATACAGGCCGCCATACATCCACAACAGCTACGAGCCATGGCCGTGTCTCCCAGTACACATGTATACTCAAGAAGGGAAATAAGACGTCTTTACTGCTCCTGCTTATCCAGTACCCCTCTGTTTGCCTACATCTGTTGGGTGGCCCCCATACACCTTATACTGTAGGCCAAACCTGCCTCAACCTGGTTATTTTGCCTTTAAAATCAACAGGAGATTTGTAATTTACTTCTATTAACATCTCCAGTCCTCCAGTACTTATCAGCTGCTGTATGTCCTGCAGGGAGTGGTGTACTCTTTCCAGTCTGACACAGTGCTCTCTGCTGCCTCCTCTGTCCATGTCAGGAACTGTCCAGAGCAGGAGAGGTTTCCTATAAGGGATTTGCTGCCGCTCTGGGCAGTTCCTGACATGGAGAGAGGCGGCAGCAGAGAGCACTGTGTCGGACTGGAAAGAATTCACCACTTTCTGCAGGACATACAGCAGCTGATAAGTACTGAAAGACTGGAGATTTTTAAATAGAATTAATTTACATATCTATATAAACTCTTATTTACCAGTTTATTTGAAAGTAAAAAAAAAATCACCATATTTCCCCTTTAAATACTTTATATAGTCACCTATTGTAGTAGTTCTAGGCAAAACAGGTGGCCCATAAGGATTTTTAAATATAAGTAAGTTACAAATCTCTGGCACTTTGTGGCACCATATGATTTGAAAGAATTTTTTTCTCGCTGGAGTACCCCTTTAAAGGTCGGTGTCAGTAGTAATCCTAAAGGTCGGTGTCAGTAGTAATCCTATCAGGGTCCGGAGCTGCATGAGCCTTTAAGGATCGATAGGCCTTAGAAATGTTAGATTCAGTAAAGGACGCAGCTTAGGAATCCACTGAGGAGGAGATTTAGTTGGGCGCAGGATCTGTGTTTTTAATTGGAAACCATCAGCAAGCAGGTAAGCGGTTATACAGCCTGTATGAGTTCCATTAAGTCCAGCTTATTCCTCCCCGCCATGTAACCCGCTCTCAGTCTCCTCGCAGTTTCAAGGTAAATAGATTTTGGAGCGTGGGAGGAAAATTGAGAAGTGTGATGAAATTTTATAGAAATGTAGAGAAGGCAGGAGGACAGAGGTGGCAGCAGGGCGACGGCACCAACCTATCCCCCCGCAACATTTACATTATGGGGGAAAAAAAGACAGAACAAAAACAGTGTAACCAGATCCTCACATTCCTCCGGCGCTCAGAGGAAATTTGAAACACAAATAATGTGGGGACATATCGGGACGGAGCAAGGTGAAATACGGATCAAGGTCGAGGAGGGAGAGAAGAGCTCCGAATCCTCTAAGGGAGACAGATTCTAACATTCTGCCTGCCTGAAGCCACCACAGGGGGGAGCTCTATGCATACAGCTGCTACTGAACTCGGGGTCCTTGTCACTTAGACTTAAAGGGATATTCCACTCAAACATAACTTTTGATAGGTTGCTGCCCGTGGTGAGACTAACAATTCCTTCCATACTTATCTACTCAGTCTCCTTCTCTCAGTTCTGAGCTGCTGCTTTCTGCTAAAGACACAAAAATCTGTGTGTGAGCTTTTCTCTGCTTCTCCCCCTCCTTCTGAGACGGCTGATGTAAACAAGTCTCTGGCAGGCTTTATCTGCAACATTGCAGCTTCTTTGTAATGTCGGGAGGAATAATCACGGAGTTCATCAGCAACCCAACTTCAGAATAACCCTCCTAATATTACAAAGAAGCTTAAAAGTTGCAGATAAAGCCTGCCAGAGACTTGTTTACATGAGCAGTCTCAGAAGGGAGGGGAGGAGGGGGAGACAGAGAGAGAAAGGCTTACACACAGATTTGTGTGTCTTCAGCAGAAAGCAGCAGCTCAGAACTGGGGGAAGGAGACTGAATAGATAATAACAAGTATTGAAGTAATTGTTAGTCTCACCATGGGCAGCAACATATGAAAAGTTATGTCGGAGTGGAATACCCCTTTTTACGGGCTGATTATAGCCAACGTGCTTTTGGCCGATAATCGACCTGTGTAAAAGTGCCAGTGATCAGCAGATGAGCAGGAAGATGCCCGATCTACAGCTGATCGGATCTTTTGACCGACGGTAAAATTTATTGTTATTGGCTGCACATCCCTTTGTGTAAACAGGAGATGTGCGGCTAATAACAATGAATGTTAATGGTCGCACAAACAATACAGTGGTCGTTCGTGCGGCCTGACGATCAAGTGCCTCTTTTAAAGGATCGAAGCCAGTTTACGGCCATGGACGCGCAAAAAGTGGTGAATGTAAAAAGGATCCTTAGTCTTAAAGTGTACCTGTCATCATAAAAAACTTTTTACTTGACAGAAGTTTTGATCGGTTCGGATCTGAGTGTTCAGTCTTGTACTGATCAAGAGAATGAGCTGGGAGAGGACTGTGCTACAGCGCAGTCCGCTCTCTGTTGTGTGTCATGGAAAAGAGTCAGGCTCCATAGACTTACATTAGGCATCCGACACGTGACGTGACGTGACAGAGCCAGGCGAGGACAGCCCTTAGCGCAGTCTTCTTCTGGGTCGTTCTCACGACTGGTACAGGTCTGAACATTCAGACCCATTAAAAATTTTTTAAATAATACAGGTACACTTTAAGCTTTAAAACAGTCTGAATCTGGATGTTCAGACCCCCACAGATTGTTAGACCTGGAAGAAGTGCTTGGCAAAGCACTTCACTCCATGACTGGCTGCAAATCTCCATACTACTGCAGACTGTGGGTGTGTTCACACTGAGGAATTGAAGAGGAGGAAAGTTTTCCGCTTCAAATGTCCTCCTTTTCAGCTCTGGCAGAATAGGCATCGAATTCGAGCGGAAATTCAAAGCCACAATGAACAGGATTTCTCAAGAGGAATCCACCCAAAGAATTGACATGGCGACTCTTTGGGCGGAAAGCAGATCCGCAGTGGAACATACTGGGGGAGATATATCAAACATGGTGTAAAGTAAAACTGGCCCAGTTGCCCCTAGCAACCAATCAGATTCCACCTTTCATTTTCCAAAGAGTCTGTGAGGAATGAAAGGTGGAATCTGATTGGTTGCTAGGGGCAACTGAGCCAGTTTCACTTTACACCATGTTTGATAAATCTCCCCCACTGCGTGTAAATTCTGCTGTAAAGAATCCATTAAACAAAATAGATAGATTGTTAGAAAGGGTTCAGTTTCCCTGCAGCGTAACCAGTGGGGAAACAAAGAATTACACAGTGTCCATTCATAATAATGCAATGCAGGACAGGATAGGTCCTCCAGAGAGGGAGACGCTCTTTGTTACCATCTTTCCCAGATACAGATTGGGGTATGGAGAGTTTAGTGAAGGGAGGGCTGGGGGAGGGGGGATATGATTATATTATATATATATATATATATAGTGACTGTTGTCGGTGTACACGCTGAGGATTAGGGGTAATGCTGAATATGAGGCTCCATTCAGTGAGCACTTTATGCTGAGATGTGGGAGAATACACAACAATAGCCGCATTAAGACAAAAGCCGCATTTGTATGGATTGAGGGCCGGTGCGGGGCAGGGGCTCCTGGGAGGCGGCTCGGGAGGCCCCCTCTATTATGACAATAATTGGATTTTTGGTTGATTGAGCCGAGAGATTTGGGACACGAGTTGGGGGGTGAGGCCGGATGGGAAGATTTCACAATGAGGAAAAAGCGACCTAAATTGATGATGAAGCAGAGAGCGGCGGCCGACATAATCCCATCAGCCGGGAGCCAGGGCCGAGGTTACGCTGCGAGACAATGGCGACCGCTTGTTTGTGTGTTTAGTGTGAGCCGCAATGGATTGGCTGAGGATTTGTACAACGGAACAGCGATTGTAGTGTCATCAACCAATGTGGCAGATTTTAGAGCCTCTACTTCTGAATGGCAGATCTGACTATTGAATTCAGAAGCCTTGGAAAGCTGGGTTATAGCTTTACTAAAAAAAAAAAATTAATCAGCTGCTGTATGTCCTGCAGGAAGTGGTCTATTCTGATAGGGTGTTCTCTGCTGCCACCTCAGTCCATGTCAGTAGCAAATCACATAGAAAAACTCTCCTTCTCTGGACAGTTCCTGATAGGGTGCTCTCTGCTGCCACCTCAGTCCATATCAGAATAGACCACTTCCTGCAGGACATACAGAAGCTGATAAGTCTTGGAATATTTGAGATTTTTAAATATAAGTCAATTACAACTCTGTATAACCTTCTGACACCAAAGAATTTTTTTGTCCGCCGTAGTTCTGGTTTATGCCCCAAATTTTTTAATATTTTTATTTAGAATTTTTTATGCCCTAAATGAGAAAAAATCCACCATGACGACTTCCTTGTAAGATCTGAGCTGTTTTCTTCCAGATTCTCAATGGATTAGATAAAAGTAACATAATAGATCCCCATGAAGTTTTACTGGCCCTGACATAAAACATGAGCCCGGCCCCAGTTGGTGTCATCCCACAATCGGACTTGGCTCTTTGACCTTCCACGGATCGTAAAAGTCAGAGGCGTAAAATTGTCTGACTGTGATCTTAGGAGGAGCCTTGGAGGGGGGGGGGTGCACAGAAGGGGTTACAGAAACATAAACTGAGAAGACACAGAGCAACTGATGGAAAGAGACGTCCCATATAAATCAATGGTAGAGTGACAGCGAGGTCAGGCAGTCTTCTGTAAAGGTGAGGGATTGTAGTGGTGTGAGCCGACAGAAGCCATGCCTTATATATACACAACGGAGCCAAAACCTCGGGGAAGACGGCGCGGGAATTATCTGTATCACTAAAGCCTCAGATCTGTGGAAAATTCCCAAACTAAGGGCCCTATTCCACCGGACGATTATCGTTCAGATTATCGTTAAATCGTTCAAATCTAAACGATAATCGTTCGGTTGAAATGCAGTTAACGATTAAGGACCTAACGAGAAATCGTTGATCGCTTTATAAGACCTGGACCTATTTTTATCGTTGCTCGTTTGCAAAACTTGGCAAATTGTTTGCATTGAATAAGAGGTCGTTTGGTCGTTCGCAGTAGATACGAACGCAATAGTGAAGAAATAGCGAAGAAAAAAACGATCGCAAATACGATCATAAGTAACGATTATCGTTCCATGGAAATGAGTGAACGTTTTCAGGTCTTTCGCAATAGCGGTCTTTTGAGTTCGTTAATCGTTAACTATTATGCGAACGATAATCGTCCAGTGGAATAGGGCCCTAAGGGTTCTATTACTCGGGCCGATGGGGGCCCGACATTAACTGTAAACGAGCGCTGATCTGCTAGATCGGCGCTCGTTTACTGGGCCTATTACACGGCCCGATAATTGTTTAAAAAGGGCTGCATGGACATAGTTACCGATGTCCTTGTAGCCCTTGCTTAAACTCTATACATTACCTATCCATGCTGCAGGGCTCCTCTTGCGCTCTGTTTCTCCCCTGGTCCTGCATGCTGCATCTCTAGAGCAGCCTGTCTGAGCTGACAGGCTGCTCAGCCAATCACTGCCCGCGCTGGTCCCGGCGGCCTGTCGGGTCAGACAGGCCGCTCTGAAGCTGCGGCGCGCGGGACCCAGTGAGAAGCAAGAGCGCAGGAGGAGCCCTGGACCATGGATAGGTAATGTATAGAGTTTGGGAATAGTCAGCCGCCGGCAGCGAACCGCTATTACATGTAGCAATGCGCGGTCGGCGCCTGACAATTATAGGTCCAAACCTATATCAACGATCAGCCGATGATCGTTGTGTTTATTACACGGAGTGATAATCGTCCGGATAGGGCCGATTTTGCCAAATATCGTTCCGTGTAATAGGGCCCTAAGGGCCACGATCACAGCCTGGCAGTAGTAGTTAGTAACATAGTAACAACCTATTCTAGAATTGGGAAGGTGTCTCAGTTTAAAGGGGTATTCCGGAGAAAATAAGACAGTTTTCAAATCAACTGGTGACAGAAAATTATATAGATACGTAGATGACTTCTATTTAAAAATCTCAAGTCTTCCTGTACTTATCAGCTGCTGTTTGTCCTGCAGGAAGTGGTGTATTCTTTCCAGTCTTATACAGTGCTCTCTGCTGCCACCTCTGTCCATGTCTGGAACTGTCCAGAGCAGGAAAGGTTTTCAATGGGGATTCGCTGCTGCTCTGCTCCTCTTTATTCCCATGAGATCCACCACTCTCTATCTCTTTACATTTGTGTGTTTATATTGTTCCTTCTATTATACTAGGTCTGTGAGCGAGTTGATGATTAACAGTATGACTCTGTTATGTGTTCCCTTCTTCTCGTAACCGGCTTACAGGTCTCCTGGTTATGTAAAGGGAGGGAGGAGACCAGTTCAGCCTTCCATGGGTAGAGGAACTAAGTGGATTACCTGTGACATAAGTCCATGATTACATTTCAGAGGATGTCATCAATACAACGGCTCCCGTTATACCCGCTCGGAAATTACTATATATTATATATTTTTTTTTTCCCCTCCAGTTTTTAAAATCTACTATCGGCGCTTACATGGTGTCTTATGACTAACACCATAATCCAGCTATCCAGTACTGATAGATAGATAATAGATAGGAGATAGATAGATAGATAGATAGATAGATAGATAGATAGATAGATAGATGTGTGTGAGGCTAAGGCTACTATTCTACGAAGCGATTTTTCGACGATTAATGATAAACGATTTCTAACGACCTGAAATCGTTCACCCAATTACACAGAACGACTATAGTCACCTATGATCGTTCTTGCTGTCCTTCTGTCGTTGCTACTGCGAACGACGTCTTATTACCTGCGAACGATTTGCAAACAATCAACGATAAAAATTGGTCCAAATTCTATCAAACGGCCAACGATTTCTCATTGGCCGTTTAATCGTTGTCTGCTATTACAGTAAACGATTTTAGTTCAAATGCAAACGATCTAACGATTTTTTAAAATGATAATCGTCCTGTGTAATACCACCCTAAGGCTAGAGAGAGTGGTAATTCACACACACACAAAAAAATAAAATAAACAAACTGGTGCCAGAAAGCTATATAGATTTGTAATTTACTTCTATTTAAAAATATCCAGTCTTCCAGTACTTGTCAGCTCCTGGAGGTCCTGCAGGAAGTGGTGTGTTCTTTCCAGTCTGACACAGTGCTTTCTGCTGCCCCCTCTGTCCATGTCAGTAACTGTTTAGAGCAGCAGCAAATCCCAATAGAAAAACTATCCTGCTCTGGACAGTTCCTGACATGGACAGAGGTGGCAGCAGAGAGCACTGTGTCAGACTGATACAGCAGGGCATACAGCAGCTGGAAGACTGGAGATTTTTTTTAAGTAGAAGTACATTACAAATCTTGTTTCAGTTGATTTGAAAGAAGAAATAAAATCTCTAGAGTACCCCTTTAACTAAAGATAATAAGCAGTGACTAACCTATAATAGTAATAACTGGTATGTAGCCCCAAACCCTGCCCCCTAGTGTTCAAAATATCATAAAGAGTGTTGTGATTCTCTAAGGCTCGGCAGCTGGTTCCAGGCCGACATTATTCTTGTGACGTAGACGGCTCGGGCTGACATCTGCGGCTCGCTCTCTGATTAGATCGCTTACTCTGACAGATGCTTGAAGCTCTCTCCTCGCCGTTTTACTTACAGTTAATAACATTTAAGGATATAGGATTGGTCCCATCCATCTTGTTCAGCTCTGTAGGGCTCTCGTGGGGCCGGCGTAGTGTTATGGTAAATGCCTTGCAGTAATCACTCACTGCGGGGTTCCTCTCAAGCTGAATATTTATTCGCCTTCACGTGGTGCCGGCCATTGTACAAAGGGTTAGACGGTTCGGCGTATTCCCGGTATGCATTTATATTGGTTATTTTGCTATGTCTGAAATTCATTCATTAAGTCCCATTGCTGCAGATGTATAATATCCAGCGACTGAGCTTCATGGCATGGGTGTCCATGGCTGAGCAACTGCATGCAAGCTTTACACCCCCCCCCCCCCCTTCTATTACAGCAAACTGGTGTAAAGTAGAATTGTCTTAGCTGCCCCTAGCAACCAATCAGATTCCACCTTCCATTTTTCAAAGCATCTGTGGGGAATGAAAGGTGGAATCTGGTTGCTAGGGGCAACTGAGCCAGCTCCACTTTACACTATGTTTATATGGTGTCACATTCTAGACATATAGGGGGAGATTTATCAAACATGGTGTAAAGTGAAACTGGCTCAGTTGCCCCTAGCAACCAATCAGATTCCACCTTTCATTTTCCAAAGAGTCTGTGAGGAATGAAAGGTGGAATCTGATTGGTTGCCGGGGGCAACTGGTCCAGTTTCACTTTACACCATGTTAGATAAATCGCCCCCATTTGTCCCATTATAAGCCAGTCTGTCAGCCAAGGGGTTAATGTAGTGCGTACTAGTCAATCATGTCAGTCAATGTGACAGCTATAATCGGCGCGCTTCCTGTATAAGGAGAAAGTACGGGGAGCAAAGGTGAATTCTGTCTCCCGGGGATATGGCGGCTTACGCATTCCGCATATAGAAATGTATACAGAAATATTTGTGAGTGTTACGACACGACTCTGCACGCGGCAGCCGCTCTGTTTAGGATACAGTTTCCATTGACGAACCCTTAGTCATTGTGAAGAGTGCCGGACTATCTATAGGTTCACAAACAAGAGTTCCCAGACTATCTATAGTCATAGGTTCACAAACAAGGGTGCCTGGACTATCTACAGGTTCACAAACAAGAGTCCCTCCAGATGTATTGGACACTAAGGGCCCTATTCCACGGGACGATTATCGTTCGCATAATCATTAACGATAAAAAATCTCAAAAGACCGCTATTGCGAACGACCTGAAACAGTTCACCCATTTACACGGAACGATGATCGTTACTTATGATCATTCTTGCAGTCGTCTTGTCGTTGCTATCGCGTTTGTCGCTACTACGAACGACGTCTTATTCCATGCGAACGAGCAACGATAAAAAGCAATTAAGCTATCAACGATTTCTCGTTCCTCGTTTAATCGTTAACTGCTATTCAACCGAACGATTATTGCTTTGTTACGAACTATAATCGTCCCGTGGAATAGGGCCCTTAGTCATTGTAAAGAGTACTGGACTATCTATAGTCATAGGTTCACAAACAAGTGTGCTTCCAGACATATGAAACACTTAGGATGAGTTCACACACTGGGGAGGAGGAGGAGGATGGAAAGTTTTATATCGCTCTCCTTGGTTTTTATTCACATTCATGTTATCTAGTAGCTGCATTTACAATTATGTCGGCTTCAGAGCTGAAATCTCCAAGCATTCCTTGCAGGTTCAGTGTCTTCGCAGATACTGCAACTAATATCTTCCCTGATCTTATTCAGCCAATTTGCACACTCGGAAGTTTTAGGGTGCCTTCACACGTAGCGGATTTGTCAAATCTGCTGCGGATCCGCAGCGGATTTAATGGCGCGGACTTGATGCTGTGTTCATTCATTTAGTCAAATCTGCTGCGGAAAATCCGCTACGTGTGAAGGCACCCTTAGGCATTGTACAGTATATACACAGTGATCCCACCAGCAGAATAGTGAGTGCAGCTCTGGGGTATAATACAGGATGTAACTCAGGATTAGTACAGGATAAGTAATGTAATGTAATGTATGTACATAGTGACCCCACCAGCAGAATAGGGAGTGCAGCTCTGGAGTTTAAGGCTATGTTCACACAGCGTAAAAGTACGGCCATTGTTGTCATTGGCAACAACGGCCGTACTTTGTACGGTGTGGAACACTGCCTATTGTGCTAGGGGATCCCGGCCGGAGCATGTACACATCGCATATGTTTCGGCCGGGATCCCATGCGGCGCCGCAAAGAACTGCCATGTCAAGACCTCTCAGTTCACACAAAGCGAACGGCTCCGGACGCTTGCTTTATTGTGTGCTATAAGAGTTCTGATGCGGTGTGCGCACGGATGCACCTGCATCAGAACACTGCGGCCGGAAAGATCATCCGGCCGGTAGTGCAGTACCGACCAAGATGATCTTTGCAGAGACCGGCCGTTCAGTGACCCGGCCGGGTCACAGAACGGCCGGTCTCTTACGTAATGTGAACATAGCCTAATACAGGATGTAACTTGGGATGAGTACAGGATCAGTAATGTATGTACACAGTGACCCCACCAGCAGAATAGTGAGTGCAGCTCTGGAGTTGAATACAGATAGGCACATACAGATTGATAATTTTTTATATAGAGTCTAGATATGGGCCATTCTATGGTCTTTAGGCTTCAGAATAGAGCTGTAAATGAAGCCCTAGTGGGGATCAGCACTTGCCGTGTCCTATTGCAGGATAAACCACTCATGCTGTTATAGTATTGAGCCCAGCACAGATTTTTACAGTGGAGTTTCCTTTTGAGTAACAGCAAACAGAGATGCCGAGAGGCCTATCGTACAATGTGTGTGTTTAGTTTCTTAAACCGTAGTACCCCTTTAAGTCTTCCAGAAGTCAGCAGAACGGGTTAAGTGGCGTCAGCGCACAGTGCCAGTGGTTGGCGGAGTCGATCACAGTTGGATGCTGACTTTCTGTGCCTCTGCTTTTACTCCTTGCAAAGTGGAAAGAATTGGAAATCCAATTTCAAATTGAAATTCCAGCGAGCGGCAGATCTGAGAGCCGAGATTTAATGGGAACTTTATAAAAAAAAAAAAAAAAAAAAAGAAAAATAGACATTCAGCCTGTGCAAGTAAAGAAGCTGTCATGTCAATGTTTCAGAGAGCCGTCGTGCCTCCATGTCCCCTGCCGCTTATCTCTATTTTACCGCCGCCTTTTGATCTTGTCATCCGCCCATTCTGATTAAAGCTCGAGAAAGGACTGCGAATTTCTTCCTACAAAAGAGCAGCCATCAGATGCCCATCATCACCCGTATTATGTGACTGTGACATATGCCGCAGTATACAGTCCAGTCACATCAGTCCTGACTCAGGGAGCCTGCAGTCTAATGGCCCAGTATCCGGTATGGATGCGGCATAATGGTGCACCCATATGAATTTGAATTCAAACCGAAGAATTGGCATAAATTGTAGCCAAAATAAACATCCGTTCTTAGAATAAGGACCCTGTACTTTCATGCTGCCCGAACCACAAATTATTGGGTTGGTTTCTCCCTGTCCCCCCAGCTTTGCTTGATAGATCTCATTTAGATGTATGAAGAGATCCTTCAACCATGACTGGTTAGGTGGGGAGATGCCATTGAAGATTTCCTTGATGACTTATGGCTCGGGTAGTATGGATTGTATGGGGTATTCCAATCTCGATATGCCGTAAATGTCTGAAGGGTACAGGTCTCAGAGGTGGGACCATCATCTACCTCAAGATCGAGGGCCCCTTCCTGCTTACTGTCTTTGAAGGTAGGACACCAAAAACAGAAGATGTTTGGATATGACATGGATGACTAGATATGAATATTTGTTTAATAAATGTGGGGACCTCCTAATCCCGACAAATCTTTGGTGAAAAATATGCTTGTGGATCATGTGTAAGACGCCATGTTAATGTCTATTAGAAATGAACGCAAGACAAGCATGCTCGAGTCCAATCGTTCCTCATTTAAATATGGGTGACTGAAGAAGTTGGATGCAGACCAGGAAATCATAGATACAGCCTATGGCTATATCCATGTTTTCCCAGAGGACTCCATCTAACTTCTGCCACCAGTGTTGACCGAGGAGCATGCTCGAGTAACGTTCATCTCAAGTGCCCGTGTAATCGGATGGATTGCGCCATCATTTGTGTTGGGCTTCATATGAAAATGCCGGACTATAGAGATTCAGTACAGTCCTCTAGATGTCTCTAAAGGTTTATAGCCTCATAGTAGGCCACGTGCATGAGAAAAATTCAATGTACACGTGTAAAAAATTTTCAGGTGGGAGAATCCATAGTTATGACGACCATATGGTAACACGAGGGTATCAGTGACTTTCACCAGGACTGGAAACTATTACCTCTCACATGTAACATTCCACCGGACTCCTAAGAATATTCTGGAATTTTTTTCTTTTTTGCGCAGGAATTCTTTATTTTTCTATGTGAAATTAATGAGGGTCTTCGATAGAGGAACATGGGCTGAGTCAGCTTTTTCTTTATCCGAGCTGTCAGAAACTGGCCAAGCATGACGACACGGTACACGCGGGCTGGCGGAGTGTTACAGCTTCAGATGACCTTTTTTACTCTCTTCGCACCATTGGGAAAACCAATTCCCAGTTCAGTTCATTCCCGTAATCTCTCGGCTGCCATTTATTTTCCAGCCTTCATTGTTCCTCACCCTGTTTCTCCCCCCCGGAGGAGAAGTCTTTAGCCTCACACATTACTTAGCACATTAGCACGTTACACGTTACTTTGTAATTGAAAACAAAAATTGAGTTTTGGGGATGGGGGAGGGGGGCCGGGTGGAGGCGGCATGTCACTCTCCATACAAAAATGAATTTGGACTTTGAATAGAAGACTCGGGTAGAAAGCGTCTCGCACACTGTTTTCATTCCAGTCACTCAAGAAGCCTAATCCTTCTAAGGCACCGCGCAGACTGTGAAGTCAGATCCCACTGTTAATTTGCCTTGATACCTTCCCCAACTCAAAGACGTCGCAACCTCTAAAAGTTTTCGCCAACTTCAACTTTTTTTTCGTCTAGTTGTTTAAATAAGGATGATCTTGTAATGAAGTTATTGACACTTCAATTTACTGGTAACAGCCCGATGGCAGATGCCGTGGCCGATCCTGGGAATCGACATTCATCAAATTATTCTCATTTTAGCTTTTTGATTCTCTTGGGAATACACGGCTCTGTAGTTTGCTGGTGAGGAGTCAATTTTAGAACAACTAACCAAATTGGGTGGAGGTGGGGGGTTACCAAGGGTTTACTCGCTTTCACATTCCATACCCGATACCGGATGAGTCCGAGCGGAGTTTAGAGTCTTTTTAGATTAGGTGGCGACTGTAGAGACTGTGGCACCTAACTACACTTGGTACATCGAAGTGAAAAGCCACAATGTAAGAGGGGTAAGTGTACTGGTAAGTAAGGGACCTATTACAGGGAGCGACCACGCATCGCTACATGTAATAGCTGACAATTGCCCAAACACCTGATACCTTACCTCTCCTCGCTCCCGGTCTTCTCTTCTGAAAGGTAAGGTATCAGGTGCCAGATTATCGGGCCGTCTAATAGCTCCAGTAAACGAGCGCCGATCTAGCAGATTGGCGCTCATTTACTAAAATGATCGGGACGGAGGTTGCCTGTGTAAAAGGGCCCTAAGAATTGGGGTGCTGAATCACTGAACTCTAGAGGCACCAAACCACTGAATAATTTGGGGACCAAATTGCTCGATTCAGGTTTGGCGAACATTGTCGAACCAGAACATTCTGGCATCTCCGCTTCACACTATTTAAGCGGAGATGCCAAAATTTTCAGGTTCAGCAATGTTCGCCAAACCTGAATGCTCATTCAACATGAATAGGCTGTATCCATGTTTCCAGGGCTCCCTAGGGCTGCATCTAACTTCTGCAGCCGCGGGGAGTCAAATGCCAAGTGTTCAGGATCAGAGAACATTGCTGAACCCGAACAGTCCTGCATCTCCGCTCAACACTAGCGGTATCCCGACTAATCCCTGCATGGTCCCTACTGATATTTGCTTCCTGGTCCCATCTCAAGGAAATTCTTGCTTAGCCAATAAAGTGACCAAGGTAGATTACCACTGTGATTGGCAGAGAAGAAGGTGGGGATCAGGCAGCTAACCTGCCCCTTTCTTTATATAGTAGTAATACCAAATAACTAGACATTGGGATTGGGATACTTAGGAACTAAACCAGTGGATTTGACATTTGCAGCACCTAATCATTGGATTAAAGGTGTTAACCCTTCATATACCCAGGGTGGGGGTGTCTAACCACTGGACACCAGATACACATAACAATAAAGGAACATTTGCTGAGAATCGGTGACAGGTGACTATTCTCCACACATTGGAGGAGACCACGTGGGCTCCATATATAAAGCATAGGATACTCTGATACATCGTCCTTCTCCCCTTCCATGACCCGCCGCCTTTGCTCAGTTATGAGAATTATATTAAAGTGAATACAATGTTGTTTCGCTAAATGCGCTTCATCTCCGCCTCATTTGCTTTACAATTAATGGTACACCGCGGAGGCGTCTGCGGGCGATAACAATAATAGTAATGACAATGATGGAGTCAGCGATGCCAGGGCTGCGGCCGAACTCTCATTGTGCGCAGTGAAAAGACTTCCATTGTGCACTTTGGCAGAGAACCTGAGAAAATCATTTTATGAAGGCGAGATAATAAGAAAACTGAAAATCTCTGCTCATAATAAAAAAAAGTGGTTTCCAGCAGATAAAACCGTAATGGATTAAACCGTCCTATGGGGAGGAAGTACCAGCCACATGACAGCCCACATACCCCCTTGAAGTTGGCACTGCAAATTGCTTTTTATGCTTTTCATTCTTATTCAGAATCCTACACTTGAAAGCTGTCGGCCTACTGCAATTTTAACAGTGCCAATATAGCTGGATGGGGCAGGAAAGTTCACTAACAGACTAGACAACATGGCTGGAGGTATAGGAGTCGGCGCACATCCACCAGCGTCACCCTGAGATGCTCTTTTGTTTCTCAGAATCTACCCGACGTGTTTTTGTGGTTGCCTTTTGTGAACGAGCGGCTGATAGTTTCCCACCGTAGTCTTTGATTGATAAGGTACTGAACGGGATGCGGAGGCGATGTGACGGGGCGGGTGTGATTTAGGGCCCACTCTTTTTGGTTAAGGGCCTGGAAGGGAGCAGATGCCGCCATCTCTAGATCATTTGTGGATCTACAGTCTTATCTGCACGTTTCCAAGATCCCCGCTGTCTCCGGCCAAAGCGAACAATTAGTGGAAGGCAAGTGAATCACGCTTCCGTGCCATCTGTGTCGTGCCATTGTCTGGCAGACAAAGAGACCTGAGAATGGCTGCCTGCGCTGTCTAAAAGACAGTGATTAACTCGGGATGATACAGCTATCCCCCTATGTGGAGATCTGTGTGACCACCGCTAATGGCAGCAGCCATGCCACCTTCCTGTGCCAGTCATGTGTCTATGGCGGATGTCCAAATTCTAGTGTGGGCCCCCTCCTCAGGCTAGGAAAGTGCGTAGAATGTGAATTTGCATTGTAAAAAGTTTAAATAAAATGTTTAAAAACTGCAAAGTTTGTTAAATAGATCGGTAGGTAGACCCCCTATAGACATGTCCAGTCCCTTGTATATGTCCAGGACACATGGCGAAGTCGGCTCTATCCCGCAGTGTCCTCTCTCTCATCTTCCTCTCCTCCCAGTTTGACGCGTTTCTCAGATTCTCTGTGTATCCTTGCTGTGTCTTATCTCAGGGCTGGAGATGCCCCCGCTCGGAGGGTAACGTCTTCTATCATCTCCAAGGAGATCTGACTAATATGCAGGAATGAGTCTATTCTCTCTTTACTCTAGAAAGGTCACACTAGGGCCCGGGGATGAGATGTTTGGGAATGGCGGAATTAGTGAATGAGAAGCGATAACCATTCACGTCTATAAATTTCAGTAGTACTGAATGGCAAACAATGGGCTGTTTATTGTCCACAATGGATTACGGCTAATTGTATTATCCTGAGGTTAGCGACATGTCACCTAATGGGGGCTGCGGCCTGTGTGACTCCATCAATAGGAGGGCTATATAAACGGATTGATTTCCCATTGTCATACATTGTTTTCTCCAAGCCTTCCTCTCAGCAACTACATTACGGTATTCCTGGTTTCCCACATTCCCGGAAATAAAAGGGACATAGTGCTGGTCTAGCCGTATCAGCTTGTCCCAGTCACAGCAGTAAATAGGGCGGTGCTGTGTCTCTCCTAATATTATATGTCTCCTATAGGTCTCCATGGCAACAGACAACTGATAACACTAACGTAGTCTGAATATAACTTTAAAAAAAAAATTTATAAGTGGATATTATTGTACAGAATAGTGTAGTTGTCTATGCTGATGATGACAGATACTGGCTAGACAGAGGTCAAAAGACACACTAAGGTCTATAGTACCCCATGTATGTCAGCAGCTTTCATGGTGTACATATGTTAAACATATATCCCACAAGTGATGTGAAGATAGGCAAAGACATTTATTGGATTAGTATGAAATACAGAACAGCCAAAAATTATTTCAGGTTCAGACTACACAAGGTTTGTTGTCTGTTACCATGGAGATGCATGGTAACACTCCCAAGTCGACAGTGGAGGTCTGACAGAGTCTCCTGTTAATATTTAGAACAAGGTGGCAGTGATGCCAGGAAATTAAAGCTGTTTGAAGGGGTTGTCCACATTTTCATGCACTCTTAATATTCCGATTTAATTCTGTTCAAGATCCTGTTCCTTGGAGAGTGTTTACCAAGAGCGTCTCTCTCTCTCTGGAGGACCTGTCCTGTCCTGCATTATACAGATGGCCCTTGATTTAAATGGATGCTGTGTAATACTTCATTTGCCCTGTGGTGGTGCTGTTTCTTTACAGATAACAGCTAATCGCTGGAGGTCCCAAAAGGGGAAGACTGCGCAATCAGTTTATTCTCAAAGGACCCCTCTTACAAATTAGGATTATCCTGATAGGGGAAACCCTTTAAATTGAGAGAGAATATACAATGTCTTTCGGATTCATGAACCCCATTTGCAGTTTGCTTTACTGCCTTTTATATTAACCCCTATTTGTCCACTGGGCTACATTTCTAATACAGTACAGTGGTACCTTGGTTTAAGAGTAACTTGGATTAAGAGCGTTTTGGTTTAAGAGCTCACAGTTTTTCAAAATTGTGACTTGGTTTAAGAGCATTGCTTTGGTTTAAGAGCTCCCTGTACTGTGTGGGAGGGGGAGTGGAGGAGGGGCATGGTCTGCATAGCGGGGTCTACAGCCCTGTACTCTGACCCAGGAAGTCTCTCTCACCTTCCCAATCATAGCAGATCCACTTCAGGCTGGGGCTTACATCAGGGGACAGGACTGTGGAGGTAATCTCTCCATAGCTGTAACCCCTCTCTCCCCGGACAGAGAGTGCTGCATGTATGTGCCCATGTCCTGCTCATTCCTTTATGATCCATGCAGTCTCTGTCCGCCCTTCTGTTTCTCATCCTCTCCATTATAGGAATCTGCGGCTCCATCCTGTATCTACAAACTGCTGCTGTTTTTCTGGTTCATGCAGTTACTATACATTATACTCCACATGATATCCAGCAGTTTCTAAATCTTGTTTCATTTGTTTTACATGTTATTGAGAATAAAAAAATAATTATTTTTGGGGTGTGGAACCAATTGTCATTATTTCAATGATTTCTTATGGGAAAATTTGCTTTGGTTTAAGAGTGGATTTGGATTACAAGTACGGTCCCGGAACGAATTATGCTCGTAATCCAAGGCACCACTGTATTTAGGTCCCATTTAAGCAATGTTCTTTTGTAATATTAACCCCCACATGTCGGAGGCCGCATTTGAGGCCATTGTTTATATTGGCAGGTTTAGGGAATCCAATCCCGAAATATTCTAGACATGTGCCTCGCCTCTTATTTAGAGCTGGAAGCGCGGCCCGAAGATGAAAATGCAGATGTTCTGCTAATGAGCCCATAAAATTCCGTATTTACGGTCATCCCTCCCTCCTGACCGGTCCGCCAGAGCCGCGGCTGATTTATCTGGAGGGGAACAAAGCAAATTATGCCAAGAAACGCATTAAGAGATAAATCAGGGGCCATTACTTCAATGAGGTAGCAGGCGGAGAGGAGACACCTTAAATAATTGGGAGCAGTAAAACCCTCTTCAGGCCTCATTCGCTACAAATCACCGTGCCGCATTTCCACGCCGTCTAAAGCATTATACCCTTTGTGTAAATTTTCGGTGCCCTGAATTGTACGTTAGTAGTAAGATAAGAAAATTATGAAGAAACAGAACATATGGTTATTACAGATATTTTAATCCACCCTTAGACAACTTTAACCTGTTTCTCTGTAGCCTCCTGCAACTTTAACAAAAAAAAAGAAGAAGAAGAAGAAGAAGAAGAATGTTATATCATTTGCTTATTATAAGTGTGGTTTCTAGCCTTGTAGTTTATTTGTGTTGACCTGGTCCCAGTCTCGGGACGTGACAGGTCAAAGGGCACAGTCGACCTGTGTCATATCCAAGGACAGGAAAAATAAACTCACATGGGAGAAAGCCAGGCAGAAAAAATAAACCCAGCTGTCTAAAAATGGGAGATTCTTCTCCTAAAACTGAGGAGGGCAACATGGGTTGGAGAGACAAAAACACTTTCCACTACAAGCTAGCCCTTAACGCAGGGATGGGGAACCTTTGGCCCTCCAGTTGTTGCAAAACTACAACTCCCATCATGCCTGGACAGCCTTCGGCTGTCCAGGCATGATGGGAATCTTAGTTTTGCAACAGCTGGAGGGCCGAAGGTTCCCCATCCCTGTGTTAACGCCTTTGATAATACTAAGCCCTTATAAGTGCCGTCCGGTTTAGAAAATGTATTTTAATCACACTACTAGTTGTAACGAGTGTCTCTCATTGTGGAGGAACAATCCTGTCCTACTTAACCCAGACGGCCTATTGGTTTGAATGAGCCGTGTGTTATACCGCCTTTGTCCAGTGGCGGTGCTGCAGGGAAATTGAACACTTATCGCTGATCACTAGGTGGTCAATCATCAGGACAGCCAGTTATCAGCTTGTTCCAACTGTGTTATATGACTAATTGTACAGCAGAAAGCAGAGATACATTAGTCTATACCGATCTGCGGCCGTAACAAGGAGATAACTCCGCCAGCGCTGTCATCTTTTGTTGTGGGACTTATTATTTGATGGTGATTTAGAGTCTTGGCGGTGTAATATGTCACCTGAGTCTCTGAGGAGTGACCCGCCTGTCTAAGAGGCTGAATGTAAAAACATCTGTTCTCGCACCGCTATCTCTACACAGCAGGCTGAAGCTGAACCGTGAACCATATATAAAGAAGCGTTTAAAGGATTTAAAGGGCTGTTCCACGAAAGAGTGATAGAAAAAAATAAAATTTGCAGTTTTTCAAGTTACTTATATTATAAGAAATGTTGTGCAAATTTTTTCCTTAAACCAAAAGCAGTTACTATTTGGTGGAGGTCTGACCTATGGGACCCCCGCTAAACTCCCTAATAGGGGGTCTTTATATGAAGAGGCAGGTGGGACTGGTGGAGATGCCTGCCGGTTATGGCCCTGCAGCTCAGGTGATGTCGCCTTAGAGATACATTGCGTGTATCACTTACCAGGCGGGCGCGGACGGTCTCCGATGACAATGGATTCTGGAGCAGACAGAACTTTGTTTTATTCAGTAAGTGACTGAGGCAGGAGGGGAAATGCTTAAAATAAGCACAAACCACACAAGTGATCTGCGGTATTACATCTCCAGTCCTTGGTATGAATCTATAAACCTGGGGAATGTCGCTCGCTCCTGGATGGGAATATGATCCTGGTATATGGGCACTATGGCTGGTACTATTACATTACATTGTTATTTGAGCGCTGTATGGTATTATTTAAAGGTAACCTGTCAGATGCAAATCAGGTTTACTGTTAGATAGCCGTTAGGACAAGGAGACACAGGGTACCTTTCATATATCTGTCTGTGCTTTCAGAATTTGAAAGAGTCAAAAGAGGTGTCCCCAAGCACCTGAACTGCTGCGGGGTGTAAGGGTACTGTACACAGAACGATAATTGGCCCGATTATCGCTTCGTGTAATAAAGACAACGATCAGCCGATGATCGTTGTCATCGGCTGATCGTTGATATAGGTTAGAACCTATAATTGTGTAATAGCGGTGCGCGGCCGCCGACTGACGATCTTCATTACCTATCCACGCTCCAGGGCTGCTGCTGCGGTCCGCTTCTCTCCGGGTCCCACGCGCTCTAGCTTCAGAGCGGCCTGTCAGCTGACAGGCCACTCAGCTAATCACAGGCCGGGACTGCCGCAATTTTTCCTTAGTTTTTTTCTTAAAGAACTAAGTATTTGGACAAAGTATTTGCACGTAGATGCAACATTTCTCATCTCTTCCGTCAGGAATGTCACCCGTGTGTTTCACTCAAACATTGACATTTGACAGACCTCCCAAGCAGATGCTCTGAACACATAAATTGCCATTATAGGTTGAGTATGATTCCATGTAGATCCATAGGCGATCCAGGCATCTATATTGACTCTCATGTTTCCATAGATTTCTTTTTCCACTCAAACACCAGGATGGTGGATTATTGGCTTCCTACAGGACAGTCCACCAGTGGGCATCAGAGCAGTAGTTTTTAGGTCCTCTTTACTACGATGGACCCCAAAGAATCCTGATGGATCACGTCAAGTTTTAACGTATTAAGTATCCTTACTATAGGATTATACTATATATTGTTTTGTGTATTAAAAGATATTATGGATCATGTGACGATAGAGCTCAGCTTCTTATATTTAACGTCAAATAAAAGGGTCAGCAGTCCAAACCCTTATTCTGTTCACAGCATCCCCCACAGACTGGCATGGTGCTGGGTACAGCGGGCACAGCTATAAGGCTTCTTATAACCCTCATGCATGTCAGCAGTCAGCCTGTGCCGCCTCCGTCAGAGAACTCTCCATTGTGACACAGAAGTGAAGACTCCTCCTTGCCCACGGCACAGTTGGGAAGATGCCAAGCCGGCCAACCTGTCCTTGACTGTAGTCTTAATCCGTGCACCAGAGAGAAGTCGCAGCACTTGATCTGTAGCCGCGGGAAAGTGATTTATAAAACAAACATTCTCTACATTCTGATACCAGGCGTGCCACAGGGCAAGAGAGGCGGCCTGGGGTTACATTATACTGTAGATACATACATGTGTGCATAGATGGGTAAACGGTTTATACATTTATTTGTATATAGAGGCAATAAAAGAACATTTTTGATTGTAATTTTAATTGGTCTCAGAGATTTCATGGTTAATCGGATTAGGATCTTGAGAATTTTGGGGGCTAAGTCACCACCTTGATCTCCTTGTCACGCTCCTGTATAATGTTTGCATTGTCCCCGATGGCTATAAGAGGTTGCGGTCATTAGGGGGTCCTGCTACCATAGAAGAGGGACTTGCTGTGTGTAATGTCACAGTAACATCCACATGATGCTAGGACACAAGATTTCCAGCAGAACATTGCCCATCACACTGCCTCCGCCATCTTGTCTTCTTCCCATAGTGCATCCTGGTACCATGTCCTACCCAAGTGAGTGACAAACACACGGCACACATGATAGAGAATGTGATCCATCAGGCCATCAGGCGCCGCCTTCCATTACTCCATGGTCTAGTTCTGATACCTTTAATGTTGAACAAGGGTCTATGGGGTCTGACTCCTTTATATCATTCTATATTCAACACTGTATTTTTGCTTAGTATTTTCAGTCAGTATTTCGCAACTAAAACCAGGAGTGGATTGTTCACACAGTGTTAAAATTGAGCGCATGGCCGTCATTTAATGGCAAACGATGGCCGTTGTTTCAAAACAACAAGTTATTTGCCCTTAAATGATGGACAGCCACTCAATTTCAACATAGCCCGTGTTTTCAATCCACTCTTGGTTTTGGTTGCTAAATACTGACTGAAAATACTGGGGGAGATTTATCAAACATGGCTTAAAGTGAAACTGGCTTAGTTGCCCCTAGAAACCAATCAGATTCCACTTTTCATTCCTCACAGACTCTTTGGAAAATGAAAGGTGGAATCTGACTGGTTGCTAGGGGCAACTGAGCCAATTTCACTTTACATCATGTTGTGCAAACATAGCCTCATAGACAAAACAAACTCTCTCAGCAGTTTGCTTTACAGCAGCTCTTCTGGATTGGTGCACGCAGGCTAACCTTCACTCCCTACATGCTTTTTTGAGCTTTGGGGCCTCATGAGCAGTCCCCAGTTGTCCATTTTTTTTAGTCTAACCTGGAAGACCCAGAAAACAGACAATCCCGGAGATGCTCTGACCCTGTAGTCTATAAATCACTATTCGGCCCTTGTCACAGTCTCTCAGATCTTTACACTTGGCCATTTTTCTTGTTCACATAAAACCCAAGAACTGACCGGTCATTAGCTGCCTCATCTATCTACTCCACCCGCTGACAGGCACCATTATCATGAGATGAACAATGTTAATCACTTCTATATATTTTTAGATTTTTTAGTTTTAGACTGTCTGGATGATAACCAACATGGCCGCCATAAGCAGTTGTTGCAGCGTCATTTGCCCAGGCTATAGATCTTCCTAATAATCTTCCTAACACAGTTACAATGGCCTTCGTTGTAGTTATTATTACTCTCTCTTCCTCCGCTCGCTCCTGTGGTTGCCATGTTGCGCCTCCGCTCGGTGAGCAGTAATAATAATATATGTGCTCAGAGGTCTAGCGCGGGCGGCAGACACTGTCATTACCGCCATTGTACGATGCCTTCCTATTAATTGACGCTACGTGTAATTACACCGTCGCCTCTCTGTGTGCACTAAGTGGCAGTAGCACAATATTTACCTCATAAATTAAGATGTTTCAGACGCCTCCTATAAAACACAAGAGGACTGAGTCACAAGACTTGTCTTCTATCTCGTACCGGATGAGAAATTGTTTACATCTAGGCTAAAGCCATAAGCTTCTATCCCTCCCCTTTGCGCTCGAGTCACCGTCCTGACAGGTTGCTATGGGAGACCACTCAGGAAAGCTGGGTAGCGGCTGCCATATTGGTTGTCTCTTAGAATGGCGGAATAAAATGTAGATTTAAAGGGTTGTCAGTTATCGTGTGTCCACAGGAAAGATGACAAGTATCTGGCAGGAGAGTGAACACTAAGGGATGAAATAGCCAATGCCCTGATACATGACGGGCATCAGAAGTGATTGTATAATATCAGGTGGGCCAAATGCCCATGCTCTGCCCAGGGAGCCCATGCAGCTATACTAGCGGGACACGTTTGAGTCGTCGCGCTTTGCCAAGCAAGGACTTATCCCCCACCAGCGTATTAGCAATTAAGCAATTACAGGAGTAATAGGAGGTGAGGGCAGTCTGGCAGACATTGAGACCATGCCTTGTTATAGACAACAGTACCCCAGACTTGACTACTAGGAGCCAGTAATCGGCTTGGCCGAGCCGTTGGGTCATGTGACTCGGTGTCGCCACATGTTGACCGGATTAAAGTAGCACGAGGGACACAAAGAGGCTTAATGGTACGAGTATGACCCAGCCGGTCATTCCGGTAACCCTTTCTTTGCCACTAGTAATCACAGTACTAACATCAGTTATATGAGACTTCATCAAGATTCACATATGTAGCAGGCTGAGTTTGTCATTTGGCACAGTTCAGAAAGGAAAAAAAAAAAATATATAATTTTTTTTATCAGTGCTTCAGGTATATGTATGGTTCTTATGGAGAAAGAAACTTTAGCATTGTTAAAGAGACAGATGTAGTAGAGTGGTGTTTGTCAGTGCCTCAGACCTGAACCTGCTATTGTGATGTGCTGTAGGCAATATTTACATAGGACTGCAAGTCAGTCTCTGGGTTTTACCAGTTTGATGTATTGATTCCTGTACTGTTTAACATGTACCCCTATTGATGTCTAGAAAGAAGGATCCACAGTGCCCCCCTTTTTTGCCTCTCCTGTGGACATCAGTTTATTAAGAGGGCTAGATTACAATTATAAAACTCTTCTACATCTGTTTCCACAATAGAAAGGACTATAAACAGTTAAATCTTTTTATAATGGACTTGGACGTGATTAAGATTACACATTATTACAATAGAGGACGTTAATTGGGGAAGGGGGGTGTAAGCAGACCTCCGGATTACCCAGAAACCCCAGCGGTAATCTTTAAGAATGTCACATTCTCATTTTCCATAAAATTTATATAAGAAAGTTCTCGCCCGGGCGTCTCCTGAGATCGGTCTTCAGAGTGGAGGAAGAAAAATACAAATGTGAAAAAAGGCCTTGTAAGAGATAATAATTTCCTCATGAGTCATAAATAATAGCGTAACCGCACTAGAGGAGGTACCCGGTGCCTCATACCTCACAGAGGGGTTTCTCTCCTACCTACAGCTGTGCCCTCTGAGATACGTGACACATCTGTGCCCCCTGGCAGTGAGCCTGTCCACCCCATTCTGGCGTCAGTGATCCATAGTCTTCATAAGTGTGCTGTGTACAAGACCGGGCTTCTGCCAAATACAACACCACACACCCAAACTGCGCATAACCTCCAAGAGCCCAAACCATGCCTGTAACTGTATATAACCACCCAGAGCCCAAACCGTGCCCGTAACTGTATATAACCAACCAGAGCCCAAACCGTGCCTGTAACTGTATATAACCACCCAGAGCCCAAACCGTGCCTGTAACTGTATATAACCACCCAGAGCCCAAACCGTACCTGTAACTGTATATAACCACCCAGAGCCCAAACCGTGCCCGTAACTGTATATAACCACCCAGAGCCCAAACCATGCCTGTAACTGTATATAACCACCCAGAGCCCAAACCGTACCTGTAACTGTATATAACCACCCAGAGCCCAAACCGTGCCTGCAATTGTATATAACCACCCAGAGCCCATACCGTGCCCGTAATTGTATATAACCACCCAGAGCCCATACCGTGCCTGCAATTGTATATAACCACCCAGAGCCCAAACCGTGCCTGCAATTGTATATAACCACCCAGAGCCCAAACCGTGCCTGCAATTGTATATAACCACCCAGAGCCCAAACCGTGCCCGTAACTGTATATAACCACCCAGAGCCCAAACCGTGCCTGCAATTGTATATAACCACCTAGAGCCCAAACCATACCTATAACTGTATATAACCACCCAGAGCCCAAACCGTGCCTGCAATTGTATATAACCACCCAGAGCCCAAACCGTGCCTGCAATTGTATATAACCACCCAGAGCCCAAACCGTGCCTGCAATTGTATATAACCACCCAGAGCCCAAACCGTGCCCGTAATTGTATATAACCACCCAGAGCCCAAACCATACCTATAACTGTATATAACCACCCAGAGCCCAAACCGTGCCCGTAACTGTATATCACCCAAGAGTCCAAACCATGCCTGTATATAACCACCCAGAGCCCAAACCGTGCCTGTAACTGCGGATAACCACCCAGAGCCCTAACCGTGCCCATAACAAGCTCCTCTTTTGTGTTATCATGTGACTACTCCCGTCTTGGAGTGGTGTAGGAGATGGCGTGGCAGACGTATGTGTTACTTGTACAGATGGCGCGGTTGTCTGTGTTGACGTGTTTCTCTTTTACAGTTTGTGTTCCTGTGAGCGCTCCATGACGCGCCTCTTGCCTACACACACACAATCTGCTGCGGACGTTATTTGTTGCCCGGGCTGCGGGTTCCACGCTTTTCCTGTTTTACCTGTTTTGTGAAATTCCCTGCGTCTCTCATCTTTATCCAAGAATTTTTCTGATTCCCACAGGTTGCTTCATGTCTTCTCAGGAAGGGGAAAGTGTCGCCCCCTGGTTCCCATTTTTGTTACTACTGAGATACATGCCTGTCAATAGAGGCTATAAGTGGATATTCTATTTATGTCACAAACTTACCTGGTCTCCTTTTATTGCATCAAGGTGTATCAAAGTTATACCTTTAGGGGGGGGACTCTTAAAGAGACAAAACCCTAAAATTAAATTAGAGTATCAGCTACAGTAGGTGCTAAAGTAGTAACTTCCATGACACCCACAAGATATACCCCCAAACTGCTATTCAGGGGACACAGAACTCCGCCCCCCTGACTTAAAACATACAGATAGGTGAATTTAGATTGTGAGCCCTAATGGGGACAGGGACCAAAATTGGCAAACTATATAAAGTGCTGCGGAATCAGTGTGCGCTATACAAATAAAAGCATAATTATTAGAGACTTGTCCGTAGAGGTGTCATGTGTCGGCTGTTCTTGGAGTTAGGTCTCTAGGGAAGTATCATGTGACTACTCTTCCTGGAGTCGGCTCCATAGAGATGAGTCATGTGACCACTGTCCTGGGTGTCAGGTGTGTAGAGAGGCTCTTCCTGGAGTCAGGTCGGTAGAGAAGCGCCATGTGACCACTGTCCATGGAGTCAGGTCGGTAGAGAAGCGCCATGTGACCACTGTACATGAACTCGGGTCGGTAGAGAAGCGCCATGTGACCACTGTCCATGGAGTCAGGTCGGTAGAGAAGCGCCATGTGACCACTGTCCATGGAGTCAGGGCGGTAGAGAAGCGCCATGTGACCACTGTCCATGGAGTCAGGTCGGTAGAGAAGCGCCATGTGACCACTGTCCATGCAGTCAGGTCGGTAGAGAAGCGCCATGTGACCACTGTCCATGCAGTCAGGTCGGTAGAGAAGCGCCATGTGACCACTGTCCATGCAGTCAGGTCGGTAGAGAAGCGCCATGTGACCTGCTCTCAGAGCATAAAGTGAAAGAATTATATGGCCTGACGCAACACTGTAAAAAAAAAAATTAGCATTTAGGATTGTAATTCTCTGGACGTGCCTGTGTTATTTGAGACTTTTTAAAATGTTTTATCCATCAAGACGAGTCCACCACTGTAGTGTTGTGTACAGTTAATGGAAGACACTGGTTACACAATAACTAGTCATGTGGAAGGTCATTCATCTAGTAAAGTGTTACCATGACTACCGCTCTAAAATATGATATACTGCGAGGCGGTCTCCACTGACGGCAATGGTCCAGGGGGGCCTCATGCAGGAGATGAGACAGTGGTTCCCTTTCTAGACTGCAGGGGGCAGCCTTTTGGCATCTCTTTCCAGTAGTGTATTCCCCTGTGCAGGTACTCACACGGTTCAGCGGTCTCTCGCTCGCTCTTTTGACCCTTTCCTATCTGAATTGCTTTTTTCCAATACATTCTACATGAGTTAAAGTTAAACAGATGCCAGGCTGCGATTTACTTGACATTTACGCTCGAAAGAGAAAAAACACGGAGAGAAAACATGTCTAATTATGGACATTTCCCATCAAGAAGCATCGGATATGGCAGACATGCAGAATCAGCAGATTGTGGAGCAACCACAGCGTATACTCTGCATTATTAACCCCTTCCATGCAGGCCTGAGGGATGGACTAAAGAGAGTAGTGTAGCCGTAGAGCAGGGTCATTTGGTTTAGATGTCATTATAATAAGAGAATATATAGATACTTGCTTACTTTGAAGTAGCGACATCATAGAGGTCCCAAGCAGAAATGAGAAACAGACCCCAGATCAGACACTGTTAACATATTGGGGGAGATTTATCAAACATGGTGTAAAGTGAAACTGGCTCAGTTGCCCCTAGCAACCAGATTCCACCTTTAATTCCTCAAAGACTCTTTAGAAAATGAAAGGTGGAAATCTGATTGGTTGCTAGGGGCAACTGAGCCAATCTCACTTTACACCATGTTTGATAAATCTCCCTCAAAGACTCCAGACCAGACACTCTACTAATACAGATAATACTAGATCCAATAAACAGATACAGACCCCAGAGTTGATCCCTTCCAGACTAATGCAGACCCTACAAACAAACACATCGTAGATAGGACTCCTAAAAAAACAGACCCCAGATCAGACCCCCTAAACCAGGGATGGGGAACCTTCGGCCCTCCAGCTGTTGCAAAACTACAATTCCCATCATGCCTGGACAGCCAAAGCTTTAGCTTTGGCTGTCCAGGCATGATGGGAATTGTAGTTTTGCAACAGCTAGAGGGCCAAGGGTTCTCCATCCCTGCCCTAAACTAATAGAGAACTAATAGAGACCTCCGAACCTTTGGATACTTCTCGCCCTTTCTGTAGCTTGCAGACATCTTCATTCCTGGGACTTGTTGACACTAGCCCTGATGTCATGGCGGCATCTATGATGGCGCCCAGGACTGAAGAGGACTGTAGATATGAGGAGTGGCGTCTGTAGTCAGGACACAACATCTGGTAGACTTACCGTTTCCATCAGTTTTTCTAGACATTTCCAGGCAGTAGAGAATTTATGTGTATGTATTACACATGGCTCTGGGCCTTGTACACTTCTAGAGAATACATGTACGGGAGCAGAACTGTGATTACTGGTCAGGCTTCACCCCGTATCGATCCTGTTTCTGAGCCAGCAGTCAGCAGAACTCAGGAACCAAACAGGCCCTAGGTAGACCTGACAATCCATTATCCCTATTATATATACACAGCCCCTGAGACCATAAATCACCAGGACTGGTTTTGTTTCTAGCATTCCAGCATTAAAGGATGGAATGGGTGGTCTCCACAATGAGAAGAAGGGGGGGGGGCCTCATAGATAACATACAGGTCAGGATAACATTCCCAGGAATGCGGCCCATCCTCCCGGCTCCACCTTGTTGGCTGCAAATTCTGTTTACTTTATGGGGAGATGGTCCAATGTTCCCCGACGTCTCCCAACCTTCATCCCTCCTGTGATGACCGAGTCACGGAAGGCTACCTCTCCTTGGCTACTGGCTCGTGATATTATAGTGTCAGCACAGGATGAATGGGGGCACGTTGTCATTAGTGGCCATGGGATGGGTATTGATTTTTTTTTTTCTTCACAATTTTACAAATGCTTTTACTTTACAATTGATGCTATTGCCGAACCAAGGCCTAACTGTTCCGACAGATCACCTCACCTTCGCATTTAGATGCCATACAACAGGGGTGGGGAACCTTTTCCATGTCGAGGGCCGGTCGGGCATTAATAAAATCATTCGAGGGCCGCATACCGTGTGCGGCAGTTAGTAGCGTGGGTTTGCAGCACCCGGGGCAAGGCAAAGTATTGTTCCCCTAGTTCCCCTGCTATTGTAGTTAACCCCCCCAGTGATGCCCCTTGTAGTCTAGTTAACCCCCAAGTCATGTCCCTGGTAGCCTAGTTAACCCACATCAGGCATGTCCCTGGTAGCCTAGTTAACCCCCATCAGGCATGTCCCTGGCGGCCTAGTTAACCCCCATCAGGCATGTCCCTGGTGGCCTAGTTAACCCCCATCAGGCATGTCCCTGGTGGCCTAGTTAACCCCCATCAGGCATGTCCCTGGTGGCCTAGTTAACCCCCATCAGGCATGTCCCTGGTGGCCTAGTTAACCCCCATCAGGCATGTCCCTGGTGGCCTAGTTAACCCCCATCAGGCATGTCCCTGGTGGCCTAGTTAACCCCCATCAGGCATGTCCCTGGTGGCCTAGTTAACCCCCATCAGGCATGTCCCTGGTGGCCTAGTTAACCCCCATCAGGCATGTCCCTGGTGGCCTAGTTAACCCCCGAATAAAAAAAAATAAACATCCCACTCACCTTACCTCCACTCCCACGCTGCCCATGTCCTCTTCTGTCCCAGGTCCTCTGTGCCGGTCTTCTCCTGCAGGCGGCGCGCGATGAAATGACGTCATCGCGCGCGGCCCGCAGGAGACTGAAGACACGCGCCGCTCTGCTGGGGAAGAAGCCGGCATAGACAGCATCCTCCTGTGTCCGGCAGCTGTTACAGACACCGGAGGATGCTGTGTATGCCGGCTCCTTCCTCCTCCAGAGCGGCGCGCATCACAGGGGAGCCGCGGGCCGCATCTGGAGGTCTCAGGGGCCGGATGCGGCCCGCGAGCCGGAGGTTCCCCACCCCTGCCATACAACAATACAGACCCCAGAGTTGATTTTGTCATAAAGTAACACCGACCCATAAACAAATAGTGACTCCAGAACAGATCCCTTATACCAATCCTAGAATTTATCCACCACTTAAAAGTGACTCTGTACCCACAATCTGCCCTCCCCAAACAACTTGTACCTTTTAATCAAAGATCTGTCCTGCGGTCCGTTCGGCAGGCGATGCAGTTATTGTCCTAAAAAACAACTTTTAAACTTGCAGCCCTGTGTCAAATTGGTGTGGCCTGGAGTGTCTATGCCCTTACCTTGCATCCCCATCTCTGTCCCTCCTCCCCGCCCTCTTCACCAATAGGAATGGCCCTGGCAGAATTTCTCCTATTCCTCACTTGACTAAACACTACACAGGTGCCTTAACAATTCAGCACATGTGAATAGGATAAAACCTGCCTTGGGGCATTCCTAATGATGAAGAGGGCGGGGAGGAGGGACGGAGAGGCAGTGCAAGCCTAATGCACAGACACTCTAGGCCACGCCAATTTGACACAGGGCTGCAAGTTGTTTTTTAGGACAATAACTGCATCACCTGCCGAACGGACCCCAGGACAGAACTTGGATTAAAAGCAGCTATCCGAAGGTACAAGTGGTTTGGGGGGGGGGGGGGGGTCAGATTGTGGGTACAGAGTAACTTTAACTAATCTGGATCCTCTAAACCAGGGATGGGGAACCTTCCGCCCTCCAGCTGTGGCAAAATTACAATTCTCATCATGCCTGGACAGCCAAACTGGACAGACAAGACTAAACTTACAGAGTGAATACCAGAATCCCTAAACCAATACAGATTGCAGTTGATCCACACCAGCACGAATACCCTCTAAACAAACCCAGACCCCTAAACAAATATAGACTGCAGACCAGACCACCTATATTTTTATGGACCCCCTTCGCCTGATCTTTATTCCTGAGCATTGATGTCGGAGGTGTCCCAAGGGCCAGTGTTATGAATGGCACCTAGTAGGTTTGGGGCCCTTTTATAGATTTTGGGGCCCAATAGCTAATTTGATGTTTGTGCCTCCAAGAATTTCAGACCTTTTGGGTTTCAGGTTAGAAAAAAAAAAATTCATGTATTTTATAGCTCCCAAAATGGCTGCATTTTGAGCAGGGATTATCTTTCCCAGCATTACAAAGAAGCTACAGTGTTTCAGATAAAGCCTGCCAGGGACTTGTTTACATCAGCCAACTCAGAAGGGAGGATGGGGTAAAGGGGGGGGGGGGGGGGGGGGGGAGAGTCTCACACACACTTTTTTCCAGCAGAAAGCAGAAGCTCAGAACTAGGGGAAGGAGACTCCATAGATAATAAGTATGGAAGGTATTTTTAGTCTCACCATGGGCCGCAACATATCAAAAGTTATGCTTGAATGAAATACCTCTCTAAAAGGGTCTAAACCCCCCCCCCCAAAAAAAAAAACGTATGCATGACTCAATGTTTCTAGAAGAAGTCAGCCATGTTTTTTTTCTTGTTCCTAGACAACCTCCTTAAAATAGGTTTCCACACTTCAGAAAATTATTGTGACAAATTACAGCAATTCAGGCACCAAGATGGTGGCATAATGATATCCCCATTCAGTGTCAAAGTCGATATAGAACATGAAGAACGGCACACAGTATATCCCGGGGGATAGCCCGCCTCGCCATTGTCCTGTCACCGTAGGCCTGGCTGCTCTCTTGTTGAAGAGATTTACTGTCCTTTCTGGAACCAAGACCTAGACTACGATGATGTACTGTGCAGAGGAGGCATCCATCATTACAGCCGTCACCTCACAATGCGAGCGGTGATGGCCGCCACAAGACAGACATTGCTTTCTATTACCAACTTCTGCTAGGGGACCAAATGCTGAGTTGTCTCCACAAACCAAGACTGTGACTGTGATATAGATGTTAGTAAAGGGTTATCACGCACTTAAAGGGGTTATCCAGCGCTACAAAAACATGGCCACTTTTCCCCATACTGTTGTCTCCAGTTCAGGAGCGGTTTGCAATTAAGCTCCATTTACTTCAATGGAACAGAGTTTCAAAACCCCACCCAAACTGGAGACAACAGTAGAGGGAAAGTGGCCATGTTTTTGTAGCGCTGGATAACCCCTTTAAGTGTATCCAATAAAAACAACATACCCGAAGTTGAAGGCCTAAACCTGAGGCTGCATTACTGACACGTCCCTTGCAAATAATCCTGGGCCCATTGGTTTCACCATCCATAGTAATGTCCACTCATATGTGTTCTGTGCCAGTCAGGATGCAGATATTGATATAGGTGGTGACTACTGTTGAGTAAACTTGCCGAACTGTCTGGATTTAGCCGAACTGTCTGGATTTAGCAACGTTCTCCGAACCCGATTGCTTAGCATTTGACATCCAGGGGATGGAGAAGTTGGACACTGCCCAGGGGCTGGCAGGAAAACTTGGATATAGCCTATGACCTTATCCTTGTTTTTGAGGACTCTCTAGGGCGATATCCAACTTCTTCAGCTGACGAGTGTAAGGGCATGGAGAACATTGCCAAATCCGAACAGTCCGGCAAGTTTGCTCAACACCAGTGGTGACTTGATTGTCCCCTTGATTGTGGAGTATGAATGGCGTTTATCCGCCCTATGTTGTATAGGAATCCATGTAGATGTTGTTGATCCATAGTCATAGTTGTACTCCTGGATCTTAAAGGGATTGGCCCACTAATAGCTGACCACCAAAAAACTCAAGAACTAAAGGTCTGAGTGCCAATTGTATACAGTAATGCCCTTGTGTGGCCACTGCTCCATTCACTGCTATGGGACTGACCGTGATGGTCGAACAGGATTTCCATCAGACACATAACAAATGGCACTTTGGGACTAGTGTTGAGCGGTGTTGGCAAACTGTAGAGGTTCTGCAACGTTCTCCAAATCGGAACTCTTGGCATTTGGAGAAGTTAGATGTCACCCTAGGGAGGCCTATGACTGTATCCATGTTGTCGTGGACAGCCCTAGGGTGGCATGTAACGTCTCCAGAGTCAAAGGCCGAGCATTCAGGTTCGGAGAACGTTACCGAACCCGAACAGTTCGGCAACTCCACTCAACATAAAGTTCTTGAATTCGCTAGGGGTCCTTGTGCTCAAACCAAAGGAAACCCACACCAGCATGGCAAAATCATAGGAAACTGCAGGATTCAGAACTACGACCACCATAGTGCCCCATCTATTCCCTCTCCCCCTCCGACTCTCCCCGCCATCCACGTTACTCCCAGGAACATGGGTGCAGCGCTGGATGGGGCCCGCCTGTTGTGTTTATAGTCTGGGCCGTTCTGTCTCCATATAATTCAGATTCCATTCCTCCCCTTATTGAGCTGCGGGATCGGCGTTCACACAAGAATAAATATTGACCCTTCTCCTCCTCTCCCGTAATAAGAGACAAAGCGCGGAGGAGGAGAGAGAGTATCGGAGATATTAGCTGGAATATTCCCAGAAATATCCAAGCTGATGCATTGCTGCAGTGCATTGTGGTCTTGAATTTTGAGGTTGTATAAAAGTATATAGAGCAGGGATGGGGAACTGATGGACTACAATACCCATCATGCACTGGGAATTGTAATTTTACAACAGCTGGAGGGCCAACGATTCCCCATCCCGGATATAAAGGGTGTGCTCGTGGATGCAAATATGACCATGTATGAATAAGGTATCGGTGGACTTGCCCTTTAAGGATGCATTGCACGTCCCACCTGCCTGGAATGTGAAGTATATCCATAATCTCATTGCTTCTTACTTGTGCAATAATAAAGCATCTTAAGTGACACTCGACCGGGTTATGGAGCAACACATTTGCCACCCAGAACAATCTTACGTCTATACTTCTAAAACTTCCTAAACAACATCTGCAAGGCCAGATGGTCCATAGCAAAGTGACTTGTATGCCACCTGCCGTGCCATCTCTGGAAGCAAAGAGGTGTGACCTGCCGGGCCTCCCAGGGCAGGACCCCTCGGGCCCCTCACATACATCCCATTCTTCATCATCTGTGTACACATGGAGGGCACTCCGGAGAGGGGGTAGGATAGTTGCCATGGTGGGGGCCCTAGCCGGTAGTAACAGAGCGAGGACACAGTCACAGGTAGTTACTACTAGATTAGTTTCGGTCAAGCAGTTTTTTTACATTGTAGTCAGGGGCCACAAAGTCTCTGCATATTGGTGTCTTTATGGACAGATTTGCCTATCACAGACTCATTTGTGTCCTGGCCTGAATGTGGTGTACATGACCTGAATCCATAGCATCGTAGATCCCTGTAGATTGTTATGATAGATCCCGATAATAGGTTATAATATATTTTTCAATACCCATAATAGATAGTTATGATGGATCCCTATAATAAATCCTTATGATATAGCCTTATAATTTATTTTCCTAAAATAGATCATTGTAATAAATACCAACATCCCTATAATAAGTCCCTAGATCCCTATATTAGATTATTATGGATCCCTATATTCCTATAATAGATCTTTAGATCCCTATAACACATCATTACAATAAGTCCCTGGACCCCTAGATCTTTGTAATAGATCCTTAGATTCCTTCAACAGATTGTAATGATTGAACCGTAGATCCTTATAATAAATCCTTATGATTGATCCCTATAAATCGATCATGATAGATCCCTATAATAGATCATTATGATGGATCCCTATAATTGATTATGAAAGATCCCTATAGAATAGATGATTATGATTGATCCTATATTAGATAGATCCCTATAATAGATTATGATTGATCCCTATTATAGATGATAGATCCCTATAGTAAATGATTGATAAGTCTGTAGACCCCTATAATAGATTATGATAGACCCCTATAATAGATCATTATGATAGACCCTATAATTATCATTGTTATCGATCAGAGATCCCTATAATAGATCATTATGATGGATCCCTATAATAAATGATGATAAATCTGTAGACCCCTATAATAGATTGTTAGTGTAGACTCCTATAATAGATCCCTATAATACATTATGATAGATCCCTAAGATAGATAATTATGATAGATCCCTATAATAGATCTCTATGATGCTGAGAGTTCAGGTGGGACCAGGACAATCTGTAATACAGACACTAATGATTGATGTGGTCACCAGTGTTCAGTGAGTAAGAATGTGACTACAACTCTCACCATCCCCAGCTAAGCTGCCACTTCTTAATATAACCTCATTTACTTCATTGGAATTTTTTTCGCTGTTCTCCTTGAGTTCAGTGATTACTGTGTTTTGTTGGTTGATTTTTCATTGCCCCTACTAGCCAGAATCCTACCCCACACTGACGAGGGGCAAAAACCCCGAAACGGCTGTCTGTGGGTGGAAGCCTGCCTTTGCAAGCCCTTGTCATGATCGGAATACTCGCACCTTGAGTTAGACATTGACAAAAGGGGCCACCCTGTTGTTTCCCTGTCTATGTTCCAATACTCGCAACCGAGTGGGACTTAAGGGGTTATTTATCAGGGTGGTGTGGTGCTCTCCCCATCATGGAGGCACCCCGTTGGCAACAGGCTAGAGATATCTGGCTATCCCGTGTTTTGAGACTCGTAACTGAGGCTCCACGGACTCTTGTTTTGCATATTTAATATAACCTCAGTTATACACCTCACGTCCCACGTCCCCCCAGCTAACACCTCACGTCCCACGTCCCCCCAGCTAACACCTCACGTCCCACGTCCCCCCAGCTAACACCTCATGTCCTCCTTCTCTTCCAGATACGTCTTCCAACTACATCCGCCAACTAGAGACCAAAGTGAAGCTCCTGGAAGATGACAACAAGCTCCTGTCACAGGTAAGAAGACGACCACCACACTCCATAACGGCCGCGGCTGGGACGTCGCCTTCGCACTTGTTACCAATTTGTAGCGCCGCGGCCGACGCATTAATCCGCACATAATCGCTTGAGAAACTTTATAGGGATTACATTAATTAAACCAGTGAAAATTGATTTCTCTCTGTGTCTCATCTCATTTCTATAGTCGGAGGAGATGATTTCCCGATAAGAGACTTGTAATCGCCAGAATAATTGCTTTTAAATGGCCATTTGCGCTAAAGATCTTTTAGAGTCGTCGAAAGGGCTTAATCAGATGTGGCGGCTTCAGCTGTACTCCTATGTACCGGAACTTTCTACAATATGTTGTATTTTTAGCATGTTACTACAACTCCTATCATGCCTGGACATGATGGGAGTTGTAGTTTTGCAACAGCTGGAGAGCCAAGGTTCCCAACCCCCGCTGTAAAGGTTTCACTATATTAGGTTGTGACAATGGATCAGTGTAGGCAGTCATCGGTACATGTTGCAGATGGGTTGCAGTAACCCTTTACTTGCTATAGGTCGTGTGGTATTGCAGCTCAGCCCATAGTCACTTTAGCCGACTTGGGGTGCAATACCAGACACAACCTTTGGATAGATGTGGCGCTGTCCTTGGAAAAGAGCAGCTGTGATTTTGTTCACAGGGTGTTCAGACCCCACTGAGAGAGAAGTACTTGGCTAATCACTTCAATCCCTGACATGTTTCATAAGGTGGGCTTCATTGTAAGCCTGTAGAGCCTGGGCTATGCAACCCATTGGGGAGTGAAGCCCTCAGCTGCGTGCTTCTCCGGACTTAATCCAGTAATTGGTGGAAGTTTGGGTGCTCCATTCAAAGTGGGATGAAAGAATATGCTAATAGCTCTCACACCACTTTGGGAAGTCGGGTACTCCACTTTAAGTGGTGTGAGAGCTATTTGCATATCCTTTCTTCCCAGAATTCCTAGTTGAGTAGGAATGGCCTTAAAAGGGGTTATTCAGGTGCTGTCTCTGGAAAAAAGTGGGCATGTTTTTGTAACTCTGGATAACCCCTTTAAGGCTATGTTCACACAACGTACTATTTTTGAAAAGAACTGTCACTGTTTTTCATTAAAAATGGCTGTTCGTTTCATAGTGCAATGATATGCATTGAAGTAAATGCAACAACGGCCATTGTTTTCAAACGATGTATTGAACAACGCCCATTGTTTTGAGTGCCTAACAATGTGCCATTGTGTGAAAACAATGTGGCTGTTTTTCCATTGACTTTAATGCACATCACTGCAGTATAAACACAATATATAATGGAAAACAATGGCCGTTCTTTTAAAAAAATACAGTGTATGAACATAGCCTAAAGCCCCTATTACACGGGGCGATCAGAGGGAGCAAGAAAGCGCTGACCTGTCATGTCCTTGCTTGCTCCTCATTCCCCGTGCTATTACACACACCGGCAGCGAGCGGGTAAGAGCGGAGGGGCCACGGGAAGCTGCCGGGGGGGCGGGGCTCGCCTGACCATCTTTAGAAGATAGTGGCGGTCTGCTGCCACCACTCCTATTACACGGAGAGACGGCTGCAGATCGTTGCTATTGCTGTCTTTCGTCTTTCAACAATCAGCCGACATCGTTGCATTTTATTACACAAAACTATTATCGGGCATAATGGCCGACAATCGGGCAAATACGGCCAATAATCGCTTTGTGTAATAGGACCTCCGCACGTCTGTATGACGGACTCTTCTTATGGAGAACTAGTATCCTTTTGACCCTATCCAAAGTGAAGTGGAGATCAAAATTTAAGATTTGCCATTTGCTAAGATGTGAAAATGCTGCAGAAATAAATATTTTTAGCCCCCCCCCCCCAATCCAGCAGCTATGAAAGGGTTAATCATTACGTTGTCCCCCATAGCCAGCGGGGTTATTGACATGTTAAATAGATAAATGGCGATGCTTAGTAATGATCAGGAGGATAGGGTTGTGGATCATTAGGATGGTGGCGCGAAGCTGCGGGGTTCCAGTCATATTTCACAGGATTTATCCCTCTGCCGTCTCAGGGTCCGAGCCGCCATTATTACCGCTTCTCTTTATAGACTGTAGTCAGGTCAGCCGGGCACACTAGTCTATTAACCGCCGTCCCATCTGCTTCCAATAGGGATTATAGATGGCCGGGAAAGGTTGGGGCCCTTCCTCTTCACAAATGGGGTAATGGAGTCATAAGTGGTTCTTAATGTTTTTCATTAATCTGCTTGTGTCGTGTCTCGTGGCGCCGGCCTCATAAACCCATCCATCATCTGTGGGCTCATCCGTGTGTCTTGTATGGCGGTAACTCAGGTTACAGTGCCGACATGTCTGCCAGTTTTAAACTGCACTTCCCTTTTGTTTAAAGGAACAGTATAAGTTAGTAACTATATAGGGGGAGATTTATCAAACATGGTGTAAGGTTAAACTGGCTTAGTTGCCCCTAGCAACCAATCAGATTCCACTTTACATTCCTCACAGACTCTTTGGAAAATGAAAGGTGGAATCTGATTGGTTGCTAGGGGCAACTGAGCCAGTTTCACTTTACACCATGTTTGATAAATCAACCCCAATGTGTTCTACTTAGTGCCGGTTCCTCGGGGGCGGAGCTTGACACAGGGATTTTGATAGGTGGATGTTATGTTTCTCCTTTTAAGTAGTATTGCTTTAAGAATCTTAAAGGGGTACTCCAGCGGGGGAGGCACATTTTTGCTGGGACCGGGGAAGAGGTGGCCGAGGGAAAAGACGCACACTCCCCTCCCCGGTTCCAGCGGCGGGTCACGCATCGCAGCGCTTCCGGGTGATGTGACGTCTCAGGTCTGCTCAGCCACTCAGTCAAGGAGGCAGGATCTGAGCGGACTTAAAACGAACCAGCCGCTGGAACCGGGGAGGTGAATGGACATCTTTTCCCTCGGCCACCTCCTCCCCGGTCCCAGCAAAAAAGTGCCCCCCCCCCCCCCCCCCCCCGCCTTCACCTGTCAGGGCATGATGGGAGTTGTAGTTTTACAACAACTGGAAGGTCTAGGATATTGAACAGTGCCTTATATGATTGCTGATGACTGTCCATCTCCTTCAAATAGGGATGGCAACCCATGCTGCGCATACAGTAGCCTGGGGCATGACAGACTAGACACACTGGCTAATGGAGCATAAGGATGCCAGCTGTACAAGTGCAGGTTCCTGGTGCAGCTATACGTAGTACCCGGAGGAGCATCAGCTGTAACTACAACCCTGCGGCATGTACGGCTATGATATACTAAGTACTATAGATCCACAGACGCTATGATATCAGCCTTACTATAGGAGCCCTATGTATGCTATGGGTCGTCCTTACGGTACACAGCGCCCTGTAGGACCACAGAATCTACAGTCCTGAGATGTAGTGGGTCTTAGTACAGGTTCATTGGACTTGTCAGCCCTATGGCATATTGTGTATTACAGATCCAATAAAGATGTGGGCCAGCTCTGTGATACAGTGTCCTATAGGTCCACATAGGAGGTATGGGTTAGCTGTATGACATACTGTGTACTATAGATCAGCCCTAGTCCATACCATATACTATAGGTCATTAAAAGCAATGGGTCTTGTGTACGGTATACAGTGTTCGTTAGGGACAAGTTATGGGTCAACCCTATATCAGATTATTTAAAGGTTTGGCTCAGTCCTGGAATACAGTGACCTATAGGGCAGTCGGTATGGTATACAGTATCCTATAGGTCCACAGAAACCTTTGGTCATTTCTATGGTATACTGTATCCTTGGCATCCAAGGAGAGTATAGGTCAACCATTAGTCAGCTGTATGGTATACAGTGTACTATGGGCCAGCTCTAGGGTATACAGTGTACTGTGGGTCGGCTCTAGGGTATATAGTGTACTATAGGTCGGCTCTATGGTATACAGTGTACTTTGGGTCGGCTCTGTTGTATACAGTGTACTATGGGCCAGCTTTAGGGTATACAGTGTACTATAGGTCGGCTCTGTTGTATACAGTGTACTATGGGTTGGCCCTATGGTATACAGCATCCTATAGAGTATATAGCACATATTCCCACTTATACCGTACTTCACCCTCTTCTTTGCCTTAGTCGGGATGAGCGGATTTAAGAATCTTCCGCTTTGTCTGGCAAGGAGAGAGGAAAGTGATTTAATAGCAGGTGAAGTTTGGCAGGAGGCGCGGAGGACTATTACCATAGCAGCACATTACTTCTGCTTCAGCCCCTTATTATTGGGTCAATCTCTGATGAGTGACTATAGAAGCACATTCATCCCGCACGCCCTCCGCCTGCATTGTCTCCTCTTATCCACATTATGGGTTTATAGAGGAGAAAGCATCTAATGGACTCTGCATTCCCTGCACAGATCATCCCAATATCCAGGACTCTACAAGTCACTTATATTAGGGACCCGTTCAGGACTGTGGATTTATAGTAATTGTATATAGTATTATGGCCTTATATGATCTGTGGGGGTGGGGTTTGCTCCTCATGACCCCAGTATTGGTCCCCGTCCTTGCATATACTGATCCCTATGGTTATAATTTCCAGGAACAGTGACTGAATCCTCCTGTAGATGTGTGCACGTCTGTGGTCTGACCCTGGCAGCGCCCATCTGGCCCAGCATACAGGTGACAGACAGGGGCCGGAGCTGGTCGGGGCTCATTGCATTGATCCCAGCAGCGGGGATCGTGACCTGAGATGCTGAAGAGGACAGCTGCCCCTGACAGAAGAGCAGGCCTCATGTCTGCTCTTATATAGGGGATTAGCAAACACACAAGCCCAAACAATCTGTTTCCTCTGAGCCGGGTGGACTCAATGGTCAGGAGAGGGGGCTGGTCTGCTATTACTCCTCATCAGGATTTAGATGCATTGTTGATTCTGTCCATGTCTGGTGGACGTCTGCATCATTATACAGTATATCACTCCCATCAGGTTATGGTAAGAATCAATATCAGGAAGGAAGGGACCCTATGTCCTGTGGTTGGTGTATGGAGGCATGACCCATTATCCTGCGCCATTGTCCTGAGGATTGTGTATGGAGGCATGACCCATTATCCTGCGCCCATGTCCTGTGGTTGGTGTATGGGGGTATGACCCATTATCCTGCGCCCATGTCCTGTGGTTGGTGTATGGAGGCATGACCCATTATCCTGCGCCCATGTCCAGTGGTTGGTGTATGGAGGCATGACCCATTATCCTGCGCCATTGTCCTGAGGATTGTGTATGGAGGCATGACCCATTATCCTGCGCCCATGTCCTGTGGTTGGTGTATGGGGGTATGACCCATTATCCTGCGCCCATGTCCTGTGGTTGGTGTATGGAGGCATGACCCATTATCCTGCAACCATGTCCTGTGGTTGGTGTAGGGGGGTATGACCCATTATCCTGCGCCCATGTCCTGTGATTGGTGTAGGGGGGTATGACCCATTATCCTGCGCCCATGTCCTGTGGTTGGTGTAGGTGGGTATGACCCATTATTCTGCGCCCATGTCCTGTGGTTGGTGTATGGGGGTATGACCCATTATCCTGCGCCCATGTCCTGTGGTTGGTGTATGGGGGTATGACCCATTATCCTGCACCCATGTCCTGTGGTTGGTGTATGGAGGCATGACCCATTATCCTGCGCCCATGTCCTGTGGTTGGTGTATGGAGGTATGACCCATTATCCTGCGCCCATGTCCTGTGGTTGGTGTATGGAGGTATGACCCATTATCCTGCACCCATGTCCTGTGGTTGGTGTATGGAGGTATGACCCATTATTCTGCGCCCATGTCCTGTTGTTGGTGTATGGAGGCATGACCCATTATTCTGTGCCCATGTCCTGTGGTTGGTGTATGGAGGTATGACCCATTATCCTGCGCCCATGTCCTGTGGTTGGTGTATGGAGGTATGACCCATTATCCTGCACCCATGTCCTGTGGTTGGTGTATGGAGGCATGAGCCATTATCCTGCGCCCATGTCCTGTGGTTGGTGTATGGAGGCATGACCCATTATCCTGCGCCCATGTCCTGTGGTTGGTGTATGGGGGTATGACCCATTATCCTGCGCCCATGTCCTGTGGTTGGTGTAGGGGGGTATGACCCATTATTCTGCGCCCATGACCTGTTGTTGGTGTATGGAGGTATGACCCATTATCCTGCGCCCATGTCCTGTGGTTGGTGTATGGAGGCATGACCCATTATCCTGCGCCCATGTCCTGAATGGTTGTATATAAATCAGTATTAGGAGGCCGGTCGGGGCCTCTTCTATTCTTGCTCATTTCCTCTCAGTATGTGTCACCTTCTCCGACACATTTCTATTATATGGGGATTAGTCCTGGATTCTGTTATCCTGGACATAAAGCAGTACAAAGAACCTGGGAGGTTTACGAGAGGTGGGAAGTGACTCTCAGGGCTTGGGTCAGCCATGTTAGGCGGGGTCCATACGCTCTCCGGACAGGCGTGCCTTACACTTCTTGGACTGGTTTTCAAAAGAGTGGAAGGGCTTATAAAGATGTAGACAATCCACCCGTCTTGTGATCTTCCCTAATCCTCCCCGATGTGACAGATGTCATCATTACACTGCACCTCCACTGACGATGACAGACGCAACCCGCCAAATAAACAGGATTAAAGGCGCATGGAGGATATGAGTGTCACCATATGGATAATACACCGGGGAGTAATAGAGGAGGAACTCCGCCCATATAATACAGCAGGGATACATTGCTTCCTATATATACTGATCACTTTAATCCCAAATCAATCGGAGCTGACAGGTGCCGGATTATCCCAATAACTGCGGATTACGGGTGGATCTGGAGACCTAGAGGATGGCTTATTTAAATTCAGCATCTTCTTGGATGATCTCTTCCACTATATTATATATCTGATGCTGAATATTCACATATATGTATTTTGTAATAATCACTAGATCGAGCTGGGAGAAGTTCATGGTTGAGTGCTTCTCTCAATCTCACTTCCACCTTTAGGATCGTAAGGGATCTCTTTGTTTTGAATCATTTCCTTTTTGTTAGAAGGCTCCCCTGGCAATGAGACGATCCCAGAAACAGTTTTGCCCAATGATCAGCTGTAATCTGTAGTGATCAGTTGGCGCCACCGTAGGGCAAATTAAGCATTACACATTGTCCGTTCACATCAATGAATCACCTTTCTAATACAGGACCGTTCCTGCAGAGCTAGGGGTGTTTTCTTCCCACCCTCCACTACGGCCGAGACAAGAGGTTCCTCAACAATGAACTCTATTCCATAACCCTGAACACTGTATTATGATTTGAAGGATCTGGTGGATCCCTTCTGTGGACAGCACAATATAATTCCCTTAGACTTGGTGCTTCCAAAGTCCCTAATGCACGGGCCGCTAGATCGGAACTTATTGAGCCTATTATACAGCTCGACTATCGTGCAGCCAGAGCTGTAATAGATTATATATGTAGTGATGTCCGTGCACCCCTAGCCTTAAAGGGCTTTTCCCAGCACTACAAAAACATGGCCACTTTCTTCCAGAAACAGCACCGCTCTTGGCTCCAGTTTGGGTGCAGGTTTTGTAACTCAGTTCCAATTAAGTGAATGAAGCTTAATTACAAACCCCACCTGAACTGGAGACAAGAGCGACACAGTCTCTGGAAGAAAGTGGCCATGGTTTTATAGCACTGGATAAAATATAAAAATTATAAAATCTGGTAGTATTAATTTATCTCTCCTTGTGCCCAGGTTAAACAGCAGGACTCCCACCGGAAGGGTGGGGGGGCCTGTCCTGGCTGATGGACTGGCTGCTCAGCCAATCAGTGACCGGAGCAGGGTCCCACCCCAGTCGCTGACTGGCTGAATGACCAGTCCATCAGCCAGGTTATGACCTGTCCAGAGCAGAGATCTTAGCCGGTCCCACCACAGGCACAGGGAGAGCTAAGTTAGCACTTGTAATCAATTTCCCCCTGCTAGCTGCCAGATTTTATAATCTGCTGGACTTCTCCTTTAAGTGTAAAATAATAAACATTACACATACCTGTCCCCCGGTGTCCTCCTCTCTTCTGGCGGGTCCCCACAGCTGCCTCCACTGGAACTTCAAAACCGGTCTCTGAAGTGACAGGCAGCTCAGCCAATCACTGGCCCCCGGCTCTGAGGTTCCAGCAGCAGCTGTGGGCAGAAGTAAGGAGGACACCCGGGAGCGTGGACAGGTAAGTATAACGTTTATTTTTCACACGGTTATCAGCCACGCATCACTATAAGGTTCCTATTAGACAAAGCGATTTTTTTGTTTTCTCCAATTAACAATAATAAACAGAACGACAGACGTTAGTGACTATTGTTATTACGAGTGTTTGTATACTTTATACTATACGAATGAAGGAACAATAGGGGGAGATTTATCAAAACATGGTGTAAAGTGACACTGGCTCAGTTGCCCCTAGCAACCAATCAGATTCCACCTTTCATTTCTCACAGACTGTTTGGAAAATGAAAGGAGGAATCTGATTGGTTGCTAGGGGCAACGGAGCCAGTTTCACTTTACACCATGGTTGATAAATCTCCCCTAATATGCACATACAGTGAACAAGTAACGAATAAGAACGAACTCTCGTTAGTCATGTGATGGTTGCTGCCTGCTACACACGGAACGGCTATCGCTTACATTCTAACGATATTTCACACAATATTCTTTCCATGTAATAGGGCCGTTACACGTTACGATGCACGGTCGGCGGCCAATGATTTTAGGTTGGTCGATCGTTGTCTTTTTTACGCAAATCGTCCCGATTGGCTCACCGTATGGATGCGTTTACACTACGGAATCTAGACGGATAAGTTCTGGCGGATTCAGTCGCTCATACACGCTCACGGCGGCGTGCATCTCCAATCGTCCCAAAGACACTATTCTATGGCCGGGCAGATTCCGCCGTCAATTCTTTTGGCGGAACTCGCCCTCCCATAAAATGGTGTCTATAGGACGGGCAGAGATGCGCGCCGCCGTAAGCAGGTACGAGCGACGGAATCCGCCGGAACTTATCCGTGCTGATTCCATAGTGTGAACTCACCCTAATAGGCCTATAGCCTACAAGTAGATAGTAGATTCCACCAAGATCGGTAGCGGTGTTGGGAATAGATGGACAGATTCCTACCCATAGGGGGCAGTATTATATTACACTGATTATTGTAGCAGATTTCCACCCTCAGTCACTCAGTCTCTGATCTTTCTTCTGCCTTTCAGCACTCCAGCCACAGCGAGCTCAGGACATTACGGAAAGGCTTATCGCCGTACCACTCAGAGTCCCAGCTGTCATCGCTGTCCCAGTACCAGGAGCCCCTGCAGAACGTGAGTAGCCCCCTCTGCTCGCCCTCATTTACTGCTGACATTCCTAGATGGGAGAGACGGATCGCCATTCTCTCCTGTATGAGATGAATATTTATAAGCAGATACAATAGAGGGGGGATTTCTGCCCCTAAATAGAGGAAGGGCATGAATATTTATAACACTTGAGCCCCCAAGGCCTAGCTCATTTACAGCCTGAGAATGGATATGATATCATCTGCTTTATTGTTGGGCAAGTCGGGGTTTATAAGCGGTTCCCATGTATTGTAACATCCAGAGACGATATTCTAATGATGGAGACTTCCTTCAGCTTCTCCGATCACCTATACAGAGAGATATAATAGAATATATGGGCAGTATTATAGTAGTTATGCGTGTCAGCCATGGGTGCGATGTGCAGCCATTTCTGTCTTTTTGGCTTGTGCATATTTTATGTATTCTGTCCCTTTTTTCATTGTGGCTAGCACTCGTGCTGTGTAAGACCCATGTGATCCAAATTAGCAGGAAGCACCTGTGTACATAAGGGGAGGATCTCCTAGTACTCTCCCATTCTACCTGCAGAGGAATGGAGAGAGGTAAGAGCTTGTTCACACTTGTGCTGCTTGGCGCCCACTTTTTCCCCCTGCGGGGTCCTGAGGGGGGGGGCCCTTTAGGGTCTGGTCCTGTGACAATGGGGTTGCGGGGCCATTCCTTGGCCCCCCCTTCTCTACTTGCGCACGTTTTGCGGGGATTGTGGTCGCTGACCGGCACAGTGATGTTTTTTGGTTAGGGACTCGTGTGTATCAGAAGACCTGCACGTGGTACATGAGGCAATATGGTTTGGCCAAATTATATACTAACTTCTGATGTTGGTTTTAAATGTAGCTGAATAAGCTTTCATGTCAGCCATGGGTGCAATGTGCAGCCATTTCTGTCTTTTGGCTTGTGCATATTATAGTAGTTATATTCTTGTATATAGGAGCCGTATTATAGTAGTTATATTCTTGTACATAGGAGCAGTATTATAGTAGTTATATTCTTGTATACAGGGGCAGTATTATAGTAGTTATATTCTTGTACATAGGAGCAGTATTATAGTAGTTATATTCCTGTATATAGGAGCAGTATAATAGTAGTTATATTCTTGTATATAGGAGCAGTATTATAGTAGTTATATTCTTGTATATAGGGGGCAGTATTATAGTATATATATTCCTGTATATAGGAGCAGTATTATAGTAGTTATATTCTTGTATATAGGGGGGCAGTATTATAGTAGTTATATTCTTGTATATAGGGGGGCAGTATTATAGAAGTTATATTCCTGTATATAGAAGCAGTATTATAGTAGTTATATTCCTGTATATAGGAGCAGTATTATAGTAGTTATATTCTTGTATATAGGGGGGCAGTATTATAGTAGTTATATTCCTGTATATAGGAGCAGTATTATAGTAGTTGTGGTTCAGGGGGGGGGGGGGCATTTTTGGGTCTGGTCCTGTGGCATGGGGGTTGCAGGGCCGTTCCATGGCCTCCCTTCCCTGACTGTGCACGCCTGCGGGGGTGGTGGCCACTGACCGACACAGTATGGACTTAGTGTAGGGACCCATGTGTATCAGATACCTGCACACGGTACATGGGGCAGTATGGCTTGATCAATTCATACACAAAATTCTGATGTTTTTTATACAGCTGAGAGGCACAAGTGTCCGCCATAGGTGTGAGGTGCGGGGAGGGATGATCCCGGCCCAGTCAGGAGGCACTTCTTATATGTTATATTGGGCACAAAGCCCTTATGCCTATAAATATCCTGCGGACTAAAAATTAACCTTTAATCATATGTAGTTAAAAATTACAATGAAAAACAATTTTTGTGCTCAATCTAAATAGTGAAAGAGTTTAAAATAGCTGTGGTGTATGATATCTTCTGTGGTTACGTATATTTCATCCACGTATACATGACAGATCACTATAGGCAAAAACAGCGGTTAACACAAATAGCACCTCGGCCGTTGGTGCTTGGACTAATGAACTTGCGTTCTATCGACTTTTACTTTACCTTAGTGATGAGTGATAAGCAAGACACACTCATCTCTCTAACCTCTAACAATGGCTGCCTATAGTTAGTGATACAGTCTAAGCTGGATACTGATTCCCTCACAAGGGGCTGAAGCCAGTACGCTCAGCAGTGCGATTTTGTATACGCACAGTGGACCCAATCTACACCATACAGCTCGGTTAAAAATCACTATCTGCCTATAACCTATGGGTGTGATAACCTATAGGTGTGAGGTGCAGCGCTCTTTTTCTTCCCTGAACCGTATTATAGTAGTTATATTCCTGTATATAGGGGGCGGTATTATAGTAGTTATATTCCTGTATATAGGAGTCAGTATTATAGTAGTTGTATTCTTGTATATAGGGGGGCAGTATTATAGTAGTTATAATCCTGTATATAGGAGTCAGTATTATAGTAGTTATACTTTTGTATATAGGAGCAGTATTATAGTAGTTATATTCCTGTATATAGGAGCAGTATTATAGTAGTTATATTCTTGTATATAGGAGTCAGTATTATAGTAGTTGTATTCTTGTATATAGGGGGGCAGTATTATAGTAGTTATAATCCTGTATATAGGAGTCAGTATTATAGTAGTTATACTTTTGTATATAGGAGCAGTATTATAGTAGTTATATTCCTGTATATAGGAGCAGTATTATAGTAGTTATATTCCTGTATATAGGAGCAGTATTATAGTAGTTATATTCCTGTATATAGGACCAGTATTATAGTAGTTATATTCTTGTATATAGGAGCAGTATTATAGTAGTTATATTCCTGTATATAGGAGCAGTATTATAGTAGTTATATTCCTGTATATAGGAGTCAGTATTATAGTAGTTATATTCTTGTATATAGGAGCCGTATCATAGTAGTTCTAAGTTCTAAGATTGTTAAATGCAGCAAACATTTTTTTTAAGGCACAGATCTAAGATTGTAATGCTCTTTTACAGCGGCTCTAGGAGTCAGTCATCTGTGAGATAGAACAGACCAGGCCCCTGGAAAGTGCTTGTAGAAAATGTATGAGCTGCACTTTAGATACGGTGTAATTGTTTGATGTAAGGAGCAGCATGGTGCTTAGACAGTCTAGCAGAGCTCAGGAGAGCTGTGTACACATTGCCATCTCCCAGGAGCTCTGTAGTTTTTCTGTGGCTTAATGGGATGACAACCCGCAATAAAGACGACAACACTGCCCCTAGTGGCCAGTTTCATTGATATACAGCATCTCATAATACAGGTGTTTTTTTTTTGTTAGACTTTTAGATATGTGAACTTCTGTAAAATGTTCTGTTTCCTAATGGGGCATCCTAAGCAGGTGCATAGGTGGGTATTTACTGTAGGCAATAGGTACAACTCCCAGAATGCCCTAGGTTCCTGCAATTCAATCAAGCTGCAGGATAGATTGCTTTACTGTCTATTCTTTTACATTCTACAGATACACTGGCTTATACCTAGTGCAGACTCTGCAGGGGAGGAGCTAAACAAAACCACCAAAGAGAGGCTGTTTTGGCCCGCCCCCAAGGAACCTGCAAGATTTTGCTGGAAATGTTCCTAATGTTGTGTTTACTTAGAGAGATTTATCTGTGATTTCTGAAGCCAAAGCCAGGAATGGATGTAAAAAGAGGATAGACTGCAGTCTTCTTTACTACCTGGTCTGTTCCTGGCTTTGGCTTCAAAGATGTGTCAGATAAATCTCTCTGTGTAAACGCACCATAAGTCACAATACAGCCCCTCCTTGTACATGTTGCTCTATCACACTCTTTATGGTTTTTTGGAGGTCAGCATTGTAGTTTCTTTAGACGTATACAGTTCTCACCTTCTTCTTTGCTCTCCCTCTTAAAAACCCTTTAAATCTGTAGGATAAGGTTCTAAGATTAGAAAAAAAATATTTCTGCCTATTTTGTTCACACTTAGTCCCATTCACTTGAATAGGCTGCAATACCACTCACAACCTACAAAGTAGTGTGGCGCTGTTGGTGGCGACTTTTTTTAAATGCCAGGCACTCTCTTTAATAGATATATAGATGCTAAGGTTGCCTTCTCCTATCCAGGAACCACCGACGGGTCTCCACGTCAGTCGTAGTTGGGACGGATGGGATTGGGTGACTGGGGAATAAGGGGTTGAATGCAGCGATGAGATTATATTATGCAGGAGTATGACCGCTCTTTAAAGCGATAGGCTCCGTCCTCATGAATATAACATTGGCCTCCATCCTTGAGAGCAGATAATGAACGTCTCTGTGGTTAACGTGACGCTTATCTCCGCTCACTTACTGATCACCCGCATAATCCTGTAGTTGCTGGATCCCCATTGACTCCTCTGTTTCCTGCCTCCTCTGCTCTAATCATCTTATATAACCCCCCGATGTGTGAGCAGATGCCGACGCATTATCCGGAGATCACAGGGTGGACAGCTTCACCACAGAGACGTCTAATGCACTCGACAAGGAGCTTACTGTATAGCGCTGACATAGTCCATAGCCAGGTACACCAGTCAATTGTCTGTTCCAGGGAGAAGGGAACCTTGGCTCTCCAGCTGTTGCAAAACTACAACTCCCATCATGCCTGGACGAATACTAGGTCTAGGTCTAGTGCATGTGCTCTGCTCAACATCTAGACCACAAATCACTGATTCCGCTACAGAATCCAAAGACAAAAGCCCTACACTTCCTCCACCCATGTGACTTCCTTCCTACAGCCCCTGTAAGGTGTGCTGTGAGTGGGTGAGAAGTGCATGTAAAGTAGTAAAGAGGAAGATGATAGGTGAGAAAAAGAAAGGATTCTCATTGGTGTACAGATCCATGTCACATACAAACAAAACAATAACCCCTTAGGTACTACAGCCTGCAATATCTGGATATACATAGTTACAATAACGACATCTTGTGGTAAAACTCTGGTACTGCTACATAACCACTTACTCTTTAAAGTACAGGCTTTTGTGAAGGGTATAACCAATAGTAACACCAGTGGTGGGACACCACATAAGCATGATGGGAGTTGTAGTTTTGCAACAGTGGGAGAGCCAAGGTTCCCCACCCCTGGTCTATTCCATAAAAAGCTATTTACATATAATGAGAGCATGCGAACTCTATAGCAGTGTTGCAAAAACTACAACTCCCAGCATACCCTGGCAACAGCTGGAGAGTCACAGATTGGAGAATACAGCCTCAGACAGATGTTGCTGCTAGTTACAATCCTATAGAGGAACATAGGGCATGCAGGGACTTGAAGTTTGGTAACAGGTAGCAGAACGCTGCTGTTACTCCTGGTTGGATGCGGACCCAGGAACTTATAGGTTGGGGGAATATTACATGACCCAATTCCCATAGATCCTATGAGCATAGAATGCATGAGAACACCCTGCTGCTGGAGTTGTCTTCCCAATTTCCAACTTTTTTTATTTTTCCCCCCCATCAGGGTACTGTGCGGATAACATCCGATCTCACATCCACGCCCCCTGCTGGATACATCCCGGTAGTGCAGAAGCCGGAAGCTGTGGTGCATGCTATGAAGGTAACTTTATTCATCATTATTGTACCAGTCCATCCAGTACAAAGCTTGGTGCAGCTGCTTACAGGGTATAGATGAGGGACGGGGAACCTTGGGCCCTCCAGCTGTTGCAAAACTACAATTCCCATCATGCCTGGACAGCTAAAGCTAAAACCTTTAAATATGTTAAAGGGGAACTCTGGCAAATATATTTTTCTTTGAAATAAACTGGTTTCAGAAAGTTATATAGACTTGTAATTTACTTTTATTTAAAAATTGTAAGTTTTCCATTACTTATCAGCTGCTGTATGTCCTGCCAATGACAATAATTGGATTTTTGGTTGATTGAGCCGAGGACATTTGGGACACGAGTTGGGGGGTGAGGCCGGATGGGAAGATTTCACAATGAGGAAAAAGCGACCTTAATTGATGAAGCAGAGAGCGGCGGCCGACATAATCCCATCAGCCGGGAGCCAGGGCCGAAGGATTTGTACAACGGAGCAGCGATTGTAGTGTCATCAACCAATATGGATTTTACAGCTGATCTGCCTATTGCATTCAGAAGCCTTGGAAAGCTGGGTTATAGCTTTACTATTCCTCTGGCAAAAAATGGTGTCAGAAAGTTAAATAGATTTGTAATTTACTTCTATTTAAAAAATCTCCAGTCTTCCAGTACTTATCAGCTGCTGTATGTCCTGCAGGAAGTGGTGTATTCTTTCCAGTCTGACAGTGCTCTCTGCTGCCACCTCTGTCCATGTCAGGAACTCTCCAGAGCAGCAGCAAATCCCCATAGAAAACCTCTCCTGCTCTGGACAGTTCCTGACATGGACAGAGGTGGCAGCAGAGAGCACTGTGTCAGACTGGGAAGAATACACCACTTCATGCAAGGCATACAGCAGCTGATAAGTACTGGAAGACTGGAGATTTTTAAATAGAAATAAATTAAAAATCTATATAAAACTTTCTGAAACCAGTTGATTTGAAAAAATAAATAAATAAATAAATAAATAAAGATTTTCGCCGGAGTACCCCTTTAAAGGACTAAATAAGGTTCAGGAGGGAAGTGTTTTTAGGAAAAAGAAAAACAAAAAACAAAACTGAACACAAGAACAAGAGAATACAGGGAGAGAGTTGGGGGAAAGATCAGAAGCAATGTGGGAAAATATTATTTTACTGAAAGAGTAGTAGATGCTTGGAACAAACTTCCAGCAGATGTGGTTGGTAAATCTACAATAGCAATGTGAACCTGCCTGGGATAAACATATATCACTTACATTGTTCTGTGCAGCTGATCCAGAGATCTCCTCCTGAATAACATGGACAATAAGTAGTCCTCTCCATTATGTGCATGTGCTCAGTAGTCCTAGATATTCATGAGAAGCAGAAAACTCCACCCACCAGCTGCTGATTGGCTGTTATCTATCCATGCTGTGTATAGGCAGTCAGCTGTCACTCAGCAGCTGGAGGGCGGGGGGAGGGGTGTGGCAAGAATCTTATTCTCCTGCATATCAGGAGAACGGCTGAACAGAATGATGTCAGTAATACACCGATCTGTTCAGCAATTCTATCACCAGTTTATACGGCCCTCATTTAAGGTGGAATAAACCTAGTGACAGATTCCCTTTAAACCAATCTGTTTTCTCCCACCCAGGTTCTGGAAGTGCATGAAAACCTGGACCGACAAGTCCCTGACAGCTATGAGGAAGACCTGAGCGAGAAGGAGAAGGCGATTGTGCGAGAAATGTGCAATGTAAGAACGGACGGATCGTGCGGGGTGGCATCTATTATGGGAATCTGATTATTATTGGGACATTACATAGAGATGAGTGAACCCGAGCGAGCGGCAATTTGGATACAGCCCCAGGGAGTCATAGGCCATATACTGTATCCATGTTCTCCCGGATTCCCTAGGGCGGCATCCATCTTCTCCAGCCACCTGTACTGATATGTGGCACACTTGGGATGGCTCATAGGTGTGTGCAGGGTGTTGTGCAGGACACGCTCCTACCATGGTGTACACAGTGAGGCTGCAGAGTAGTGGGTAGAAGGGGTTAATGATACGCTGTACAAGGACGCTTCCGGGGCCGCATTGTCTGTGCTTTGGATTCCTGTAATCTCAGTGTTTGGGATTCCGGCTCCTCCCGGACACAGTAACATTATAGGATTGTCATTTATTAGATAGAGAACAACGGCGCTGATCACATGACTGTGTGACTGAGACTTCAGGGGAGATTTATCAAACATGGTGTAAAGTGAAACTGGCTCAGTTGCCCCTAGCAACCAATCAGATTCCTCCTTTCATTCCTCACAGACTCTTTGGAAAATAAAGGGTGGAATCTGATTGGTTGCTAGGGGCAACTGAGCCAGTTTCACTTTACACCATGTTTGATAAATCTCCCCCTGGTGTTTCCGCCATTTGTGGATGAATCACATTTCTCTACAGTCACCGTCTAAGAGCCGAGTATTTTCTGTCAGGATAAGAACCCATTCTAGTCTATGGACCGGAGCCCACAAACAGGGATTACACTGCCTGTCCGTCTGCCCAGAGCCCAGACCACACAATGGGAATGACAATGTGACTAACCGGGACTCCTGACAATCAGATCTGAGCCAGAAGCCAGTGGCACAGGTCATTACATTGTATCCAAGGTGGCTGGTACCAGAGAGCAATAGCTTGTGAGAAACATAAAACATATCACCTGGTCCTGAAGGCATTACAGCCTACCCACCAATAGAGGCTACCCATCACTGAGTATACAGCCTATCCATCACCGAGAATAGAGCCTACCCACCACCGAGAATACAGCCTATCCATCACCGAGAATAGAGCCTACCCACCACCGAGAATAGAGCCTATCCATCACTAGAGATCAGCGGTGACATCACCGACAATACAGCCTATCCATCACTAGAGATCAGCCGTGACATCACTGAGAATACAGCCTATCCATCACTAGAGATCAGCCGTGACATCACTGAGAATACAGCCTATCCATCACTAGAGATCAGCCGTGACATCAGTGAGAATACAGCCTATCCATCACTAGAGATCAGCCGTGACATCAGTGAGAATACAGCCTATGCATCACTAGAGATCAGTGACATCACCGACAATACAGCCTATCCATCACTAGAGATCAGCCGTGACATCAGTGAGAATACAGCCTATGCATCACTAGAGATCAGGGGTGACATCACTGAGAATACAGCCTATCCATCACTAGAGATCAGTGACATCACTGAGAATACAGCCTATCCATCACTAGAGATCAGCCGTGACATCAGTGAGAATACAGCCTATCCATCACTAGAGATCAGCCGTGACATCAGTGAGAATACAGCCTATCCATCACTAGAGATCAGCCGTGACATCAGTGAGAATACAGCCTATCCATCACTAGAGATCAGCCGTGACATCACTGAGAATACAGCCTATCCATCACTAGAGATCAGCCGTGACATCAGTGAGAATACAGCCTATCCATCACTAGAGATCAGCCGTGACATCACTGAGAATATAGCATATACATCACTAGAGATCAGCGGTGACATCACTGAGAATACAGCCTATGCATCACTAGAGATCAGCGGTGACATCACTGAGAATACAGCCTATGCATCACTAGAGATCAGCGGTGACATCACTGAGAATACAGCCTATCCATCACTAGAGATCAGCAGTGACATCACTGAGAATACAGCCTATCCATCACTAGAGATCAGCAGTGACATCACTGAGAATACAGCCTATCCATCACTAGAGATCAGCAGTGACATCACTGAGAATACAGCCTATCCATCACTAGTAGTTAGTAGTTATCCCGCTCAGCAGTTGATTCCCTGCGGCTGCTGAAGTTTTATGTCACCCTGGAGGGTCCTGAAAAACATGGATACAGCCATAGGCAGCCCTAGAGTTGCATCCCTCTTCTTCAGTCATGGGGAATCTTATACCATCTCTATTTATTACCTCTCTATGGATAATTGTGAAGTTATAATTTTGGGATAATCCCTTTAAGATTAGATAGAGAATTACTGACCAAATCAATAGCAAGAGCGCCACCTAGTGTCAGCAATAAAAAATAAGTCTGTTTACTAGAAGGGGTGAAAACATAGATTGGAGGAAGGCGACAATAAAACAGGATCTGATTGATTACCGAATGATCAAATATTCTAAATTATTGGAGGGTCCTAGAATAGGATATAAGTGCAGGAAGATAGGAGAATAAATTCTGATTGGTTGTTGATGCCCATCTTAAAAGGTACTCCAGCAAAAAAAAAAAAAAAAAATCTTTCAAATTAGAAATTTGTAATTTATTTCTTTAAAAAAATCTCAAGTCTTCCAGTACTTATCAGCTGCTGTATGTCCTGCAAGCAGCTGTGTATTGTTTCCAGTCTGGAGAGCAGGAGAGGTTCTCTATGGGGATCTCTATGGACAGAGGTGGCAGCAGAGAGCACTGGAGAGTATACACCACTTCCTGCAGGACATACAGCAGCTTATAAGTATTAGATTTATTTTTTTTTACATAGAAGTGACAAATTAACTGACACTAGTTAATTTAAAAGACTATTCTTTTTCCAGCTAGAGTTCCCCTTTAAGCACATTTTAGACTAAATTAAAACTTCTGTGTTTCAGGTCGTTTGGAGAAAGTTGGGCGACGCAGCGAACTCCAAGCCTTCCATCCGGCAGCATCTTTCCGGAAACCAGTTTAAGGGGCCCTTGTAATCCGACGCGTTCGGAGCCGAAGGAGTCAGAGGCACTTGAAACCAAGAACTGCTGTATATATGGCGAGCGGAGGCCGATCCCCAAGCTGGAGACGCAATACCTTGTATATAGAAGGACTTGTATACAGATACTAGATACCTAGCAGGGGAAGACGCCTCCCCCTCCCCTCCATGCTGACTGTCTCCTCTATAGACCCATGCACGTCCTGCAATAGACCACTGTTGGGGCTCCTCCCCCTATGGCACTTTGGTTAATGGACTACAACTCCCAGCAGTGGCCATAAGTCGGACACCACTACACCCCTTAGTATTACACACTGGATTATCATTTTGTAACAAGGATTTTTATTTAATGGGATGAGAACAAATTAGGATATTTTTGTATAGACGCCGCCAGGCCCCTCCCCCTCCTCCCCCCCTCCGCGTTTTATGAACTTTCTATGGGACAGTCATTGTAGCTGCTTCATCGATTTCTATTCTGATCAATCTTTGTATTATCGGGGAAAACAAAAAAAATATTTGAACAAAAAAAAAAGTTGAAAGTTTTCCGGAACTTGTAGATTTTTACCCAATTCTGTCCCCCCCCCCCCCCTCCTGCTGTATATAAAGTGGACGGATCTCTATTTTGTTACAATGTATTAGATTATGTAGACAGAGAATATATTCATTTTATGTCGGCCTATAAAGACCCGTGTACATGTGACTGGTCGCCACTCTTTTCTCCATTGCTGTAACTGGTGATATTAGAGGCGTAAAGTACACAGCGTCTGCTTAGCTTCAAGAACAGCGCCACTCATGGCTTAAAGTGTACCCGTCATTTAAGGTTTTTTTTTTTTGCAGAAATCAATAGTTCAGGCGATTTTAATAAACTTTGTAATTGGGTTTATTAGCCGAAAAATGCATTTTGATCATGAAAAAGCAGTTTGAAGCTCTCCCCCCTGTCTTCATTGTTCTCTATGGAGAGAGGAGGGGTGGAGGGAGATGAGGCACCAAAACAGGACAACAAACAGTTAATTTAATGCTACATGACTGGGCTATCTCCTCTGAAGTCAGCACTGACCTCTCTGACCTCTGAATACCGGCTTTCACACAGTTCCCGCTGTGTAATCCTTTGTTCTTTGCTGGCGACTAATCTCCCTCCTCCCCCCTCTCCATAGGCTACACAGGGCTCCACTGATGTAAAAGAGTGGAGATTTCCCGATAATGAGCAGTGGATGAGAGAAGGGGGGAGGGACCTGGGGAAAGTCTTTGTGAATGCAGATAATGGCAGATTTGCCTAATAAACCCAATTACAAAAGTTTCTTAAAATCGCCCGGACTATTGATTTCTGCAAAAAAACAAAAAAATGACAGTGACACTAAGGTTGGATGTGGTATTGCAGATTAATTTCATTGAAGTGAATGAAGATGAGTTGTAATACTACAATAACCTGGGGGCAGGGGTGGTGCTGTTTTGGAGAGAAAGCTAATTATTTAATATTAAAAGGGCTATTCAGAAAAAAAGTAACATCCCACTAATTAGAAATTTTTTTAAAAAAATTAACTGGTATCAGAAAGTTATACAGATTTGTAATTTACTTCTGTTTAGAAATCTCCAGTCTTCCAGTACTTATCAGCTGCTGTATGTCCTGCAGGAAGTGGTGTATTCTTTCCAGTCCGACACAGTGCTCTCTGCTGCCACCTCTGTCCATGTCAGGAACTGTCCAGAGCAGGAGAGGTTTTCTATGGGGATTTGCTGCTCCTCTGGACAGTTCCTGACATGGACAGAGGTGGCAGCAGAGAGCACTGTGTCAGACTGGAAAGAATACACCACTTCCTGCAGGACATACAGCAGATGAGAAGTACTCGAAGACTGGAGATTGTTAAATAGTAAGTTATAGAGATTTGTAATTTACTTCTGACACCAGCTGATTTGAAAGAATGTACCGAATTATTACTTTAACTATTAATAACCTTTCCTGTAGATAGATCTGTCTACAGGAATGGTTATTAGGTGCGGTGCCGGTAACGGTTCAGCAGCCGCACTACACAGAGAACAGAGTTGGCAGCAGGTGGCGCCGCTCCCTCTCTGGTGGTGGTGCTGGGGTACTGCAACCTCAGCTCTTCAATCTTTTAACACAGAAAGAATTCTCATGTGGGTTTATAAGGATTTGAGCCCGCGCCTCCAGCTCTGTGTTCAGCAACAGGGACAAAACGTTGAACACATCAAACAGCTGTGCATCACAGGGAGGTTGCAGGTTATTGTTACAACCGAGATGGGAATCCCCCCTTTAATGAGGCGTAAGGCACCAGGGTGTATGTGCATCATCAAATCCACAGGAGAATGTAGCGGAGACTGATGACATCACTGAGGTGTAAGGTGCGCCGGGCCTCAAATCTCATTCATGTGTGTAAGGGTGCGTTTACACAGATAGATTTATCTGACAGATTTTGGAAGCCAAAGCCAGGAATGGATTTGAATAGAGGATAGATCCCAGTCTTTCCTTTATGACCTGATCCCTGTTTATAGTCTGTTCCTGGTTTTGGCTTCAAAGATCTGTCAGATAAATCTGTCTGTGTAAACGCACTATAAGTGACTTACAGACTGTAATACATGAAAGACTTATGCCGCGTTTACTCGGAACAATTATCGTTCGAATTTTCACAATAACGATGGCATTTGATCAACAATTGTTCTGTGTAACCACAGTGAACGATCAAGCGACGAGCGAGAAATCGTTCATTTTGATGTTTCAACAAGTTCTCAAATAGTCGTTGCTAAAAATTCGCAGATCGCTTTGTGTAAACAGTCTTTCAAAGATTCACCCTGTGTGTGAGATGGGCTTAAGCGATCTTAAAAACGATCGCAATAACGATTTTTCTTACAAATTTTCTAACAATTTGTCTAAACGCTGATCTTTATAAAAACCAAATCGTTGCTTCAAAACGGTTAAACGATGGATTGGGCGAATTATCGCTTTGTGTAAACGTAGCATTAGGGTCCTATGACATGGATCGATTTTTAGCGACTAACAATAAATAACCTGAAATCGTTCACCAAATTACACAGAACGATGGTCGTTAGTTATGATCGTTACTATGATTGTTTACTCCATCTGATCCCAACAATGCTTCTGGGAAAAACGTAAAAAAAAACAAACAAAAAAAAAAAAAAACACTTTTCTCCCCATGCCAACAAAATGCAGAAATATCCTGTGTACGCAGTAGGTGCGCCTCGTGCCTCCATTTATTTTTTGCACACCGTAGATAAAAAAAAAGCTCCCGTCTTAAGCCGTTCGGGGCCCCTGTCAGGTTTCAGTGGCGAGAATTCCACCAGGAGAAAGGTCTCATTGTGCACGGCCACCAGATCATGTCTTCCCCGGAATTTCTGCCACTTGATCGGGTTAAGTGAAACGACCGACATAGAAATAGAAAGAAGGCCGGAAGGTTCTGTAAGACGCCGGTCTGTGAAGGGTGGGGGGGTTCTTAAATGGGACCCGGTGGATTGTAAAAGACACATGGGGGAGATTTATAAAACATGGAGTAAAGTGAAACTGGCTCAGTTGCCCCTAGCAACCAATCAGATTCCACCTTTCATTTTCCATAGAGTCTGTAAAGAATGAAAGGTGGAATCTGATTGGTTGCTAGGGGCGACTGAGCCAGTTTCACTTTACTCCATGTATGATAAATCTCTTCCTATGTTGCCCAACTGATTCAGGATCTTAGGAAACAGTCACCAGGAAGATCATAAGATGTAAATGTAAGGCCGCTCCCAACTCACCAAGGTCTGGCATCAGGGTGTATAATGGTGCCCGCTGTGCCTTGCTCAACAGGCAACATGGATGGCAGCTGCCACTAGTGGTTGTGTCAGGTACTGCAGAGCTGCTCAAGCCCTTGTCTCTGCACTACGCTACAGTGTTCTCGATACCGAGCCGAGGAGGAGTGTCACACTCCAGAATAGACACCAGAGAAGAGATGGTGCGTTTACACAGATTATCTGACAGATTTTTAAAGCCAAAGCCAGGAATGGATTTGAGAAGAGGAGAAACCTCAGTCTTTCCTCTATGATCTATTCTCTGTGTATAGTCTGTTCCTGGTTTTGGCTTCAAAAATTTGTCAGATAAATCTCTGTGTAAACGCACCATTACACTCGCTACATCACTAACACTGTTGTATATGCACTGCTATTCCCAGCACAGCCATTGGTGGCAGCAGAGAGCCCAGACTGCTACTACTGAATGTAAAAAATAAAGAACACAAGTTATAATCCCCCCCCCCCCCCCCCCCCCCCACTATTTATACCATCTATTGAGTGGCTGCAGCACCTGGCACATGAGTGCACCACCACAAACTTCCGTATAGATTTCATAGTCACAGGTCAGTTTTGTTTGGCAAAAAAACAAGTTACATAGAGAAAGTATAGAGCAAAATCTCTTTCCAGTGGCTGCTCCTAGTTTTTAAAAAAATTAAAAGTATTATACTTTACTGTGGCCAACATAGTACTCTGGCGCCATCTAGTGCTCACTTATATTCTTTTCATGTGTGCAACTCTACACTTTAAAACAGAGATGAGGAACCTTCGGCCCTCCAGCTGTTCCAAAACTACAACTCCCATCAAAGTGGTATTGGCTGTCCAGGCATGATGGGAATTGTAGTGTCGCAAGAGCTGGAGGGCTGTAGATTCCGGATCCCTGCCTTAAAGAGTCGCTCTCATTAAAAATTACATCAGGCATGTCAAAAGTTAACAATTGCGGTGGTTCTCACTATTATCACGGTGATCTCAGCTTGGTTCTTGGTGTTGTGGCCATAACAAGGATTTACCCTCCATATATAAAAGCACAACATAAATACAAACAGAATATTGCCTTACATTTAGCAATCAAAGCACAATGCTGCCACCATGTGGCAGAAGAGTAATACTGCAGTGTGATGGTAATGTGCCCAAACCTTATTAGGACAGGTGGATGTAACAAACAAGTTCTCAGTCTTGCAAAAACCCAACAAATAACAAAACACTGACCTTTCGTGTGATGAGCCAGGCCCTAGACTTCTCCAATGTCTGATGCCGGGTCTGGGTGGGCACACTTCTGGGAAGACTCCTCACAATGTAAATCCAGGGAACTTGGGAAAAACATTAGGTGTGACTATTTACTTACTAGCTTGATATTTCACAATGTATTTAAAGATATAGACTAAGGGACAGGTTTACAGTGTGTAAACATGCAGGTATAAGTAGACAGCATGTCCATAGACTTACATGGAGATATTTTCCCTATGGATTTGATTATAGACCATATCTTTGAATTGGAGCCTTATAGCTTTCAACATGGTCACATCCAGGTACAGCCCACAATCACCAATGACTTGTGACCCCCCCCCCGACCATTAGCACTTACAATACATTGATTGCACCTGCACCCCCCCAAGTGCTGTGTGTAAGAGCGCCCTCTGGCTGTGATCTCACGTAGCAGCAGAATCACTGAATCAATCCTTATAGTATGGGGTAAATTTACCAAGATTGGTGTAAACCAGACATGGGGAACCGCATGTCTGGTGTAAACTATAGTGGCACAAAGCTGGCATAGGGGTTGTCTTGTTAGAGGTTAAGACTTGTTCTCTGTTTATAGTCTGTCTCTGGCTTTGGCTTCAGAAACCTGTCAGATAAATCTGTGTAAACACACCATAAGTCTACGGAAGCAGCACAGGTGCATGGAGATGATGCAGATAATGTCTCCCTGTGGTCAGGTTACCAAGTCAATAGACAGCTAATCCAGCTCCTAGAGAGGAGATCACATGTCCTGTGACTACAGAGGGTGAGGAAAAAGAAAGCTCAGCGTTGTCAGAGTGGACACAAAGAACATGATTTTAGACGTCCAGAGCAGGTAAGAATGAGTGTACAAACACACACACCATATACGCAGCAAATACGCAGCAGATTTAGATCTAATCTGCTGCGTATTTGCTGCAGTAAATACGCTGCGTATACGGTGTGTGTGTTTATACCCTGAAAGAAAAAAAAAAACACATGTATATTAGGCATAGGGTGGTATTGGAAAGGGGGTGCAATTTTTTTTAAAATTTTGTTAGGCTTTTACAGATTGCACTGTGGCCAACATGGCACTCTGGCGCCATCTAGTGCTCACTTATATTCTTTGCAAGATATATTCCCATTGCTACTACCAGCCACATTGTCATCACTAAATTGATGCTCCAAAATGTAGTAGCAATGTTCTAGTATTAGCATTCATAAAGGTCCATTTACACAGAAAGATTATCTGCTAAAGATTTGAAGCCAAAGCCAGGAACAGACTATAAACAGAGATCAGGTCATAAAGGAAAGACTGAGATTTCTCCTCTTTTCAAATCCACTCCTGACTTTGGCTTCAAATCTCTGGCAGATAACCTGTCTGTGTAAATAGACCCTAAAGCAGAGAAATCGTTTAGTATTAGGGAACAGCCATCCAGGAGGAAAAAAACAAAACACTATTGATACCGAATAGTCAGCCCTGTGCTTGCAGATATTATATGGACTCAAAAAAAAAAAAAAAAAAAAAAAAATCAGTCCCTGCTACAACCATATAAATATAAGTTGTCCAGGATTAAAAACCATGGATGCTGCCTGGTGTTGTAGTTTCACTCCAATAAATTGAATAGGGATGAACTGCAATGCCACATTTGACCTTTGGACCGGCGGGGGGGCACTCTTTTTTGCAAGAAAAAAAATCCATAAATTTAAAGGCAATCTGTCAGCTCCCAGGCCTTTTTAAGATGCTGTAGCTGGCAGTCCCCTAGTGAGCGTGTTACCTTTCGGTAATTTATCAGTGCAGTGGATTATGCATAATCCTATTGTAATGAAGTGTCAGAGAGGAGCTGTATGTGCCACACTCTGGCCGCCTCACCACTCCTTCATGAATAATCTCTGCCGCCCGGCCTCCTGCTCGCTCAGCTGTCAGCCAGTGTCTCTGATTGCAGATCAGTTCTCTATAGGTATTACGGGGGGGGGGGGTGTTTACGAAAACCAGCATATAAGTACTCCGGTCTTATATTAGGCCCCGCCCCCTTTCCGCCAGAAGGATTCACTAAAAGGCACACGCGCACGGTGTACGAAGTCTATACCTACTTCTAGCAGATTTTGATCATTATTTACGCCTGCGAGCAGGCGTAAATCATGATGAGGTGCGAGAGGAGGCCACACCTCCTCCCTGCCTTATCACACACCCCCAGCCCGCCCATCAGGCAAGTGGGGTATACGGGAGGCGTACGCCAGGGAGAAGGTGCGAATCTGCACCTTCTCCCTTGAGTACGCTTAGTAAATGTCCCCCTTTATGTTTGAAGGAAACACTCAGATATAATTGAATCTCTGACCCCAAGTGTGTTGGGGCTATGGTCAACTCACCTGTCTAGAGACCACCATCAGTTCATTCTTTGGTTCAAATCCCCTGATGGAAACAATATACTGTGTAGGTCTTATCCCCCCCATTATTGTATCATTCTTAAGGCTATGTTTACACACAGTATTTTGGCTCAGTATTTTGCAACCAAAACCAGGAGAGGATTGAAAAAAGAAAGGCTATGTTTACACACTGTTGAGATTTAGTGGATGGCTGGGAAAAACGGCCATTGTTTCAAAACAAGTCATTGTTTTAAAATAACAGTAATTATTTGCTATTAAATGGCAGACAACTACTAAATTTCAACAGGGATTTGAACGAAAGAATAAACTGCTGGTGGTCTCTAGACAGGCGAGTTATCCCTAGCATAACCCCAACACATTTGGGGTCAGAGATTCAACTATATCTGAGTGTTTCTTTAAGACATAACCTGCCTACAGAGGACTGATCTGCAATCAGAGACACTGGCTGACAGCTGAGCGAGCAGGAGGCCAGGCAGCATTGATTATTCATGAGGAGGAAGGAGAGGTAAGGCGTGCCAGAGAGTGTTGCACAAACAACTTCTCTTTGCCTATTCATTACAGTAGGATTGTGGACAATCCACTGCATGGACAAATAACCAAAAAGCACCATGCTGACTAGGGGACTGACAGCACCTTAGGTAGGGCCCGGGTGCTGACAGATTCCCTTTCAGTTATACAAGCAGGTCAAGGGCACACATCAGACGGGAAGAGGATACCTTCTTACAGATCAGACGCAGACACATTTTGATCTTTTTTTTTTTTTTTATTCACTAGATGACACGTACAGGGAAGAATCTTGCCGAGTTACAATTAAACTTTTTTTTACATTAAAAAATATTTACAAACATTTGTAAAACTTTCAAAATCTTGTTTGTCCAAAAAAAAAAAAAAAAAAAAAAGTCAAATTACAAAGCAAATGCACAAACCTTTGCATTAACCATTTGTACGTTTTTAGCTCGACCAATATGGCCGAAATCAGGAGCAGATTTCAGTGTATCGCAGAAGAGGGAGCGGGCGATGAGACGCCAGCTCGCTATACTGTATGATATCAGCCAGGCACATTGTAACAATACAGACATTCAGCGCCATCATCTCATGGACACAGACTTGGCAATAAGGGGCAGCGAGAAGAGTTCCTCAGAGTTTATGGAGTTCACTGTGCCACGCTATCTCATCCAGGCGGCACGTCCAAGTCCTGCGACAGGTGGCATGCCAGGGGGTGGAATCGGGGGAGGGACAGGAGGCTGGGCACCAGGTGGCACTGCTGGAGGGGGGTAGGTAGCTGGTGGCATACCAATTCCTGGAGGGGGGTGATTAGGTACAGTATGGGTTGGGGGCAGTCTAGGTGGGGGGAAATTTGGGTTGTAAGTAGGTGGAGGAGGGGGATAGACAGAAGTAGGAGGAGGGATGTTAGGAGGGGGGAATGTAGAGGGTGGTGGGGGTGGTGGCACGCTTGGCGGTGGATTAGGCGGATACACATGAGGATGGTACGCTATATGAGACGGAGGGCCATAGGCGGGTGGCAGATTCCCATAAGCGGGTGCTTCGGTCTTCATCATAGACTGCAGGCTCTGGTAGCCCTCCCCGGACATGTAAGAGTTGGTTGTCGACATCCCAGTGATGTAACTGGAGGGAGGCGGCGGCGGAGGACGATGTGCTAGAGGAGGCGGCTGATGAACGGCGGCGGGATGAGTTGGCGGAGGAATAGAGAGCTTGGTCAGGTCTGCAGCCTCGGGGACACTGACGCCATCTCCTTCCCCTGGAGCCAGAGCCGGAGCCACAGGTTTTCTCTCTATCAGATGGAAATGAAAATTCATAAGTAACAAGGGCCGAGGATGGCGGGAGCAAAAACAGCACAAAACAGAACAAAGATCTGGGGGATAGACAAGGCCGTACCTGTAGGGGTGATGACAGGAGGAAGAGGAGGGTGCGAGGTCTCAACCTTAGAGATTTTGGTCAGTGGTTCTGTAAGAATATAGAGGAGAGTGTGAACAGCGATCACTGAGGCTCCAAACAGCAGCAGAAATCCCTGACGTCAGGCACCGCGCACTATACATTACAGCAGAATGAATACACCGGATTAAGATGGAAACCCCAGGATAAAGCAGAACCCTACCTTGTGCTTTCCCCTCTTCTTTGGGCGATGTCGGCTGAAAAAGAAAAACATTTCTCATTATGAATGTAGGTGGTGAAGCATTTAGCAGCATTTTAAGGAGTATCAGCTGAATAACACAGTCTATGAGTGTGGAGTGTCTGAGACATAAGACCCCTTATCAAGCAAATGGCAGAGGACTTCCAAAAAGGAGCTGAGGATTAGCGCTACAGGGATAAAAGGGATTATCCAGAATTATAAACACATAGCCGCTTTCTTCCAAAAACAGCGCCACCCCTGTCTTCAGGTATTACAACTTACCTCCATTCATTTCAATGGAAATGAGCTGCAAAACCCTACACCCAAACTGAAGACAGGGGTGATGCTGTTTCAGGAAAAAAAAGCGGATATGTTTTTCTAAGCCTGGACAACACCTTTCCATTTTCTTGCAGATTGGTGGCACACCCAAAGTTAAAGTGTGACTCGTACCCCTTATAAGAATACGGAGACGGAATAGCACTCAGTTATGCTGCTCGGTGCAGTTTTCATATTGATTAGTAAAAGGAGAACTCAAGGGGAATCTAAATATATAGGGCCGGCAGGGGGACAATAAATAATAAAGGATCTGGGCCTTAAGAAACTATTAGCTGGTGACTATTTCTTTAGCTCTCTATTACAATGAGCGATAAATTGACTGAATCGGACAGATTTAGACGATTATCACTATATGTAATAGGGCCCTAAAATAGAGGCAGAAGGGACACGACTCTTATAGCACAAGGTCTCCCATAAATTGTAGTGCTGGGGTATACCCTGTGAAGCATGTCCGATATATAGGAAAGTGTTAACACCTACCAGCGGTCTCTTGGCTTGCTTGGGAGGGCTGGACTGTGGCGATGGCTTCTTAGTTTGCTGACCCCCTGCCTGCTGTGGATCCTTCTGCTGCGCTGCCTGAGAGTCGGTGCTGAGCGGCATCTGGGGCTGGACTGCAGCTATCTGTGCCTGGACTTGGGGGGATTGCTGCTGGGCCACATGGTGAGGCATCTGCTGCTTTCCTTGAGAATACAGGTCCAAGATCTGATGGCAGATGTCTGCGAGAGGAAAAAAGAAACCCTGAAATTCAGAATTTGTTCTAATACACAAAACTAAGGCTCAAATGTTCTAATGCCAGCAATACTTCTAGAGATAGAACCTCTACACAGTATGCCATGCAAAACCAGGGGGTTTAACCCTCTAAGTGCCAAGAAAGTGTCACTTAGGGTCCTTTTACGAATACAAGTTTGTCAGCAGTGAGGGCCACATATGAGTGCTGATCTTTTTACACAGCATAACAAATAGAGGGGCTGCACAAGCGTTTCTAGTATCTTTTATGCAGCCCAGGTATGTATATATTTATCTGTGCTGTCAGTCTAAAGATCACAAGCAGCAGCAGTGTATATTGATCCATGCTTCTTGACAGCTTGAAGATACAGGACAGGAGAGCTAATGGCAGGATGCCGAATCACAAGCAGCGTGGCTGGTAAGTATACACTTCTTGTGATCTGGAAACTGACAGCAAGTATATATACATATCCTATATACACATCTGGCCTGTCCTTTTACAAGGATGGTTCGTGCAGCTCGGCAGCTCAATCTGTGGTGCCATGTAAAGGCACTGCAAACGTCACTAACCTGGACCAACACAGCCTCAGGTATCTTACCTTCCAGCACGTCGACCGGCACATCCTGGACAAACTGCTCCCACCACCTTCTGTATGACGGCTTTGAGGTCCATTCCTGGATTTCGAATTTGCACAATCTTCCGGCAAGATACATGACAGCTACGGCTATAATCTCCGGCTCCCACTGCAGGGACAGCGTGGTGCAGAGGCTGCAGACACAACACAGGTATATTGCTAAGAACCGAGCAGCGTCACTGAGGGATCACACCTGGTTACAGGGTAAGATCTGTATCCCGTACCTGTCATTAACAAATGTCCACGCCATCTGCACCAACTTCTGGATTTTATTCTTGTCTCCTAAAATAAAATATATATTATAATTTATACACATACATGACTTTCCATGCTGCTTCTATCCTTCACCCTTTCCTTATACCCACTACCACTTAAAGGGAATGGGTCAGCCCCGGCCTGGGTCCAAGGTGCTGACAGTGTAGAGTAGTGTAGGTGGACGACCCCTTGGGAGTATGGTACATTTAGTGAATGGGTCCGTGCGGTAGATTCTAAGCGACATGGCGTGTGCGCTGTGCTTTGGCGCCACTCATCACTGAGGCACAGCGCAAGAGGCACTGCAGGCCTGAGGCACAAATGTTCAAGGCTCCACCTCTTTGACCCCACGCTGCCGGAATAAAAGATTTTTTAAATGGAAATACTAGTGTTAGCAGTCAAACGGTCCCTCAGAGAGGCCATGAATTAAAGGAGGCTAGGCAATGGTACCAGCGGTTAGAGCGTGGATACAGAGTCACTTTAAGACACCAAACAATCAACTAGGAACTATGTTCACTCCATTTGCTGGACATACACATACTGAACAGTCACTGGTTGATATATGTCTGCATCCTCTCTTAAGAGGTCACTAATGTCCAATTGTGAGAGTACAGAGAAGACGGGATGTGAATGTAGCCTTATGCTCCTCTGCCGCAGGCGGGACATGGTACTGTATGCTACATACTGTGACAGCTGAAAAAGCCAGGCAGAATAAACCTGTGACTGATCACATTTACATCTAACACTGTTGATCTGTGTACAACCATGGAGATAGATAGATAGATATATTATTACTACTCACACAGATGGCGGCACACATTACCTTTCAGCTGCTTGGCATATTTTAGTAGAAACTGATATGGATGCTCCACTTGTAGGTCAAACTTAATGGTTTGGAGAAGAATCCTCTCTAGGACCATAACTTCTTCCTAGATACAGAAGAGGAGGAGATTTACTGTGTGTCGTACTCTGCAGCATTGTACACGGCGCCCGGAGGTGATACTCTATACACACTGGAATAGGTTACACAGAACAATGAACAGAAAGTCACTCTACACTTGTACTTTCCCTCTCTGGATCAGTAATATCGATGTCCTATCCTTAGGTCACCTACAATGCAGAGTACTTTTTACCTTTTATTATATTGTGGCCTTGTACTTAAACTGACTTCCATTATTTCTCACCTTTGGATCGTCCCCAAACTGCCCGAACTGCACATCATTTAACAGGGCCCGGGCCGTCTTTATGATGTCTTTACATTTCTTGGGAGTTTCTTCCACTTTTCCAGCCAGAAAGAGACAGCAGGCGCCCGTCACCTGGAACAAACACAACCACGGTGTCACTCCTGTATAACACTATCGCCAGGGACCGGGCCAGAAAACGCTCAACTTACATATCTGGCAAACTGCTTGAAGGAATGGAACATGTAGAATCGGTGAAAATATATGATGCCCGTGGCCAGAGTGTCGTAGTGTCTGAGGTGAGGGATAAGGAAAACATTGTGGGAATCTACCACACGGACGGGAGATCTGGCAGTAGTGTTCTGGGGTCTGTCCCTGAACTTTACCGCGGCTTTAGAAGTTGGATGCTGCCCTCCTGAAAAACATGGAAACAGTCATAGGCCTGTAGTGCTCTCTACCAGAACGATGCAACCATTTCTAGTCACAGAGACGTCTGCTGCCTCACAGGGAATGTGCATGGATACATTTTTAAGGTGGAGCGCTTTCATGACAAAAGTTACACCTTTAAGTGTCACTGTCGTTAATTTTTTTTTAAATTTTTTTAGTCCAGGCGATTTTAAGAAACTTTGTCATTCGGTTAATTAGGCAAATCTGCCATTATCTACATTCAAAAAGACTTTCCCCAGCCCCCCCCCCCTCCTCCTTCTCTCATTATCAGGAAATCTCGACAGTGCTGACTTCAGGGGAGAGAGCCTGGTGATGTAGCTGAAAGTTAACTCTTTGTTGTCCTGTTTTGATGCCGCATCTCCCTCCACCTCTCCCCTCTCCATAGAGAAAAATGAAGACAGGGGGGAGAGCTTCAAACTGCTTTTTTATGATAAAAACGCATTTTTCAGCTAATAAACCCAATTGCAAAGTTGCTTGAAATCGTCTGCACTAAAAATTTAAACAGTGACACTTAAAAGAGAAGTCTGGCGTTGGCCATTTTTTTTTTCCAAAAGAGCCAGGGAGGAGGTGGCTGCACCTAACATGCACCTACCTCCCTGGCTCAGCGCAGAGGTCCGTTGTACCGCAACTCTGGTTCCCGGTCTAAGTGGAGACTTGGGTCGTGATGTGTCTCCCCTGCTCAGCAAGTCAGCGGCTGAAGCAGGACTCCGCTATGATGCTGACTTACAGAGCGGCTAAGCCACCTCTTTCCCGCCTCTTTTAAAAAAAAATGGCCGACGCCAGACTTCCATATCATGTTTCCTGAACAATCTGTAAGATGAAACAGGGACTGGCTCCCCTATTGTTATCCGGGCTTTCAGGCTACAGCTACACAGCGACTTTGGTTGCTAGTCATGGAGACTGCTATGCGATTGACACAAGGGACTGCAGTGCTGTTCCATAGAAGCCATCACCATGTATCTCCAGCCTAAGCCTACAAACACACTGAGCATATCCGCAGCGGATTTCTCGATGTGAAGTCGCAGCAAGACCCGCTGCGAGTATGGACATCTTGCTGCGAGTATGTCAGCAGCCGTCCTGTTAACCATTTGCCGCTGGAGAGTATACATCACCTGCTCCCCGCTCTGGCTTGCTTCGGGGGTTTCTGGCACGTCCCGCTCGGCCAATCAGTGCGCTGTCCCGCCGCAGTGCACTGATTGGCTGAGCGGGACGTGAAGATGCCGGGAGCCCCATAGCAAGCCGGAGCGGGGACCAGGTGATGTATACGCTGCAGGGGGTTAACGGGGCGGGCTGCTGACATACTCAAATCCGCTGCAGATATGCCCAGTGTGTTTGTAACCTAAAGGAGCAATCACGTATTCTATGCACGGTCTATAAATACATACAGTAGCGCGAAGATCTTCACAGTTTTGGATCTCCCGTCACCATAACTAATAATAATGCCGGGAACACAGAATTCCACCTCACATTTATGGACTGTGCACGGAATATGTGAATGCCTCCTAATTCAGAAAACCATAAGCAGTAGTCACAAAGGATACAGTCCCAGTCTGGTCCCGACATCGAATATAAACCTGGCCCCTTCCCGTCTGTATCTGGCCTCTGTGGCGGGATCCAGGCCTTCCTGCTGCGAGGGGGTATGAGCCAGATCCTTCTTGTCCCAGTACCAGCACGGTTTGGCGTGGTCCAGAGCGCCGGATGCCACCGAGGGGCTGGAGTTCTCCTTATTTTCCTTCATTGCTGATACGACTTAACATTCAAGTAACCTGAGAGAAAGGAGAAGATGATTTGACAACTTTACTACTTTCTCATATACTTCATACCAAAAGCCATTGGTAGATTTCCTCTTTTGTTTCATGGTCTGACCATTGTTACTATCTCTGCTGGGTGTCAGTGACCGGGAGCAGTGCTGCCATATATCACAGCCTGTGTCACGTGCTAGGAGGGGGTTTCATCCTCTCAAGCAGTGTTCACCAACCTGTGTGACTACAACTCCCAGCATGCTCTGAGAGAAGGGGGGACAGTACACTCTAAGGGATGGGGAACCTTCGGTCCTCCAGCTGTTGCAAAACTACAATTCCCATCATGCCTGGACAGCCGAAGCTTTAGCTTCGGCTGTCCAGGCATGATGGGAATTGTAGTTTTGCAACAGCTAGAGGGCCGAAGGTTCCCCATCCCTGCTGTAACCTGTGGCAAAACTACAACTCCCAGCATCCTCTAACAGGGTGCAGACATCCTGCCTTGAGCCTCAGGTTATGACTGCCCTGGGAAGGGAAATAAGCTTCCTCCCCTCCCGCCTTCATACTTTACACTGCATCTCTGCTCACACAAGCTGCTGTGCATGCTGGGAAGTGTAGTTTTGCACAGTCCCAGCTTAGGGCTGATTCTCCCCTCCCTCCTTTATACTGCTGCTGTGCATACTGGGAGTTGTAGTTTTGCTCCCGCCTTCATACTTTACACTGCGTCTCTGCTCACACGAGCTGCTGTGCATGCTGGGAGTTGTAGTTTTGCACAGTCCCAGCTCAGGGCTGATACTCCCCTCCCTCCTTTATACTGCTGGGAGTTGTAGTTTTGCTCCCGCCTTCATACTTTACACTGCGTCTCTGCTCACACGAGCTGCTGTGCATGCTGGGAGTTGTAGTTTTGCACAGTCCCAGCTCAGGGCTGATTCTCCCCTCCCTCCTTTATACTGCAGCTCTGCTGGGAGTAGTAGTGTTGCCTTTTCCAGTCACTGACAGCAAGCAGAGGTCTTGACAACAGCAAAGACCTGAAAAACAAAAGTAGTTTACAAAGTTACAAGGAGTTCTCTATGGGGTTCAATGGGGAGAGGTCACGTGATGATGTCACCAGGGTCACAAGTTAGTTTAGAGTAGAACTACAAGTCCCAGCATCTTACAGAGGATGCTGATACTTGTAGTCCCACCTGCTCTCTCTATATAAAGGGCAATGTAAGTGGCAGGAGCTCCTCCATACATTGTAAGGACCAGTGTCATGGCTGAATGGTGTCAAAGGTTACAGTAACTACAATAAACGGCAATGCGGCAGCCCCGAGTTCACACAGAGGCGCTATGGCCGCCAACGACTCACCCGCAGCACCCGGCTCCGTGTACTAAGCGGCTTCCGTAGTTAGACGAGAGAAACTACAAGCGCAGCACTACACCGGCAGCCATCTTGGAACAGAATGTGCGACGTGACGTCATCACCGGCGGCCACACCCCTTTCTGTACTCTCTAAAAAGGACACGGACTTGTATGAACCAATCAGGTCCGTAGACGTCAAAATGAGGGGCGTGGTCAGCGAGGTCGCGCCGCAACCAAACCTGACGGCTGTAGTCTTGTTGAGCCTGAACTGAAAGGGTTAAGTGTGGGTGATTGACAAGTAAAATAACCAATCGTAGGCTCTGTAGGCGGTGCGCTGTCCAATAGTCGCTGAGGGATGCTGGGCGCTGGCAGCGGAGGGTTTGGTTGTGCAGGGTTCCTCTCTCTCCATCTCTCCGGCGCTGTACGTCTGTTTCTCCCCAGCCGGTGACGGGCAGAGAGGCCGCTGGTGTGATAGGGTCCCGGGGGGGACAACGGGAGGTAAGTGCTGACTGTCCTCCCGTCCCCCAGCGTCACTCCCTCTCGTGCACGTCCTGCGCACTGCGGAATAGACCCAAGAGCTAGCACTCTGTGCTGCTTCTAGGTCAGTGCCTGTCCATACACAGCGGCTTCTGTGCGGTACCGCCTCCTCGTGCTTTGTGCACTTACCCTTTGATTTATATAGGGGCAGGACTAGCAGTGGTGTACGAGTCAGTTCACATGATGCGTTTTCAATGCTGAAGCTGACTTCTTCTTCTTCCCATAAGAGGCAATGGAAATCTGTGATGTATGAAAGTGCAACCGTAGTCAGTGACCGCAGTTTGTTGGTGCATTGGCGGAGCTCTCTCCAGCTGTTGCAAAACTACAACTCCCAGCATGCTCAGACGCTCTCTGGGCATGCTGGGAGTTGTAGTTTTGCAATGCATTGAAGACCCCAGTTATAGATGGGGATCACATTGGAGACCTCCGATCCAGTGTTATTCTGCTGATCCAATTAGATGTCAGGATTTCCTATTGTATGGACCTGGCCTGGAGTCTGTCTGGGCATGCTGGGAGTTGTAGTTTTCTAACAGATGTATATTACAGCTTGGTAGTTGGACAGACACAGGTTGGGGCACGCTGGGAGTTGTAGTTTTGCAACAGCTGGAGCGCCACTGATCGGGGATCTCTGCTTTTTTGTTACCGTCGTGGCCTGACGCTGATCCATCCATGCTAACTACATATTGCAGAACTACAATCCCCAGCATGCCTTGACGCCTCATCAGTTACAGGGGTATTCTGCTCAAACATAGCTTTTCCTATGTTGCTGCCCATGGTGACTAACAGATCATTACATCCTTATTATTTATTCCATGTCCCTCCCCCAGTTCTGAGCTGCTGCTTTCTGCTGAAAACAAAAAAGAACTGTGTGAGCTTTTCTCTCTGTCTCTCCCTCCTCCCCCACTTCTGAGATGGCTGATGTAAACAAGTCCCTGGCCAGGACTTTGTCATGCTGGGAGGGATACTCACAGTGAGTTCATCAGCAATGTGACCTTTAGAATAACCCTCCCAGCATTACAAAAAACAAAAAAAAAGCTACAAAGTTGCAGATAAAGCCAGCCAGGGACTTAAGTAACCTAAATAGGACTACTAGTAACTGATGTCCATATACATCAAACAATATATAAATCCTACAACCAGCCAGGGACTTGTTTACATCAAGAAGGTAGGAGGAGGAGACAGAGAGAAAAGCTCACACACAGATTGTTGTGTCTTCAGCAGAAAGCAGCAGCTCAGAACTGAGGGAAGGAGACTGAATAGATAATAAGTATGGAAGGAATTGTTAGTCTCACCATGGGCAGCAACATATGAAAAGTTATGTTTGAGCAGAATACTCTTTTAAGCCTAGAGTGTTCCTTTAATTTAAGTGATGGGATTGTGTTTTCAGTCTACCATGGGTTGATCCAGGATAAGGGATGGGGGTGGGGGAGGTGCTTTCAGCTTCATAAATAAACCCGCCCAGCTTTGTAGCCAGCTTACCGCTATCACCTTACACTTCTATGTTCCCTTACATTCATACATCAGACACAAATGATTGGAATCCTAGAGTTTATGTAACACCCGGCTCCACACGCTCTAATATTACACTCAGGACCTGTAGCTTAAAGGGGAACTATCAGCAGGTTTGATCCTTCTAGTTCCCCTTTAACCCCAGACTGACCATGGTGACTTATTGTGGTGGTTATGATCAATAGATGTTCATATTGGGAATTGCACCTAATGTTTAGATAAGTGGAGATCAGTGGCGCCTGATGTATATGTTAGCCGCTGATCCCCAGTCTACTATATTCTGCAGACACAGTCTATAGGACACACAGGCGGCCTCCATCCTATGTGTATGGGCAGCAGTGGCGTCATTGCATAGGATGGTGGAGCCCCCCCCCCCTGTCTATCACGTTCCTCCCGGTTTTGTGCCTGATATTTAAATAATCCCTTTCTCCGGTTTCCATGGCTCCGGTGACAAAATAATTACACATTTCCCGACTGAGATGATGCGGGAGGTGTAAGAAAAACACAAAATGCTGTTTTCTCTTCTAGCTGATTCTCTCGTCTCCTGAGAATCTTCGTTTTCTCACTTGTACCAGTATGTGTGCAGTAGGGGGAGCTTGTGCTGGGACACAGCAGCCAGTCAGAACAGGAAGAGCTGTAGTAGAAGAGCTGCCATGTAAAGCTTGGGGGGGGGGGGGGGGGAACTTGTGTTGGGACCCAGCAGCCAGTCAGAACTGGAAGAGCTGCAGTGTAAAGCATGGGGGGGGGGGGGCTTGTGTAGATCTCTCTCGTGTATACGGCAAGATAATGAGAATTCTTGACTTATTATTCTTATCTTCTCCTTTTTGTTCTTCTCTTTTGCAGGCGCTCCTGAATTACATAGAAGACGCTATATAGGGAATAAAGGTAACGTCATGTGACCCCCCTCCTCTTATTATTTGTCCCGCTTTATAGTTATTCTATATCTCTATATTTTATTTTGTTCGGGTTCATATTTGTATGAACCCGAACTCTCAGCATCAGATTCCCGCTGTCTACCCACTCCGTGCAGCGGGTGGATACAGGAAGGATCGGCTGGAAAACTGGGATACAGCCTATGGCTATGGCTGTATACCAGTTTTCCAGGCGGTCCTCCCGCTGTATCCACCCTTTACACGGAGCTGGCAGACAGCGGGAATTATTGCCGAGAGTTCGGGTTCGGACCATCCCTACACAAAACCTGTGTAGTCTGATCTTATATCATACTCCCCTGAATCTGTCCCCTACTTGTTAATCCACAGCAGGTAATGAGGACAGAGGAGGATCAGACTACACAGGGTCTGTAGTCTGTTGCCATAGAGATACAATGTGCTTTTCTTTTTTTTATTTTACATACATTAGAGCAGTTTCCTTATGGTGTAAAACTACAACTCCCAGCATGCTGAACACGTCACTTATTGAAGGATTTGTTACGGCTGATCTCATTGCAGACAGAATCCAAAATGGGAAAGAAAAGTAGAGTGAAAACCCAGAAGTCGGGGAGCGGAGCCGCAGCAGTCGTCTCCCCAAAAGAAATGATGAACCTGATCAGTGAGCTGTTACAAAGTAAGTGAGAAGCGATCCATCAGTAGTGGGAAAAGAGAAGTATGCAATGTATGTACACAGTGACCCCACCAGCAGAATAGTGAGTGCAGCTCTGGAGTATAATACAGGATGTAACTCGGGATCAGTAATGTAATTTATATACACAGTGACCCCACCAGCAGAATAGTGAGTGCAGCTCTGGAGGATAATACAGGATGTAACTCAGGATCAGTAATGTAATGTATGTACACAGTGACCCCACCAGCAGAATAGTGAGTGCAGCTCTGGAGTATAATGCAGGATGTAACTCAGGATCAGTAATGTAATGTAATGTATGTACTCAGTGACCCCACCAGCAGAATAGTGAGTGCAGCTCTGGAGTATAATACAGGATGTAACTCCGGATCAGTACAGGATAAGTAATGTAATGTATGTACACAGTGACCCCACCAGCAGAATAGTGAGTGCAGCTCTGGAGTATAATACAGGATGTAACTCAGGATCAGTACAGGATAAGTAATGTATGTACACAGTGACCCCACCAGCAGAATAGTGAGTGCAGCTCTGGAGTATAATACAGGATGTAACTCAGGATCAGTAATGTAATGTATGTATACAGTGACCCCACCAGCAGAATAGTGAGTGCAGCTCTGGAGTATAGCGCAGGATCAGTTATAGGCTGCGTTCACACTACGTATATTTCAGTCAGTATTGCAACCAAAACCAGGAGTGGATTAAAAACACAGAAAGGATCTGTACACACAATGGTGAAATTGAGTGGATGGCCGCTATTTAATGGCAAATATTTGTTGTTATTTTAGAACAACGGCTGTTATATTGAAATAATGGCCGTTATTTACTGTTATATGGCGGCCATCCACTCAATTTCAACATTGTGTGGACAGATCCTTTCTGTGTTTTTAATCCACTCCTGGTTTTGGTTGCAATACTGACTGAAATATAGTAGTGTGAACGCAGCCATATAATGTATGTACAATAACTCTTAGTAGCCGGTGCTGCCGCTGACTGTCTTGTGTTTCGGCAGAGTGCAGTAACCCCAGCTCAGCACCAGGGAGAGAATGGGAAGAATACGTGCAAATCCGAGGACTGGTGGAAAGGATTCGCAAGAAGCAGAAAGGTCAGCAGTAACGTGTCTGATGATTGATGGCCGGGGAAGGACTGTGTTCTTAAACTATAAACTATATGTTAGAGGAACATCCAGCTAAAGCCTCCGCTGACAGCTTCTATCTGGGGGATTTGTCAGCTCTGGTTCCTCTCCGTGGAGCTGTCCCATCTACTTCTTATGCAACAGCAGAATATTTAGGTGAAATTCCTGCACTGGGGGTCACAGCTCCTGTCCGCACCCCCCTATTACAATGCCTGCAAGCCCAGAACAATGTCCTATAGGTATCTGTCTGCTGCTATAACACACCCTTTACTGGTAGGAAAACCCATTCACTAATGTATTACATGGAGCTGTGTGTAGTATTCTGCACCAGGAACCACAATGGGAGACTAAAACATGGTGTGAACCCAGCCTTATGTGTCCACAGCCATCCCATGGAGACCTTGTCTGTGATACAGAGCAGCGAGAGGTCACATCACCTTCCATATTGCCTCTCTTATACCCACAGCAGGTTTGTCCGTAGTCTTTGATGGCAAAAGAGAAGACTATTTCCCCGAGCTGATCCAGTGGGCGCGAGAGAACGGGGCATCTACTGAGGGCTTTGAGCTGGCTGAATTCCCCAATGAAGGTTTTGGATTGAAGGCGACAAGAGAAATAAAGGTGAAACCTATATATTTGTAACTTGCCTTTATTTAAAAATCTCCAGTCTTCCAGTACTTATCAGCTGCTGTATGTCCTGAAGGAAGTGGTGTATTCTTTCCAGTGTGACAGTGCTCTGCTGCCACCTCTGTCCATGTCAGGAACTGTCCAGAGCAGTAAAGGTTTTCTATGGGGATTTGCTGCTGCTCTGGACAGTTCCTGACATGGACAGAGGTGGCAGCAGGGAGCGCTGTGTCAGACTGGAGAGAATACACCACTTCCTGCAGGACATACAGCAGCTGATAAGTACTGGAAGGCTGGTGACTTTTAAACTTTCTGACACCAGTTGATTTAAAAAAATATATATTTTGCCCCTTTTAATATCAATCGATTCCTGTAACAGCCTAATGAGCATGTCCCCTGACATCAGGAGCAAACAGGACTGGGTATGTTAGGCTGGCCATACACAGGATAGCCATTGGAGGGGAGCGTGCACACATTTCTGTCCACAGGTAGTATGCCTTAGGTCTTATTCACACGTCCCGTAATTTACAGATCCGTATTTCCGTATCAGAGTTAGTGCACATTGATGTCTATTGGGCTATCCACACTATCAGTAGATGAAAATCAATGCCGAAAAAAAAGGACGTCCTAGTGCGGACCCAGATTTTTTTTTTTTTACGGATCCTCTCATTGAAATCAATTGTTTACGGATTGTTTAAAGATTGCGACATGTTTGCCATCCGTATTTCCGTATTCCCGTAAAAAAATACGGATGACTCATAGGTCACAAGGTTCTGTTTCTAAGCAACCATAGGCTGACAAGCGATCATGTGACTTATTTTAGGGGTTGGGCAAACTGGTGCTATTTTTTTTTTTTTTTTAACCTACTCAACTTTATTAACTTTTTTAAAGCAGTCAGTAGTAAAAAATGATTTACAGAAATACGGATGTACTACGGATGTCCAATCCATAATTTTTAGCGGTTTTTTTCAGGACTAGAAAATATTACTGAACGTGTGAATAAGGCCTTATACGTGACCGGGTCTCCTTATGTTTACAGTCTGGGCCAAGTGGTATTTGTGTAATATTTAGGAATAAGGGGCTGTGCAATGAATCATTACCCACAGGTTACTGTATAAACATGATAACTGGTTCTGTGCAATACTGTTCTTACCTATCCTGTGTATCCTGCAGTCTCATGTGCATGGCTACTGGCCTTTGTTATTGCTTATTGTGTCTTTCATGAATTTGATTAATAAAGATTGTACTCATTGACTAAAACAGTGTCCGTGTTTGTAGGATTTAGTGTATTTTGGCCGTTGGACAGGCCAGTATTGTGGTTAGTATAGGATTATACAGGATAGCCATTGCCTGCATGCTAATTCCCACCATACACATGCATGTCTAGGTCAGCTGAGCGTGCATGTTTCCTGAGTGGGGAAGGCCAATACTATATCCTCCTGCACTCCATGCACATTAGATGGGTTACTGGGCTCAGGCGACATTTATCTGTCCATTGCCTGATCTTTTTTACCCCGTGGAGATAAGTGAGGGCAATTATACGAAACGATTAATATGTTGAAAGACAATGACAGACAATGATCAGCCGACATCGTTCATGTCAGCTGATCGTTGTCTTCTATTACACGAGATGATTATCGGCCGATGATCGATTCGTGAAATAGGGCCTTAAGATAGCAATGATCTGCTGCCGTCACTCTGTGGAATAGGAGCGGTGGCAGCAGACCGCTGCTATTTTCTATAGGCTGCCCGGACTATCTAGTGATCACCCGAGCTCCCTGCGGCCCTCCCCTGCTCCTACCCGCTCGCTGTAATAGCGCCAGCAGTAAGCGGGGAACGAGGAGCAAGCGAGCTCTGACATCGCTCATTTGTTACTCTACTTTAGTCTGTGGGTCTGCTCCAGAACACCACCTGCACCTAAACGTAACACAATAGCTACCATATCTTCTAAGTCAGCTGACCTCCAGACTGCTCAGCTTCCCATAATCATCTTATAGCTTGTGGACTTTTAACCAGCAAACCCCTTTAAGCCCTCGTTCACCTTTGAACTCTGTTCTTCCTTACCATACGGCAGGGATGGGGAACCTTCGGTCCTCCAGCTTGTTTGGCTGTCCAGGAATAATGGGAATTGTAGTAATGTAACAGCTGAAGGTTTCCCATCCCTGCCATACGTTATTTTTCCCTTTCTATTGGCCTGTCGGTGGGTTTGCGGCTTGTCCGGACACGTTGTTTTTGTTATTTGAATATCCGCCGCTTTCCCGCTGTGTGCACAGATCACTTTCACATGATTTCTAGGCAGCGCTAAAAAATCCAGATTGCGTTCCATCCCCAGTAAATGGAGTCAGCAGGTATCTTGTGTATATTAATGGCCGGCGGGATAATAGAGCTCCAGGCTACGGCGTGTGTATGATTATCTGCAAACTCAATCACAGGACAGACACGTACCCCCCCCCTCCTCCTATATTAAATTGGTTGGATACAGACTCCTTTAGCCGAACGTTGCTTGCTCAGAACTGAGAGGAAAGGTTTTTTGTTTGTTTTTTTTTATTTGTGAGCGTTCCAGTCCATTATCGTATATTTCTTGCAAATGAGAATGCTGGGAACTTCTGCCGGCAATAGATATTGGTTTGCAAAGAAATCTTGAGGTGCTTTAAGTCTGTTTATCCAGAATTTGATGACATAGAAGGTCCGGTAATCCGGCAACTATTTGCAGCGCAGATATCTGGCCGTGCACTTGACGCTTGTGTGGCTGATAGCAGTCTCCTTATATACGAGCGTGCATGTGTTCTGCTTGGGCACAGGGGAGAAAGCCACTGAGCACAAAAGGATCGAGTATGGTAACATCCAACATGGTCGATCCTTCGGTGGGGGTCTGAACACTGCAAAATGTCTTAATGACAGGGACACTTTAAGTTGGCAGATGTAGGGTGACGTAGATTCCATCCTGTGCAACCAAAAACTTGCGTGGCATGGTTGGGGGTCCATATGTTGCTCTGGTCTAAGACTGTACTATATGAATACAAGTGGGCACAGTTGTTAAAGTTAGTCTCTGGGGTGCCCACTCCAGATCCAGAGAAGAACCCACAAAGAAATGAAAGAGAGGAGTTTTAAAGGAGTTATCCAGCATTAGAAAAACATCCAAGTTTTTATCCCAAGTTTTGGACCCAGCACCAGTAGATGAAGGGGGGGGGGGGGCGCTCTACTGATGTTGTGCAAAAAACTGTATGAGGGTGCGTTTCCACGTACAGGATCTGCAGCAGTTTTAATGGCGCAGATTTGAATCTGCAGCAGATCCGCAGCAGATTTGAGGGTCTAGAATTGATTTGCTTTGAAACTGCAGCTTCAAATCTGCAGCAGATCTTGTATGTGTGAACGCATCCTAAAGCTCCCATCACTTTCATAGGGCACTGCTGCAATACTCTGCACAACCAGGTGGCTAGAGGGGCACTGTGCAGGTAGAAACATGGACTGTCAAGTCTAGCTAATCTGGTATATGTTCTGGGCACTAAAAATAAGACTGCTCATATTGTATATTATTTTTTTGCTGAATAACAGGAGCGTTAAGGCTGTTTGTTTCCCTCCTGCAGGGTGAAGAGTTATTCCTTTGGGTACCAAGGAAGTTATTGATGACTGTGGAATCTGCAAAGAACTCTGTCCTGGGTAAGAAGAGTGTCCGAATCCCTTCACACTGACCCCCCCCCCCCCCCCCCCCCCCCGATGGCCGTATACCCCTGGACATGCTGTCTGAGGCCCATTGTCTGACAGACCATAGAGCTGCAGCAGATGCATCTTTGACATCTCTGGTTGTGTATTGCTCCGGTTTGTCATTACTATCCTAGGGATTAGGCAGCGAGTGTGATTCTGTTACTGCCAGCTGACTACAATGTTCCTCCATGTTTAGGGTCACTGTATTCACAAGACCGTATCCTGCAAGCAATGGGGAACATCACCCTGGCATTCCACCTGCTGTGCGAGCGAGCAGATCCCAATTCATTCTGGCTCCCGTATATCAAGACGCTGCCCATAGAGTACGACACACCCCTGTATTTCCAGGAGGAGGAGGTGCAGTATCTCCAGTCTACACAAGCCATCCACGATGTCTTCAGCCAGTACAAGAACACAGCCCGGCAATACGCTTACTTCTACAAAGTAATACAGGTATCGGCTCCGATTATATGAGCATTGCCTTTAAAGCGTAACTGTCATGTTTTTTTTTATTGCAGAAATCAGTAGTATAAGCGATTTTAAGAAACTCTGTAATAGGTTTCATCAGCCAAAAAAGCCTCCTTCTGTACTCAAGAAGCAATTTCCCAGCCTCCCCCCCTGACTTCTTATCTGTGCATTATCAGGCAAACACGTCTTCATTACAGAGAAGCCAGTGAAGACTGGTTCTGCTCTCTCCATTGTAAGCCTATGAAGGGGGGAGGGGCTGAGGGAGATGAGGGAGCAGGAAGAGGTGACATGAAGGTCAGCTGTTTGTAGACTCTCTGGGCACCTAAAACCCTAAATTCAGGTGTCAGAAAGGTCAGTGCTTATCTATGAACTTACTGAGAGAAGATTGCAGGGTGTTGTGCTGTGCAGGACTGCTCCGTGCTCAGTCACTCCTAACAGCCCCTCCCCTCTCCATAGCCACATAATGGAGACAGAAATCCTGCTTCATTTGATGTGAGGGGGGAGGCTGGGAGATTGCTTTTTCAGTACAGAAGGAAACTCTTTTAGTACATAAAACCTATTACAGAGTTTCTTAAAATCGCTTTTACTGTTGATATTTAATGTTTTCAGAAAAATGGCCCTGAAATGACAGTTACGCTTTAAGAAGCCTTGTAGTGATTGACGTGTGCATTGTAAGTCACCTTACAGGGTGTATATACTTTTGCACCTATATAACTAAGCAGCTTTACACATAATCCTGTTTTGTGTATACAACTCCAATTTAAAGGAGAATAACTGCAGACAGGTTGGTGGGGTCAGGGAAATAATAAACAACTGAACCCGCCCGTCCTCATGCCTTCGATGCACCTCTTCCGGGTCCGTTCACATCAGCCGGCTGTCATCTTCATTGGGAAACAGGGTACATCACGTATGTACATCTCCAGCTGAAATGTCCCGGCAGAGCGATTGCCCAGCCTAGGGTGGGACTAGTCACTGACTGGCTGAACGGGACCCGGGAGCGGCGCATCAGAGGCATGAGGACGGGTGAGTACAGTTGTTTGCTGTTTTTGTACTTCCATCTTATATCTATCATCTATCTATTTATCATCTATCTATTATATATTTATTATCTATCTATCTATCTATCTATCTATCATCTATCTATTATATATTTAATATCTATTATCTATCTATCTATCTACCTATCAATCATCTATCTATATAAAATCTATCGCAGCACTCTGTAAGTCAAATGTAGGTGGAGGCCCACTGGTTGGTCTTGACCACAGACCAAAACTATATTCACAAAATACAGACGGCACTCCGAATGTTTGTAGAACACTCATTGTTCCATCACTAGGTGCAAAGTTCACAGCAGAATAGCCAAACATAACGTTTCCGCAGTCTTACACCCCCATTTTTAAGCATTAAATATATATTTATATTAGCTATCTAATTCATTATATTATAATAGCTATTTATGCATGTTATATATTTTTTAGATATTTTTTTTTTTTATGTGTTTACTGGAGCATGAAAAATATGCATAATGATACCTTGGGGGATCAGCGTTATGGTGCTGAGGGGGCACCTACTATAGTGTAAATGTGCGTGCAAATCTGTAATTTTTTTTTTTCTTTTCTGAATATGATCCTACTGTGTTGACCTCTGTGTCGTTTGATGCGCTGAGATGTAAGCAGCTTATACATATTTATATGCTGCATAAAGAACATTGCTCTTTGTTGTATGGCATTCAGCAGGGGCGCCCCCTATTTTTCAATGCGAGTACCTGTCTTATTGCATTAGACTCCCTCCCCTCCCCATTTTTTGGTATTTCTGTAGAATTCTTCTCTCCTGTAAATCCCTTTCCCCCTCATTAACCCTCTTTGAGAAGCCAAGTGGGGACGGCTCGCAGCTGTTGGTGAGGTTGACATTGGGTCAGATGAGGAGGAGCCGGTATGAGGATCCCTCCGCATCTCTCCTCTGTCATGTCTGCAGGAAGCTTTATCGTTGGATGTTGCCGCTTTAGCGCAGCGTATAACACGGACGTCAAGTGTTAATAAATCCCATGATGGAGACCTGTGAACTGCAGGGTTAGGCTGCTCTGCTTTCCATAAACATTTCAGCCGCCCTCTGCTTTCTCTCACCCGCTTGCCCATAAATGGCTGTATTCTGTGTCGGGAGAGCGACTAACCCTGCTTGGCCGGCAGACTCCCCGGACGGGAAGAAAACACACATTTTATGTTTTGCAGCTGGCGTTCCAAACCAGCCTGTGGCCCTAAGTGATGAGAAGAAGCAGGTGGGAAGCAGAAATAAGAGACCCCCCCCCCCCCTTACTGAGGGAGCGCAGCCTGTCATGTAGCACATTCTGCTTCTACTGTAGGAAAGCTGGGTGCCTAACCTTCACAGGGTAATATATATACTGCCGAATAATGAGACACGATTGTCATTCGGGGGTTTGGAAAGCTGGGTGACATCTAGTGGGAGCTGCTGTGGACCACACATTGGGTTACTGCAAACTTTTAACACCTAACACTAACGTGAAAAGTTTTGGTCCGTATAGCTGGGAGAAGCACGCAGCAGTGCGATTCACTCCCTTTAAAGGTGATCTCCATTGTACATCTATAAGCCAGTACTGCAATCATCAAGTTGGACGGGGACCTGAGGAGTGAAGCATGCTGGCAGAATTGTTTAAAGGGTTTTCCAGGATTCAAAAATATGGCTGCTTTCTTTCAGAAATGGCGCCACTCTTGCCATCGGTATGTATGTAGTATTCAGTTCGATTAAAGTGAATGGAGCCAAATTGTAATACTACTAACAGCCTGAGGACAGGTGTGGCGCTATACTTGGGGCATATACAGAACTGTATACTAATGAGTAATTTTTTTATGGACCAGTGCTTAAAGGGATTTTCACATCTTAGTTAGTCATAGAGTATTGGCTCTCATTGAGGAGACCCAGTTGTATGAGCAGAAGGAAGGGCTGTCTCTCTACTGCCACCTAAGGGTAGCTATCCAAACCAGCAGAGAGGTGGCACTACAGAGACTGTTTTCTGCATTCCAAATGAGCTAATTTGCATAATTTCCCATGGAGCATTGCCTGTACTTTGGCTGCTCCCTTCAATCTTAATCCGTGCCCTCTTGGGCTACATTAGAGACGTCCCTTTAGCCATCGCTTCAAGTGTTAAGGGGCAAGTATCCCAAAAGGGGTGTATACAGATTTGGCTAGTCATGTTTGTAGACTCCTGCCTACAGGTGGCAGTAGAGACTTTGGGGAAGATTTATCAAACATGGTGTAAAGTGAGACTGACTCAGTTGCCCCTAGCAACCTATCAGATTCCACCTTTCTTTCCTCACAGACACTTTGGAAAATGAAAGGTGGATTCTGATTGGTTGCTAGGGACAACGGAGTCAGTCTCACTTTACACCATGTTTGATAAATCTCACCCTTTCTGTTTAGCTTACCCCTTTAAGCTGCTCCGGCTTGTTTCAGAAACTTTTTTTTGCATCATCCTATCCTCGCTGAAACTTACATGGTTTCCAAGACCGGGAACAAGATTTAGCATAATGACAAGAATCCATAGAGGCCTCTCCATATATTCCCGCACCCCGGTGCTCAATCATCCCATCGCCCCTTACACCTTCCAAATATTAGTCATGTCTGCGAGCATCAGAAACATCCACGTGTGCGCAACAAGGGAATAACATAATCAACGTTTGCCGGGCCGGCGCCATTCATCATCCCTGATACTACCGATGCTGCCGTACTTCCCGATAAGATGCCTCCTTTCTCTCGTCTTATCGAGGTGTAATGCGGGTGGACAGTTTAGCATCCCCAGGAAGCCGCTTGATATTCTTGAAGTGTTCCCCCGCCCCAACCTTGTCTTGTAAGGGGAGATGGGGACCGGAGCACTTACACGTGTACAACTTTCAAAGACTCGATGAAAGACATTGTGACGAATGCCTTCTGTCGGGGAGCCTGGCGTCTCTTAACTTTCCGGTCCTTGTACGTATATTCTGTGTGCAGGAACAAGTGCAGATTATATGCTTAAAGGGATTTAGAAAAAGATTTTCAGAAATAGCGCCGCCCTTGCACATGTGGCTGTGTCTGGTATTGCAGCATTGACGTAAATGAAGCTGAGCTGCAATGTGAGACAATACCTCTTAATAAGGAGGAAGATAAAGCAGGCCCTTTAAGGCCCTCCTCAATAGGGAGAGGAGAGACGGCTGCTGTCAGACACCTCTCGCAGCAGTTTATCTCCATGAGAGAAAATCCACCATGACCGATTCTTCTGTACAACAGCGCTGGCTGTCAGGGGAGACGGGATGCTGCCATACACCTTGGATTAGTGACTACGCCAACCATCCAATGGCCAGCTTTAGGCTGTCACCTTTAAATGATTATCTGATAATCTGGCATTATGTCTGACTGAACCAAAGTGAACAGGACTATGCTGTAATACCAGATAGTCCATGGACAAGAGTGGCGCTGTTACTCTATAGGGCAAGTTCAGTCATGGACTCGGTCCCTGAAGTGATTAGTCCTTTTGGGCGCGTTATTTCTTTAGGGTATATTCACACGAGCGGACTCGCAGCGAGATTCTCGCTGCGAGTCCGGCAGGTCCTGGCAGTTCCCACACACTATAACTACTGAACGACCGCAGCGAGTATGTAATTCTACCGCCCTTAACCCCTTCTGCTCCCGCCCGGCTCCCCCGTAGTAAGCATACATTACCTCTCCTTGCTGCACGGGTCCGGCGTCCTGCTCTCACGTCCAGGCCAATCAGTGGCTGTGGCTGGGCAACACACTGATTGGCCGAACCCGTGCAGCAAGGAAAGGTAATGTATGCTTACAGCGGGGGAGCCGGGCGGGAGCAGAAGGGGTTAAGGGCGGTAGAATTACATACTCGCTGCGGTCGTTCAGTAGTTATAGTGTGTGGGAACTGCCAGGACCTGCCGGACTCGCAGCGAGAATCTCGCTGCGAGTCCGTTCGTGTGAATATACCCTTAGGATAGGACCTTTATTATAGGGAGACTCCTGACCAGCTGTGTACCTTATAGAGCTAAAATCAGACTTACCTCCTTCAGGCTGTGCTGCCCTGCTCTGCGGTGACTCTGTCCATAAGATGGCTGACATGGAGGAGCATGTGACCATGCCCGCCCTCCAGTGTCTACCACTGAGCCTGTATATGTCTATGAAGGGGGGTGGGGCATGGTCACATGCTTTTCCATGCTCGGCCATCTTATGGACAGAATCACCACAGAGCAGGACAGCACAGCCTGGAGGAGGGGAGTCTGCTCTTTAGGAGTACACAGGGAGCTGCTGCCAGTGTATACAGGGAGTACACTTATTAATACTTACATGTTACTACCAACACCTTTTAAGTAGTGGTTGTGTCTGGTATTACAGCTCAGGCACTTATATGGGTCCTGGCATGTTTTGTGCTATAGTTGCAGTACCAGGTTGTCAGGGCATGCTGGGAGTTGTAGTTTTGTGTTCTCAGGTAACGTATAAACACATAACTTTAATATTCTAATCGGGATAAGACGGACTAAATGCTTACTAAATGACTTCCCAGTGTCGGAGAGAAGCGCTCATTTAATAAACCTGCATTTATTGTCTCATAAACCTTTCCTGACGCTCCTCTCCCCACCTTCCTCCGTCCTCATCTTAAGATGTTACTTAAACACCACCGGGAGACGGCGAACAGCAATACAAAGCAAAGCCCTGTGAACCCGATGGATGCTGGGAGTCAGCAGTTATATAGTTAATATTAACAGTGTTCTAGTAAAATCCCTTTAAGCTGGCATCAGCAAGGCCTTCTGGATTATCAGACTGACACAGAGCAATGACTTGGGGGGCAGAGAGTAGATAGCTGCCACCTGCTTTCCCCTCCTATACTGTATCCAGCTCAAAATCATTTGAGTCAGACTGGTTACTAAGGACACTCTGCATAGCAACCGCCAACCACAGACATATTCCATACTATTCCACATTCAAAAATAAGCTGTGGGGCAACTTTCTGTTTTTGTTGCCCATAGCAACCATTCAGAGCTCTAATTGGTTGCTACAGGTTTCGAACTTCCTTCCCTCCAGCTGTTCCAAAACTTCAATACCCATCATGTCTGCTGTCCCCTTCCCTACTGTCAATACAATTCCAATACATCTGATTGGTTGCTAACTTTTTGAACCAGTGACAGTTAATTTAGGTGTTACAGTAATGAACAATGTTACCGAAGACAAGGGATTGAGGACCTTCCTTTCCAGCTGTTGCAAAACTACAATTCCCATCATGCATGGACAGCTGTAGCTTTGGCTGTCAAGGCATGATGGGACTTGCAATTTTACAACAGCTGTGGAAGGGCTGAAGGTTCCCCATCCCTGCTGTAGAACTACAATTTTCAGCAAGTCCTGCTCCCCTGCATGCTTTTTGCTTCTTAAAGGGGTTATCCAGCGCTACAAAAACATGGCCACTTTTCCCCCTCTTTTGTCTCCAGTTCAGGTGTGGCTTGCAATTAAGCTCCATTTACTTGGTGTTTCAAAACCCCACCCAAACTGACAAGACAAGAGTGGGGCAAAAGCGGCCATGTTTTTGTAGCGCTGGATAATCCCTTTAAACCACCCATGTAATCTATAATGCAGGGAAACTGACAGCATGTGGACACTAGGTGGCAGTAGAATAACACCTATGTGAGCTCCAGAGGAGGTTTTTTTTTTTCCCCCTTTTGGATTTTATAATTTCTACACTATGTATGTGTATGTGTGTGTGTGTGTATATATATATATATATATATATATATATATATATATATATATATATATATATATATATATTTATTTATTTATACACACACGGATTAATATCTATAGGTAATCTAGTCCTATAAGGCAAAGGTTATGTTGGGCAAAGGTTATGTTGGGCATCTATTGTCTCTAAATGCCTTTCCACTCCAAGACTTTTGTCGAATATGGTGAGATAATTTTGACCATCGGGTTCACATTTCCTATGCAAATTTCCCTCTATCTGGTTGACCTCAATGGGAATCTGTGGGGGCAGCTTCGTCTCCAATAATAAGGGGATATATTCTATACTGTACTTTCATATGGACAGGGCTGTGTTCACACTAAACGGCAAAATCCAATGCAAGTTTTAAGGAAATCTGGGCGATTTCATATTAGAGTCTGGATGTTGAATATGTCCAATGATTCACCATTCTTTTGCACCAAAATCTGCATAATTTGGTGGAAAATAAAAAAATTTGACCCGTCTGATTGTTGACCCCTTTTTAATTTTACAGTATTTCCTAATCTGGCAGGTCTGGATTAAAGGAATTTTATACTTCTGTGTCTGTATAATTGCCGATCGCCTGATGGTTGATTACACTGTATTAATATACAATATTCCTCCGGGCTGCGATGTGTTGTCTGCGCTCAACCTGTGACCAGTCAGTAGTCTCCTGGGAAAGCCTCAGAGCCGCAGCCACAGCTACCTGTCTATTTATCGAGGGAAAATATTTGTTATTGACAGAAGCCATGTGCTGCCCGTACGGTGTACTCAGCTCCTGTGTCCTGCAGTTATAAACGTCTCAAAACTTCCATTATCCTTATCCAGCAATTCCTTTAAAAGTCGGTCCAAGGAGGGAATTTTTTTTTTTTCTTTTGTAATTTTTCGATTGCTAGTGTACCTACTATAGGGGTCCCCAGAGATCAGCTACTATTACCAATCTAGGACTGTGGCATCTAGGTGATTAAACCGATCAGCACCAAAATGGCTGCTGTTACATCCTTGTTACTGTCACTTTAAGAAATTTTTTGTTAAGGTTGGGGTATGTTTGTCAGATCTCCTATAAATAACTGGGAGAAGCACACAGCTCAGTGCTTCATGCTAACCTGGAGTGTAGATGGACTCAGTGTGTCCCCATCCTCCTCTTGCGTGTGTTAGCCGCACACTTGAATTCGCCCAGTAACTAGTTACCTGGAAGTGAACAGATATATCTTTGTTATATGAATTATTTACAGTTACAATACAACCCGGAGCTATTCCTTTAAGGCGTCTCGTGCATTAGTGCCCCTAGTTCCAGCAGTTCTCTCCTCTTCTGTGTGGTGTTATGCCTGGGCGGTGATGGGCATAGGCAGTATATCACTGTATATACGATGCATAGCCAGTATATCACACTATATATACCGTATATACAATGCATAGGCAGTATATCACACTGTATATACAATGCATAGGCAGTATATCACACTATATATACTGTATATACAATGCATAGGCAGTATATCACACTATATATACTGTATATACAATGCATAGGCAGTATATCACACTATATATACTGTATATACAATGCATAGGCAGTATATCACACTATATATACTGTATATACAATGCATAGGCAGTATATCACACTACATATACTGTATATACAATGCATAGGCAGTATATCACTGTATATACGATGCATAGCCAGTATATCACTCTATATATACCGTATATACAATGCATAGGCAGTATATCACACTGTATATACAATGCATAGGCAGTATATCACACTATATATACTGTATATACAATGCATAGGCAGTATATCACACTATATATACTGTATATACAATGCATAGGCAGTATATCACACACTATATATACAATGCATAGGCAGTATATCAAACACTATATATACAATGCATAGGCAGTATATCCCACTGTATATTCTCTATATACAGTGCATAGGCAGTATATCACTAACTATATATTCTGTATATACAATGCATAGGCAGTATATCACACACTATATATACAATGCATAGGCAATATATCACACTGTATATTCTCTATATACAGTGCATAGGCAGTATATCACACTATATATTCTGTATATACAATGCATAGGCAGTATATTACACACTATATATTCTGTATATACAATGCATAGGCAGTATATTACACACTATATATTCTGTATATACAATACTGAACCCTAAACCATTGCTGCCATTTCTCTACTATTTATTGATATGTTAGTAACTTGCGTCCACAGTCCAGACCTGTCATGGCGTCATTACTTAAAGTGATATTAGTTGCTCTCAGTCTATATATGGTGAGGTGCTGTAAGTGAGCCCCCCAGTGGCGGGGTTGGGGCAAACCAGATCTGGGGGGGGGGGGGGTTTAAAGTGAATTCACTTCAAAAAGCGGTAATTTTATGGCCATTTTAGGAGGGGGGGGGGCTTAAATTAAACTTTTGAAAACTACATCTATGCCTCACTTAAAACCCTGAAAATCACGTGACTGATCATGTGACCACTTCTGCTTCGTTAACCTTTAGGGCACATTCAAACGAGATCAGGTTTACCGCAACATAAATGCACAGGCTTATGGCAGCCGACCTGACTCTTAATGTGCAGATAATACTTTCTCTCTTGGATCCCCTATCCGCTACTAAAAGCGGATCTCTGGCTCCTCCAAAACTTGCCCTGGCCGGCTGCTGGGAGTTGTAGTTTCACAAGGACTAATGGGATAAATCCTTGCAGGAGGAGAGCACGGTAGTAGCCGATGAAAGACAGGAATGAAAGGGTTATAAGAGAGTGGCAAGGAGGGGGTGGGAGAAGAAGCCACGGAGATCTCCCACCCAATTGGCAGTCTTGCAGTGTATAATTTTCCTCAAATTGCTCACTGAGCTAAGGCTTTTGTTTTATAATTGATTTATAGTTTGAGCCACTTTTGCCTCATCCCCTACTGTCCTGCACACGGTGCCAGCGAGTACATTACAGTGAGGGATGATGAATTACCGCGCACTCCAGATGCTAATGCATCACAAGTAAAGCCGGCTACGACACGGGGCTTCATTAACAGTGGTAGGAGGTCTCCCCGCACATTCACATTTTCTCTGAGCCAGGCAGAAGTGTTTGATTACATTGTGCAGCATAACAAGAACGCGGCGGTGGCGGCGGCCTCCTTCAAAGACTGTATTACGCCCCCCCCCCCTTTCTCGAGACAGAGAAAAGTCATAAAATTATTGTAAAGTACATTCTACCTCCGCTTTGTTTTTTGGTGGAGGCGGCCATTTTGTGTGGGGAACCCTTAACTAGTTATGATATCACAGGGTTCCCCCATGAAGTAACATGATTAATCGGTGATGGGGAACCTGTGGCCCTCCAGCGGTTGCAAAACTACAACTCCCATCATGCCTGGACAGCCTTCGGCTGTCCAGGCATGACGGGAGTTGTAGTTTTGCAACCGCTGGAGGGCCGCAGGTTTCCCCATCACCGATCCATGTTTATTGCATACATTGTCAGGAACCTATTCACATATGGGATTTGTAAATTTGGGCCAGTCCAGCAAAAATCCGCCACATACAAAGTGAAAATCCACCCACTCTTCCATGGCGAATTTCTCTGACCGGAAAAAAATTCTTGTGTGAATGTGTCACATGATTTTCCAGGCTTTAAGCGAGGTATTATAGATGTAACACACCATAATTTGCAAAATTTTAATTTAAGCACCCCCCCCCCCCCCGGCCCCCCCAAAAAATGGCTGTAAAATTGTAAAATGACCCCCTTTTGAAGTAAATTCACTTTAAACCACGAGGTCTGGTTTGCGCAAGTGTCATGAGAAAATTTGGAGCGTATAGTACAATGAATGCGCCATATGGGGTTACACGCGTCGTTCAGGATGAAGAAAACATGGCTACTTTTCGAAAACAGCTCCACACCTGTCCTCAGGTTGTTTATAGTACTGCAGCTCTGCTCCGTTCACATCAATATACCACATGCAACCTGTGAGCAGATGAGGAGCAGCCATTTTTTGTGAACCTCTTTGGTGCTTTCACTTTCTGAAGTAGATTTGAGAGCCAGCGTTGTAAACAAGATGTGGATGTTGTTCGGTGAAAAATTGGCGCCAATTTAAACAGGTTGCTAGGATACAATATTGGGGGAGATTTATCAAACATGGTGTAAAGTGAAACTGGCTCAGTTGTCCCTAGCAACCAATCAGATTCCACCTTTCATTTTCCAAAGAGTCTGTGAGGAATGAAAGGAGGAATCTGATTGGTTGCTAGGGGCAACTGAGCCAGTTTCACCTTACAGCATGTGCTGTTGTTGTCCATAGCAATGTAGCGCTAAGGTTTCTAAAGGGGAAGCATTGCCATGCTTGGTTGCTAGGATACAATGTGCTGACAAACTCCCATTATTGCCCATAGCAACTAGAAAATGCAGTGATAATTTTTTTTTAAACAACAGTGCTCTAATTGGTTGCTAGGATGAACTGTGCCCATAGCAACCAATCGCATAACTGCTTTCTGATAAATGAGAGCAGGATTCTGGTTGCCATGAGCAACGCTTCATTGAAAAAAATAAATCTAAATTTCTACCTAGTATATTGTCACCATTGACTTTGGAAACGATCCCTTTAACATCTTGGCGTCCGCCGCAGTGTGAAATTGAAAATTTAATTTTTTTTGAGGGGGGGGGGAGAAAAAAATCTCCTGAAACATTTGTTTAGAGCGCGTAAGCTGAAACGCCTAATTAATTCTTGCTTCCTGTCTGACATGTATAAATGATGGCCGCTTCCCTGTCCAGAGCGTCCACCTTATATTGTTAAATTTGCGTTGCCTGCGAGTTCTGTCTCAGAATACGGGGACGCAGATTAATGGAACCTGCTGGGCACAACAAATTAAGTTGACATTGATATATGAGAACATAATAGCACGATGATCCCTGCGTAACACTCCTGGGCACCTCCTGTTTCATTTGGCTCTTGTTAGGAGGCTAAATTATGAAATTTTGCTTAGCAATTCCTGACGTTGTTTTATTTTCTTTCCTTTTTTCTTTCTCATACCTTTTTTTTTTTTCCGTTTTCTTAGACCCATCCCAATGCCAACAAGCTGCCCCTAAAGGACGCCTTCACATTTGACGACTACAGGTTGGTTATTTAGGTTTGGTTTTTTTTGGATTTGCTTGTAGAATATACTAGTATAACACTACTACTACAGTATTATCTATCGTATATAAAGATCTTTTTACATTGTGGTATTTCGGTAGCTGAACGTCTCTTCTGATCCATATAGTGCAAATAGCCATGTAATGGAAGACGCCAATGGGAGATGATTTCTTTAGCTGGGGTAAATTTTTTTTTTTTTTTTGCTCGAGATAAAATATCAATATATTTATTTTCTGATAAAACACCCCATTTATAAGTAGGCATGGCGGTACTAGTGCCGATCAGGGAATATAGTTATTGCCTTTTTTATAGTATACTTTAGGGGTCCTTTAATGCAATGAGACTAGTGCCTAATACCAGTGCTGATCAGGCAGATAGTGGCTAATTTAAAGGGGTTATCCAGCGCTACAAAAACATGGCCACTTTCCCCCCCCCCCCCTCTCTTGTCTCCAGGTCAGGTGTGATTTGCAATTAAGCTCCATTTACTTCAATGAAACTGAGTCCCAAACCCCACCCAATCTGGAGACGAGAGGGGAAAAAGTGGCCATGTTTTTGTAGTGCTGGATAACCCCTTTAAGCGACTCCTTGGGCAATCGTTCTTGCCATTCGCTTGCATCATTGTTGGCGGCACAAGTATGACACCCTGGGAAGTATGGTGCTCGGGCACTGTTATTTGGAATAGGACCCATGCACCATGTCAGACCGAGCAGGTAGTCACAACTGCGGGTACACCTTAAGGGTATAAACCCACACACCGTATACGCAGCTTATTTACTGCTGCGATACGCAGAAAATACGCAACAAACACGCAACAAATACGCAGCAGATTAGATCTAAATAACTGGACACGGCATCAAATCTGCACCACCAAATCTGCTTCAAATCTGCTGCGTTTTTGCTGCGTATCTGCTGTGTATACGGTGTGTGGGTTTGTACCCTAAGGGTGCGTTCACACGTACAGGATCTGCAGCAGATTTGATGGCGCAGATTTGAAGCTGCAGATTTAAAGCAAATTAATTCTAGGCCATCAAATCTGCTGCGGATCTGCTGCAGATCCTGTACGTGTGAACGCACCTTAATGGTGCGTTCACACCTACAGGATCTGCAGCAGATTTGATGCTGTGTTCAGTTATTTAAATGAAATCTGCTGCAGAAAATCAGCTGCAGATCCTGTACGTGTGAACGCACCATAAAGGGGTTTTCCAGTATTTATCAACTGCTGTATATCCTGCAGGAAGTGGTATATTCTTTCCAGTCTGACACAGTGCTCTCTGCTGCCACCTCTGTTAATGTCAGGAACTGTCCAGAGCAAGGGAGGTGGCAGCAGAGAGCACTGTGTCAGACTGGAAAGAATACACCACCTCCTGCAGGACATACAGTACCCCTTTAAAGGGACCCTGTGACATTGAACAAGCAATATGATTTTCCAGCATCATGTTGCAAAGCTGACCGAGCTAAGTAGATTGATTTATAGCTTAAGACTCCAGTATGTATAGCTTAGGAGTCCAGTGGGCGGTCCTACTCTGTAAATCAACAGTTCTTTGAGACCACCCACTCCGAATTCTAAAAGAAGCAGCAATGTCAGTCAGTACGTAACAAGTTATACTACATTTTTTTATGCAATACCATCACCCTGCTCAGCTCTTCCTGTCCCATATGCTGGTAGACTATCGCGGTGATAATTCTATATAATAGATAATTCCTATATAAGTAAACCCTGTAACCGTGGAGATGTTATTCACCATCCTCCCAGCGTTAAACAATTTCTATTAATAAAAAAAAAATTCAGTCATCTTATTGATTAAAAGCCAATTATGTGTTGATGTGTTGTGTCGATGCCACAGAACTGCTGACCGCACAATATTTTTCATGTGATATGTTTTATTGAAACCTATTAAAACCAGTGATGCGCTGGCGACGTCCGTCAATCAGGGATGTATTTTATTCATGGGCTGTATTCGCAGGGATAAGAACAAAGTAGCACATCGCCCCTGGTGTCTTATCCAGTGCCTATAGCAATCTGTAAATTCTGCACTTCATGGCAGATCTTTGTGCTGGCCATATTGTAGTGTGACTTCAGGTTTATGGGGTCTTTTCTCCCTGTAGGTGGGCTGTATCATCCGTCATGACACGACAGAATCAGATTCCCACTGAGGATGGATCCCGGGTTACTTTGGCCCTGATTCCGCTTTGGGACATGTGTAATCACACCAACGGCCTGGTGAGTGACCGTACACATCACTGTACACTTGGTGCTTGAGCTGTATCAAGTATGTTTTTTTTTTTTTTTTTTTATATATATCTATTATGTATATCCTTTTTTCAAGGAAAGTTGGGTGACAGCCAATGAGACCAGTATCACAGCTCCCACCTGGCACCCAGCTTTACTATGCTGCTCTGTAGCCCTGACACCCAACCAGACCCATGATACAAGGTGTTGTCATCCAGCTTTACTGGTCTCCAGAGCAGTATAGTACATATGGGGTTTGTAATGGTGGGAACCTAGATGGATGTCTCCCAGATTTTCCCCAATGTGAACAGTATTCCAGTCTCCATCTTTTTATACCCTATTAGTAAAATAACAAGTTATTGTAACTCTGCCTGCTGGGACTCCCATCCTTCTCATGAACCCGGCCTAAATGGTCCTCAGAATGAATGGTACATACATAGAAACATAGAAGATTGTCAGCCAAAAAAAGACCACTGGGTCCATCTAGTCCACCCTTCTAGAAATCTTCTAGTAATTCCCAGCTATATACAAACACACAGCCCAGCATACTAAAATAAATAAATATAAATATATGTATATGTAATATTTTTTTTTTATATGTATATATTATATACACAGCCCGGCGTGTATGTATGTATGTATACAAAGAGAAGATGGAGACCGCACTTCCAAAGAAGAATTCACACTTTATTCACACCAGATGCAACGTTTCGGCTCAATGTGCAGCCTTTCTCAAGCAGTCTGCTTGAGAAAGGCTGCACATTGAGCCGAAACGTTGCATCTGGTGTGAATAAAGTGTGAATTCTTCTTTGGAAGTGCGGTCTCCATCTTCTCTTTGGATATTCTATACGAACCTGGGTCCGGTTTGGTGAGACGTGCACCCGCACATATTTGTTTTTCTAGTGCTGCTGAACATTTTTTCAATTATGTATGTATACATACACACACACACACACAGCCCAGCATACCATAAAATATAGATACCAGCCCGGCATACGATTTGCTTTCCCCACCGCCTGGTTGCACTGGTGACTCCTTGTAAGATGTCAGAAATCACCTAAATCCCTCTCTTCTGAAGCCTCTACTAACACACAGTACTGCCGTTATGGTACTCGGATAGAGGATTCCTCCTCCCCAGGTGCATTATTTTACACTTGGACCACTTATCTAGTAAAGCGAAATCACTTTTACATATTACTGACACCTCCAGGAATATCAACCCTATTACACACTTTAGTGTCATCCACAAACCTTTTGCCGCACGTGTACTGCCAGGGGAAGTATGTGGGACCCGGAACATTCCTGAGCTCAGCACTAATGTTCAGCTTCCCCATAGAGAGTGAATGAATGGAGTGCTGACAGTACAGTGTATGTACGGTGATTTTTGGAATCATACAGTCCTGTAGGTCAGATACCACCACCACTCAGCTTGTTATCCCTTGTCCTGTGAGAATCACTTCTTCAGATGGGAATACCCTTTAAGGAAATTTCCCTATGTTATAAAGTGATGGTTGGTTGTCGGTATAGGTATGAGAGGCCGCAGTGCTGAATGGGTGCTGTGTTCCCTCCACTGTTGGCCTTGGTGCTGCTGTTAATGGGGACGCACTGCAGTTCCTTACACCCCCAAGAGGGGCGCTGTGCAGGAAAAACTTGGAAGAGAATGCAGCACTGAAGTAGTATTACCGCTTATTTTTTTAATCTATTGTGTGAGTCTGAGATCAAATAATAGCGTATTCTAGCAAGATGGGAATTATCCTGTATCCTCTATAGCGGCACACTACATGTTCTAAAAGCCTCTTTTATTCCCATATATCAATCACATCTTCACTTATTCTCTATTATTGTGTAATAATTAAACCTGCGCTGTGATTGGTTGCTATGGGTCACATGACCACTATTACCATTAGGCAGATTCGATACCTGAGGCCCCAGGACTTGTGACCATATCTACCTCACGTGTCTCCACTGCACCGTATGGATGACCATCTTTTCCCCAGAAAGCAGGTGTCGAGCGAGAATCCAGGTTTTGCTTCTCTAAATATGGAGTGTTTGTGATCCCCCCCCCCCCAGTAGGTTTCATAAAATATTCAGCTCCAAACCTGTCACGTCAGGTGGAACAGTCGCACGTTGAATGATTTTCATTAATGTTTTATGCCGTCTAAAGAGACAATCTCGCTTGAGGTAAAAAAGTATCTAATGAGTCGAAATCTTTATTCATTACTTCTTCTCCCTCTTGCTTAGATAACTACCGGTTATAATTTAGAGGATGACCGATGCGAGTGCGTGGCGCTGCAGGAATTTAAGGAAGGAGAGCAGGTAAGAGCTGACGCTCCGCAGCATCGCCGCATAGGGAGCCAGAGCTGTCCGTCACCGCAGTGACCTCCGCTATATAAGGAAATGAAGGGATTGGTTATAACCCACTCACGTCCATACTGCCCCCTATGGGCAGAAATGTGAGTACGGACAGAGTAGAAAGTTCCCATATATAGCAGGTATAAAAAACTAAGTCACATCCTTATGGATCAGAGAGGCCTCACGTGCCCCTTCATTAGCTGACAGGTCATGCTGAGAGTTGTAGTTGCAGAGCACACAAGTACGCGGGCAGATTACCGTCTGTGTCTGGGCTGACACGAGAAGCCTTCTATGGAGCGAAATGTCCAGCCGCTAACACATAAAGCCCACCATAACTTTTATGGGGTGGGAGGCAGATAATAGTTATTTTCCTATCACACTTGGGTAAACAGAGTGGCGGCGGGGAGAGAGAGGTTTCAGTGCTTGGCTTTTTACCCTTTTTTGTACCTTTCTTGTGATGTCCTGACTCGTGTCCCCCTCCTCCCCCCCCCCCCTCCCCGGACACTGTCTGCCCAAACCCAGATTTACATATTCTATGGCACTCGGTCAAATGCGGAGTTTGTCATCCACAATGGATTCTTCTTCGAGAACAACGCCCACGACCGGGTGAAGATAAAGCTGGGCGTCAGCAAGAGCGACAGGCTTTATGCCATGAAGGCCGAAGTCCTGGCACGAGCCGGCATACCTACGTGAGTACAGTATAGCACCAATCCAACCTCTGTGTGTGTGTGTGTTTGTGTGTGTGTATATGTGTGTGTATATGTATATATATATATATATATATATATATATATATATATATATATATATATGCAAAAAAGGGGTCCGTGGAGCCTCAGTTACTAGTCTCAAAACACGGGAATAGCCAGATATCCCTCTCTCCAGAGAAGGAAGCCTATTGCCAAGGGGTGCCTCCTAGTGGGGAGAGCACCAAACCACCCTGATACGTAGTCCCTCAGGTCCTCACTCTGTTGCGAGCTTTGGGACCTAAATAAGGAAACACCAGGGTGGCCCCTGCAAGTCAAAGTCTAACTCTGTGGCGAGTATAACAACATAAGACAAGGGTTACCAAGGCTAGGCATCCATCCACAGACTGCAGTTTCGGGGTATTTGCCCCTCGTCAGTGTGGAGCAGGATTCTGGCTACTGGGGCAATGATAAATATAAATATATATAATTTTTAACTTTTTATACATACATATATACATATATATGTATATCTCTATCTTCTAGTCCTTATGGGGCCAAAATGATGACAGAACAGAATGATGCCCCTGTAGCTGGCATCACCATACATATACACTATACAGTGGTGCCTTGGATTACAAGCATAATCCGTTCCGGGGCCGCGCTTGTAATCCAAATCCACTCTTAAACCAAAGCAAAACTTCCCATAAGAAAACACTGAAGTGTAGACAATTGGTTCCACCCCCCCAAAATAATGATTTTTTTTTTTTATTCTGAATAACATGTAAAACAGATGAAACAAACATTCAGAAACAGCAGAATCTGTGATATTATAAGTTACTGTACAGTATAGCAATCAGCATGTGGAGTATAATGTATAGTAACTGTATAACCCTGATAACACAGCAGCTGGATATGTGATATATAAGTTACTGTACAGTATAGCAATCAGCATGTGGTGTATAATGTATAGTAACTGTATAACCCTGATAACACAGCAGCTGGATATGTGATATATAAGTTACTGTACAGTATAGCAGCATGTGGTGTATAATGTATAGTAACTGTATAACCCTGATAACACAGCAGCTGGATATGTGATTTATAAGTTACTGTACAGTATAGCAGCATGTGGAGTATAATGTATAGTAACTGTATAACCCTGATAACACAGCAGCAGTTTGTAGATACAGGATGGAGATGCAGATCCCCATAATGGAGAGGATGGCAAACACAAGGGACAGAGTCTGCAGGGAGCAGGAAGGAATAAGCAGGGCAGATGTGGGCCCAGAACAGCAGCGCTCTCTGTCTGGGGAGAGAGGGGTTACAGCTATGGAGAGATTACCTCCACAGTCCTGTCCCCTGATGTAAGCCCCAGCCTGAAGTGGATCTGCTTTGATTGGGAAGGTGAGAGAGACTTCCTGGGTCAGAGTACAGGGCTGTAGACCCCGCTATGCAGGCCATGCCCCTCCCCCACTCCCCGTCCCACCCAGTACAGGGAGCTCTTAAACCAAAGCAATGCTCTTAAACCAAGTCACAATTTTGAAAAACTGAGTTCTTAAACAAAAACGCTCTTAATCCAAGTTACTCTTAAACCAAGGTATCACTGTATACATAATATACTATATTCTGCACAGGTCCAGTGTATTTGCGCTGCACATCACGGAGCCACCTATATCCGCTCAGCTTCTGGCTTTCCTGCGAGTCTTCTGCATGACTGAAGGTAAGATGTATAGGCCTATATACCATAGCGCGTTGATAGCTAACTTGTCATCTATTTAGAGGGAGAGTCGCTTAGTAGCAAAGCAATGGAACTCTCACATATGTATGTTGGTGTCCAGAAATGGAGCCCCCCCCCCCCCCCCAATCCTGCAGATAAAGTGATATCATGAATTCCTGTGAGTATTGAGTATTCAGCTGACGGGGATGCGGTTTTCTTATGGTGTTGTCAGGCCTTACACTCTCTTACGTTCATTGACTTATCTCTTTTCTAGTGGATTGGCTGGGGTCTAAACTAACAGCCCCCCTACTGATGCATGTGCATGTTTGCCCTTTAAATCAGCCTATACCTTTACATTAGATACTATGATATGATTGACAATGGCCACATTGCTGGGATTTGTAGTACAATAACAACCTGAACACATAGATCACTTATGAGCTGATTATCTCATCGCTAACCTTTCACTTTAACCCTTTACAGAGGAGTTGAAAGAACACCTTATCGGAGACCACGCCATCGATAAGATCTTCACCTTGGGCAATAGCGAGTTTCCAGTGAGCTGGGACACTGAGATTAAGCTGTGGACCTTCCTGGAGGCGAGGGCTTCACTCCTGCTCAAAACCTACAGGACTACGGTAGAGGTAGGGGCAGCTCATTGCAGGGGAGGGGGGTCACACCTGTCATGTCCATAGCAGTATTCTCCAGCTGTCACAACACTACTGTATCAGTCATGCTGGTACTTGTAGCTTTGCAACAGCTGGAGGGTCAGCGGTTACCTGCGTGTCTTCCTTTCTATAGTAAAGTAAAGTAGTATAGTAACATTACTTCTAGCCTGCAACCTGTTCCTTGAAAGTCTTCATTAACGTTCCTTTAACTTCTGACATGTCAGCAGTTGTGGTAAGCGCGGATCCCCCTGCCGATTGCTAGAATGATAGGGCAAGAGTACATAGTATGGACACCATGACAGTCTCTATGCATCTCTGTGACACTGTCATGGAGTCCACTTGGCTTGAGGAGGAAAGACTAAGAGCCCTATTACACAGGACGATTATCGTGCGAAAAATCAGTATATCGTTCGAATTTAAACAATAATCGTTCTGTGTAATTGCAGGCAACGATCGAAAAATCGCTTGTATGTCGTTGATCTAGATCTGAACCTAGAATTATTGTTAATTGTTCTCTAATCGTTCGCTGTAATTCCACATTCGTTCGCTGTAGTTTCGCATTAGTTCAGTGTAATTGCACATTGTCCATTGTTTTGCTGGGATCAGAAGGAATAAACGATTATAGTAACGATCGCAATAACGATCGTAACTAACGACTATCGTTCTGTGTAATATGGTGAATGATTTCAGGTAAACGATAAACGAATCTCGTTTGCAATCGTTAATCATCGCTCCATGTAATAGGATCCTAACAGAAACGAAGGGATGAAGCACTTAGATGAGCGCTTCTGTCCCTCCATTCTAATAGGGATCACACCCTTCCTGATCACAATGTCTGACATGTCAGAAGTTGAATGAAAGTTTAGGTACTTTTTAATCCACCTCTAGTGTTGAGCAGAGAGGCCGAACTGTTCGGGTTTAGCGACATTCTCTGAACTGGAACAATTTGACTCCCTGCAGCTGCATAAGTTATATTCAACCCTATGGAGTCCTGGAAAACATGGATACAGCCATAGGCCACAGGCCATATGCAGGTTTTTCCAGACTCCCTAGAGCTGCATCCAACTTGTGCAGCGGCTTCATGCCTGGTATATGGAGGTCCTGATGTACACTGCAAACACAGTGAACCTTATCCTAAAAATAATCACTACTGATTTGCTTTCTTCTTTCCTAATCCCAGGACGATAAGCAGCTCCTAGACAGCGGCGAGCTCTCCTTTCACGCAGCCATGGCCGTCAAGCTTCGCCTCGTAGAAAAAGAAATTCTGGAGACAGCCGTAAAAAGCGCCTCAGATAACCGCAAGCTGTACACCCAGCATCTGGAAGACGGGGACCCTCTGCCCAAATACGAGGAAAGCAACATCGCCTTCCTGGAGAACACCGCCTCCGACGCTAAACTGCCCCTGGTCCTGAGAAACCTCGATGACGAAGAGGCAGAAGCCAGTGAGCTGACAAGACAGGAAACCCTCACCATCACCGAGATCACAGAGAACGGCTACCTGAACGGAAAGGACTCTCTGTACAACGGGACCAAGTCTGAGAGTGACAGCGCCCCGGCAGAGGACCACGTGACCAGCGACGCCAAATAATGTTCCTGCACAAGGCAGCCCGGAGGCAAAAGTGCAATTGTGAACTGGTTTTGACTTTTAAAAGTAGAAGAGCCGAAGTTTCTAAGGCCGTGCACCTGCATCGCTGTGTTCCCCTTTAACATTTCTGCTGGAAGAGATGTTGCTGCTTTATGATTAAGGTTTTTGTTTTTTTCTTTTTGTTTGGGGGGGGGGGGGGGGGGCTAATGTTGACTTTACCTTTATAGATCTTGAGTTAGCAACGATCACCGTGGTGGCCAAGATCAGCAAGATGGTGAAGATGACTACTGGTACCGCGGAGAGGTTGTTGCTCAGTCTTGGCAGTCTGTCTTCGGAGCGCAGACTGATGCTTCTAGAAGAATAGCACTATGAAGAATAGTTATTTCTTTTTTTGGCACTTAATGACCCTTCTCAAAGAGAATTTACCCTTAAAAGCCATAAAAAGAGATCTTCAATGTCTATTACTTAAATAGTACTTGTCACTTTAAAAAACGAAAATAATTTAAGTGACATCAAAAGTTTTTATCAGTTTGGGTTCAAGAGTTTGGAACCAAACCAATCGCCATAATGAGCCGGGCTGAGCGCCTACATCCCTGCTGCCTGTGCCCGAAACACCAAGGGATCCATAGACTTTTATTGGGAGTCCGTCTCATCCTGTGGCACGTAGCTGAGAGAGAGGGCTCACTTAGTGACTGATCAAAACTTTTCATTTTGAATTTTTTTTTTTTTTTTTTACACAAAAGTTCCCATTTAAATTCTGTTTAGTGCTTCTATATATCTGGGTGACAACCAATATGGCTTCCAGCACCGCTTCTTCTTGTTCAACATATCTGGAGCACTGATTGGTAATGCCTTTGTTAAAGGGGTTATCCAGCGCTAAAAAAACATGGCCACTTTTCCCCCTACTGTTGTCACCAGTTCAGGTGCAGTTTGCAATTAAGCTCCATTTACTTCAATGGAACTGAGTTTCAAAACCCCACCCAAACTGGAGACAACAGTAGGGGGAAAGTGGCCATGTTTTTGTAGCGCTGGATAACCCCTTTAAGTAACCAAGAGCGATTTCAATCCTTTACTATCAGGAGTCCAGTAAGGCTGGATGAGGAGGAGGAGAAGAGGCCATATTGGTTGCTGAGTAGACATGAGAGAAAATAAAGTATTAACTAAGCAAAGTGCTTTGTTACTATCGGCTTGTCAGGCTGTTGGCTTTCAAACTTCTGTGCCACTCCGGGTGACTGGAAAAGCTGGATCTAATCCTGGGAAACTTGGAGAAGTTTCCCAGGGCTGGATCCCGCTTTCCAAGGAACTGGAGCAAAGTTCGAAGCCAGCAAGCTGACTGGATATTCCCTCATCCCTATCGTTGAGCTTTTCCCCAGGAACTGATACGACAAAAGAACAGGGACTTCTATTTATCAGGGATTTTAGGGAAACCTTTCCTTTTAAGATGAAAGACCTAAATTCATCAACTTCACTTTAAAGAGGTTGTGTAAGATGGCGTGTTTCTTCCAGGACGACCACTATGAGCTGGGTATGGTGTTGCAGCTGAAGCCGAACCGGCCCACCATCTAATATGTATGGTGACCACTAGAGATGAGCGAACCTGGAGCATGCTCGAGTCGATCCGAACCCGAACGTTCGGTATTTGATTAGCTGGGGCTGCTGAACTTGGATAAAGCTCTAAGGTTGTCTGGAAAACATGGATACAGCCAATGACTATATCCATGATTTCCACATAGCCTTAGGGCTTTATCCAACTTCAGCAGCCACCGCTAATCAAATGCCGAAAGTTCGGGTTCGGATCGACTCGAGCATGCTCCAGGTTCGCTCATCACAAGTGACAACCCAATTCTTCTGCAGAGCAGTTTGCCAGTTGCCTTCTCCCAATTGAGAACACATGCATGCTCAGCCGCCCGTGCATATGTATGGGGCGATTGGGAGACTGAGCTGCAGTACCAAACGCAGACAAGGGAGGGCGCTATTTCTGGATGAAAGCAGCCATGTTTTGTACTCTCACACAGTCTCTTTACACAATCCATAATCTGCACTTAGCCAGGCTTCAGTTTGTACGGTTTTGTACTCCCGACTTTGATAACCAAGTTTCTTTCGAAGACAACCATTGCTTCCTCAGCCGAAGACGAGATAGAGGCCCTTAGTTGAAGTTAATATATACTTGTAAATAGAAATCTATATTTTAAGACCATCAATCACATTGTTAGTACAGCACGCTCAGTCACTGGTAGTTCGGAGGTTTACGGGTCCACACAAAAGCTTTAACCAGTTCAGTGTTGGAGGGGCTGAGAGTAAACACCTCCGAACCTACAGGCAGTACGCTGCTTCTATGTGGTGGCTTCTTGGCTCCTCTGGTTTTCACCATAGCTAGGACTTTTGACAGCTATGTTTATTTTTTTTTCCTCCTGAAGTCATCAATAAAAAAAAGAGAAAAACATGATCGATTTCTGCTGTTGTTGATTATTTAAAGGGAAGATGTCAAGTCATTTAGTGCTTGCTTTATGGCAGCTGCTGTGAATGGGAATTAATGGTGAGAAAAACTGTTTGTAAATGGAGTCTCCACAAAGTGACGGAGGACGGTTCTTCCTCTAAGTACCAGGATGTGGTGATATTGGGTGTGATATTACTAAGCTGCCTATAGCAATACGATAGAGCTATTATCTGCCATGAAATCCCGTTATCTAATAATGAGCTGACTCTGTGGACCCTGACCCCTAATGTAAAAATTACTCTGTGGACCCCGACCTCTTAATGTGAGATGACTCTTTGAATCTCTATTGAGGAGACAACTTTACCATTAGAGATCAGGGTCCACAAAGTTGTCTCGTCATTAGAGGTCAGGATACATAGAGTCATCTCGTAATTAGAGGTCAGGGTCTGTAGAGTCATCTCGTAATTAGAGGTCAGGGTCTGTAGAGTCATCTCGTAATTAGAGGTCAGGGTCTGTAGAGTCAGCTTACATTAGGGTCCAGAGTTAGGGTCCACTAAGTCATCTCCTCCTTAGGGGTCAGGGTCCACAGAGGCAGCTCATCATTAGGGGTCAGGGTCCACAGAGGCAGCTCATCATTAGGGGTCAGGGTCTACAGAGGCAGCTCATCATTAGGGGTCAGGGTCTACAGAGGCAGCTCATCATTAGGGGTCAGGGTCTACAGAGGCCGCTCATCATTAGGGGTCAGGGTCTACAGCGGCAGCTCATCATTAGGGGTCAGGGTCCACAGAGGCAGCTCATCATTAGGGGTCAGGGTCCATAGAGGCAGCTCATCATTAGGGGTCAGGGTCTACAGAGGCAGCTCATCATTAGGGGTCAGGGTCTACAGAGGCAGCTCATCATTAGGGGTCAGGGTCTACAGAGGCAGCTCATCATTAGGGGTCAGGGTCTACAGAGGCAGCTCATCATTAGGGGTCAGGGTCTACAGAGGCAGCTTATTAGAGGTCAGGGTCCATAGAGTCATCTCCTTATTAAAGAGCTGCCTCTGTGGATCCTGACCTCTAATGATGAGACAACCCTGTGGACCTGATCCCCTAATAATGATGTGACTATTGACTCTAATGGTGCGTTTACACACACAGATTTATCTGACAGATCATTGAAGCCAAAGCCAGGAATAGACTATAAACAGGGAACAGGTCATAAAGGAAAGACTTATCTGCTCCAGGCTTTGGCTTCCAAAATCTGTCAGATAAATCTGTCTGTGTAAATGCTCCATTAAGTCTTCTAATATGGCTCTGTTGACCAACCTGCTATTAATAACCCTGTAAGATGATATGACTCTGCAGGCCATGTCACAATCTACCAAGCAAAGCTGTAAAGGGAACTGCAAATATTAGCCTATTTTGTGTATAAAAACATATTTCAGATTTTTTTTCCAACTGGTATTCCTATACATTTTGTTAACAGTGTGTGATCACCTTATTCCAGAACTTTCAGTACTGGGTATATATATACTTTGTATGACTCCCAGTGCCCCTGCTGAATTATAAGGGCGATGCTTCCCCGGTTTTCCTGGCACAGGATGAAGTTCCCTGTACATTGCTGTCATACGTCCAGGACTCTACTTACTTGGTCATTAGTTTCCTACCTGCGGTGGCGATGACAGTTCAGTTGGTTAATAAAGGTCACATTGTCCCCATTCCGTCCCTTGTACAGAGACTAATGTGGCGCAAGGTGCTGATACTACATGCACTTTGGCTTTACTGTCAGAATAGATAGCGGTGGGGAGAGGAGAGGGCGCCGAGCGGCAGAAAATTATAAGACTGAATTTATTAGATGGCAATAGCCGGTCATGTGCAATAAAGATCCTATACGTATTATAGGGGGGAATCGGGGACAAGGTACAGAAATGCATCCAGAGCCCATATTGTTATGGTGATAGTCACAATGCTTATAGAGGTAGTACATGATATAAGCCTAGATAGTACTGCCTCCCTGTCTCTCCCTTGGAACAGACTCTACTGCCCTCTCTATATATATTGCCCTGTAAGTGATATAGACAGTACTGCACCGCTCTCATTCCCTGCACTGTTACTACTGCTTTTAGTCTGTTCCTGTAAATATTATCAGCCCAGATATTACTGTTATTTTCTGGGCACAGATAGTACTGCCTTCCTTTCTCTCCTGGATGGTTATAGACACAGATTATAATGCCTCTCAGTAAGTAATGTACATACTGCTCTACTACCTATAAGTGATATTGGCACGTATAGTATTGTCTTGCCTCATTATAAATAGTGTAGGCACAGATAGTACTTCCTCACTCAGAAAATATGCCACAAATGTGTGATACTTACCTCTGGGACCTGCACCTATTTAGAGTGAGGGGATGCTAAGATTTCTCTATTCATTCCTGTGCAAGATTGATTTGCTGTTTCTGTAACTCCCATAAATGTTAATAGGCACAGATAGTACTGCTGTCTTCTCATTCCTTAAAGGGAATGTACCATCAGGCCTGGGCTGAAGCACTGGAGGCGGGCTGACCCGACAAGTATTCGAGTTCGGAGGACGTTGCCAAACTCAACACTAGTAATAACCATGTTGGGACCCCCACTGATCATAGGTAGGTACTAGAGATAAGCGAATTTACAGTACTAGCAAAGCACTTCGATAGGCTCAGCGATCGGCTTGTCAGTCTGCTGCCTTTGAACTCTGTGCCCCTGCGGGTGCTTGGGAAAAACTAAATCCAGTCCTAGAAAACATCTCCCAGTTTTACAGGACTTTTCCAGGAGAGGAGCGTCACGGAGATTGATAAGCTGACAGCGAAGTGCGAATTCCCTCTTTCCTACTATCAGCACTGATAGTACTGTCTCCTTGTCTCTTACGCTAAATAATGTAAAAGATGGTACTACCCTCCTGTCTTTCTTTACTCGTAGGGAATCTACAATCTCCTCTACAATGAGCAAAAATTTTTTTTAAATATTTTAAGTTTTCTACCGAAACTGATACCAAATCTGGTGCAATATCATCAACCGAACAGCAGGGGAGGAGGGGGAGCGTCGCTGATTTAAAACCGCACCCATCAGATGTCCTCGCCGTGAGCAGAGAACCCCCCCCCCCATCCCGCTATAAATAATTCACCTCTAAACCCATCTCCATAACAAAGTCCCACCCAGCCCCCGTCTGGCCCAGGTTAACACCGGCCCGGCGACGCCAGACCCTCTGATTAACAGCCCATCCCGTGACCCCTTTTTTTGAAGCCTCGCCCCAGAATATTTCAATATTAAGATGATCTCTATCTACACGGGCAATTACAATGAAAGAGATGGAAATATCAAACGCGGGCGCGGAGCGGTATAAAGGCTGCGGCGCTTTCCCTTGCTACCTTTGTTTTTAATCTGGCTCTCTGAATTCTGGGCTCCCGGCTGTGATAAAGTAAGGGCTTTGATAATAGTAGATTGTTCATTACAAAACATATCTCTCTGTCTAAAGTCACAAATTGACTCCGGCGTTGAAGCTTTATTGAAAATTCGCAGTAATTTCAAGTAATGACCAGTTCTTACAGAAGAACAAACACTCGAGAAAAGGTCATTTTTATAAGCAGCAAAATTGTTCTTCCATTTTTTTTTTTTTTTTTTTTTATGTCGCTGTCATCCTTGACTTTAATTAATATCAAAAGTAGAGCCGGCTGGCGGTACCTTCAATTGCCGCCGCGCCGAGAGACTGGACTTCCTGTGACATTTTTAATGAAAAAATGCAAATCGTATTTTGGTAATAGTATAATATGGGTGTTCATTAACTAATGCTAAATTGTAAAGTACACACCTGGGTGAGACGATCTGCCATCCCGGTGAATGTCAAATGAATAGGCGGTAATGAGTACTTAGAGGGTAAATACCTCCGATCTCGCCACTACGCCTTGGTACAGAATTAACTTTTGTCAAACTCTGTTTAATGCGCCGGGATTAATCGCTATACGGAGAGGGATGGAAATTGCTATAGACCCCTTAAAGTGGCTGGGAAATTCCTTTAATCAGGCAAGAAGGGAAGACATATTGGTATTGAAAAAAATTCTTGGAAGTGTTATAAACTAAGTCGCCCAAGATGGGTATTGCAGGGTACGTCTTGGTGAGGGATTGTGCAATCTCAGACATAGGTGAAGGGTGGACGAACATCTGTGGGTGAATGTGCCGTGGGGTGCCATCCGGAAGCTGTAGCCTCCATGCGCAACCGTATCTCATCTTGTATCCAAGCTAGAGGAGCCCAACTGTGTCTCATCTTGTATCCAAGCTAGAGGAGCCCAACTGTATCTCATCTTGTATCCAGGCTAAAGGAGCCCAACTGTGTCTCATCTTGTATCCAGGCTAGAGGAGCCCAACTGTATCTCATCTTGTATCCAGGCTAGAGGAGCCCAACTGTATCTCATCTTGTATCCAGGCTAGAGGAGCCCAACTGTATCTCATCTTGTATCCAGGCTAAAGGAGCCCAACCGTATCTCATCTTGTATCCAGGCTAAAGGAGCCCAACTGTGTCTCATCTTGTATCCAAGCTAGAGGAGCCCAACCGTATCTCATCTTGTATCCAAGCTAGAGGAGCCCAACTGTATCTCATCTTGTATCCAGGCTAGAAGAGCCCAACCGTATCTCATCTTGTATCCAGGCTAGAAGAGCCCAACCGTATCTCATCTTGTATCCAGGCTAGAGGAGCCCAACTGTATCTCATCTTGTATCCAGGCTAGAGGAGCCCAACCGTATCTCATCTTGTATCCAGCCTCCATGCCCAACTGTATCTTATCTTGTATCCAGGCTAGAGGAGCCCAACTGTATCTCATCTTGTATCCAGGCTAGAGGAGCCCAACTGTATCTCATCTTGTATCCAGGCTATAGGAACCTAACTGTATCTTATCTTGTATCCAACCTAGAGGAGCCCAACTGTATCTCATCTTGTATCCAGGCTAAAGGAGCCCAACTGTATCTCATCTTGTATCCAGGCTAAAGGAGCCCAACTGTATCTCATCTTGTATCCAGGCTAGAGGAGCCCAACTGTATCTCATCTTGTATCCAAGCTAGAGGAGCCCAACTGTATCTCATCTTGTATCCAGGCTGCAGGCATCTAACTGTATCTCATCTTGTATCCAGGCTAGAGGTGCCCAACTGTATCTCATCTTGTATCCAGGCTAGAGGAACCCAACTGTATCTCATCTTGTATTCCAGGCTAGAGGTGCCCAACTGTATCTCATCTTGTATCCAGGCTAGAGGAGCCCAACCGTATCTCATCTTGTATCCAAGCTAGAGGAACCCAACTGTATCTCATCTTGTATCCAGGCTAGAGGAGCCCAACTGTATCTCATCTTGTATCCAGGCTAGAGGTGCCCAACTGTATCTCATCTTGTATCCAGGCTAGAGAAGCCCAACTGTATCTTATCTTGTGAGCTTTATTCTGCATATTACCCCATGGTATTACCCTTCGGCCCTCCAGCTGTTGCAAAACTACATTTCCCATCATGCCTGGACAGCCAAAGCTTCGCTTTGGCTGTCCAGGCATGATGGGAATTGTAGTTTTGCAACAGCTGGAGGGCGAAGTTTCCCCATCTCTGCTTTATAGTATAAGCCGCAGTCTGGGCATAAGCATGCAGCGTGTCATACTGTTCCCTGCATGTGTCCCATAAGGCGGGGGTGGGGTGGGGTGGGGGGCAGGGTTCGAATTATATTTTCCCGCATGTAAACTTCAATTAGCTGGGAGATTAATTTCCTTTCCACATGACTAGATGATCCACATCAGTGGCGGCCGTTCACCTATGGATTTCATCTGGCATTTGTGTCAGGAACGTCCGCATACATTAGTCTCCTTATTGTTTCCCTGTATATTGAGGGATATGGAGGATTTAATAGTTTGCCTTAAAGGGGAAGTTTAATTTATCAGCGTCCCCTTAGACTAGCACGCTCGTGGCCTAGTGTTTGTCATACGGCACATGCCCAGACAACAATAACTTTCTATAATAGTTGTCCTGCATTAGAAAAACGTTGCTGCTTCCTTCCAAAAAATGGCGCCACGCCTGCCCACAGGTTGGACACGGTACTGCAGCTTTAAGCTACAATCTTAGACATGTGCAGTGTCATACTACAGGGGATAGGGCAACAGGACTTTGAGGGTTAAAGGGGAACTTTAGATGACTTTAACCTGCTGATAGCCCCCTATAGCGGCAGGAAGGCTGAGGAGGAAGGTATGTGCCTTACCTTCCTCCTCGGTGCCATTCTTGTGGTGTAAACTCAGCTCTGGAGCACCGTTAGGAGCACTGCCGTGTCATCCGGCCCTCCTCCTCCATTGATTATCATTAGAAGGGACGGGCAGTGCTCCTAACAGTGCTCCAGAGCGTAGTTTACCTGGACTAACAGCGCGGGACCAGCGCAGAGGAGGAAGGTACCGTCCTCCTCAGTGTCCCCAGCACTATAGGGGGCTATTAGCAGGTAAGATTCGTCTAACCTGCTGATAGTTTCCCCTTTAACTAACCTCCCTCATACTCTTATATTGTACTGCTGCTTGTCTATGCATACAGCAATGCATACTGTACTTTAGTGCCATCTACTGGTGAAAATGTGTAATGGCAGAGCTAACAACAAGGGTCATAATGTCCAATGTATATCCTAGATAAAGTATACCCGACATCGCCTATTAAAAAAGCACTAGAAAGTAGTAGTGCCTAATCAGCCAACCAATCCCCCTTCTTCTAGGGAGGAGTTAACAACCTGCGTTCTGCACAGCATAGCTCAGTCCAAACCATGACCTGTAGTTGTCACCTATTGGGGTAGGATCCCTACAGGCTGGGACTGAAATGGCCAATTATCATCACATACAGACGCCCCTGGTGCTTAAAGCGACTCTGTACCCACAATATGACCCCCCGGGGGGGTCAGATTGTGGGTACATAGTCGCTTTAAAGGGGTATTCCAGTCAAACATAACTTTTTATATGTTGCTGCCCATGGTGAGACTAACTATTCCTTCCATACATGTTATCTATTCAGTCTCCTTCCCCCAATTCTCAGCTGCTGCTTTCTGCTGACACAAAATCTGTGTGTGAGATTTTCTCTCGGTCTCCCCCCCCCCCATGAGACGGCTGATATAAACAGGTCACTGTCAGGCTTTATCTGCAACATTTTAGCTTCTTTGTAATGCTGTGAGGATTAATCAGAGGTCAAGTTGCTGTGATTAACCCTCCCAGCATTACAAAGAAGCTACAATGTTGCAGATAAAGCCTACCAGGGACTTGTTTACATCAGGAAGGGGGGAAGAGGGGGAGACAGAGAGAAAGGATCACACACAGATTTTTGTGTCTTCAACAGAAAGCAGCAGCTGAGAACCGGGGGAAGGAGACTGAATATATAATAACAAGTATGGAAGGAATTGTTTGTTTCACCATGGGCAGCAACATATCAAAAGCTTTAGCTTTGTTGTTCAGGCATGATGGGAGTTGTAGTTTTGCAACAGCTGGAGAGCCGAGGTTCCCTACCCCTGGCCTAGAGTGAGAGGGATGCGGCTCTGCCGGAACGGTCCCGGATCAGTCCAGGTATCAGTGATGCACTGGCCCAGTTTCTGTGATATTATACGGCGTGTGAGAGGAGCCCGGGCCTGTACCAGTCTCAGGTGCACGGCTCCTGAACACAGGCCTATTTGTAGCGCATTAGTCTGTGTCTTTAAGGGGCTTGTCAGGGTATCCACCTCCAGTCTGAATGCCAGTTCAATTATTTATCAGGCCCCGAGGTGATGTGTAAAGTATGCTGCCTGCTAGGAAGACGTTACTTACCCTGATTTGTGAATAAATGTGCAGCCATGATTAGGAGTTGTCAGTCCGCAGCGCATCGCAACTCCAAGACTATTCGCCATTATGAAAGATTAACGCTACTATTTTATCTTGCACAGAATTTTTTTTTTACTTTTTCCTATGTTGGATATAGATTAGCAGAAATGCACTAGAGGCGAATGGGGCCAAGGGGCAATATCACATACAGCCTGTGGACAGGGGTGGCGCTGTGCATGGAAGAAAGCAGCCGTGTTCTTCTAATCCTTTAAAAGATGGGAGTGTGAATACAAAGTCTGCGGCTGGACTGGATATTATACTATAAAACAGGGATGGGGAACCTTCGCCCTCCAGCTGTTGCCTTCGCCTTCGCAGAATACTGTCCATGCATTGGCGGACTAGATTGACCAAGTGGTCTTTTTCTGCCGACAATTTTCTATGTAACATTCAATATGATGCTGAGAGATCCAAATCAATGTCAGTACAGTAGCGAGAACATTTAAACAGTGCCGGAGCTCCCAGCATCATAATGAATCATGATGCCGAAGCTCCGAGGTCAGTTATGCAGAATACAGTTTGTTCATGGTTCCTTAAAAAATTTTTTTTTCTTTTAAATCAACTGGCTTCAGAAAGTTATATAGGACATACAGCGCTTCAGAGCAGCCTGGGACCGCCGCAGCCAGTGATTGGCTGAAGCTGCAGCGCGCGGGACCCGGGGAGAAGAAGAGCGCAAGAGGAGCCCTGCAGCATGGATAGGTAATGTATAAAGTAAAAGCAAGGGCTGCAGGGACATCGGTAACGATGTTCCTGCAGCCCCTGATAAACGATAATCGGGCCGTGTAATAGGCCCAGTAAACGAGCGTCGATCTAGCAGATCGGCACTCGTTTACAGTTATTATCGGGTCCCCATCAGCCTGTGTAATACTACCCTAAAGGCCCTATTCCACCGGACGATTATCGTTCGCATAATCGTTAACGATTAACGGCCTCAACCGACCGCTATTGCGAAAGACCTGAAAACGTTCACTCATTTCCATGGAACGATAATCGTTACTAATGATCGTATTTGCGATAGTTTTTTCTTCGCTATTTCTTCGCTATTGTGTTCGTATCTACTGCGAACAACCGAACGACGTCTTATTCAATGCGAACAATTTGCAAACGAGCAACGATAAAAATAGGTCCAGGTCTTATAAAGCGATCAACGATTTCTCGTTCGGTCGTTAATCGTTAACTGCATTTCAACCGAACGATTATCGTTTAGATTCGAACGATTTAACGATAATCGGAACGATAATCGTCCAGTGGAATAGGGCCCTAAGATGGTGCCCCAGCTCTATTCATTCTCTAGCCCAAAGCTGCATCTCCATAGAAGATAAATGGAGCGGCCATGTGCAGGGTCCTCCTACTCCATACCCTAGCTGAGACCCCCTGCACTCTCTTAGTTAGGCCCCATCCTGTGACTAGACTGGAGAGCTCATAACTACTCCCCTTTAACATCTGCCATTGACTTTAGTGTCAATCCTTTGAACTTTCTAGAAGATGGAGACCCGAGACATCGAGGAGCCGGGGGCCTAAGTGAAGATTCAGCTCTGCTATGTCAGTCATAGTCTAGAGTAAGTGCCATATTGGTTTCTCCACTCTTACACCCTTGATCATTACTAAAAGTGATGGAGCTGCAGTCCATTTACTTGTAGGGAAGACGCCGGCGGCCGTTCTAGATGCAGAATAATGCCTTATAAATGATGCATGGGGCAGCGGGATCACAGGGAGCCCTTTGCCCTTATCCAGGTCACTGCCAGCATTCGGCCTGGGTCCCGGCTTTAGAACATTAGGTAAATATCGGCAAGACAAGGCTCTCTGCATGACTGCCTCCCCTCCGCACACCGGCACACGGAGACCCTATAATGGACGCCGGCATGTATTATTAACAAGCTGAAAGCACTTGTACAAAGCTGGGGGTATACGGTGCATGACTTATTTACTCTGACCTAAAATAGCTGCACTTTATCTCATATAAACAGAGATGACGTTCAAGTGCTCCACGGGGGCCTGTGACTAGTGACTAACCTCTGGACCGGGCCCCGCGCGTTCCGGCCTGTGCTCGGCCTCCTCCACAAGATGGGAGAAACCCCGAGCGTTATTAAAACAGCTTTATCTTCCCGGAGTGTAGAAAGCCGCTGCGTACTGTAAGTCAGGATCAGCGATCAGTGAGGCTGGCAGCGGGCCAAGCATGCTGGGAATTATGGAGGCACATCTGTAGGTTAGGTAGGTTTCAAGCAGCTCTAATATGGCGCTTTTTAACGGCCACAACTTATATATATGGCGCTAATAACAGCTACAACTTATGTATATGGCAATATTATTAGCCACAACTTATATATATGGCGCTATTATTAATCACAACTTATATATATGGCACTATTACTAGCCACAACTTATATATATGGCGCTATTAACGACCACAACTTATATATATGGCGCTATTATTAATCACAACTTATATATATGGCGCTATTATTAATCACAACTTATATATATGGTGCTATTATTAGCCACAACTTATATATATGGTGCTATTAACGACCACAACTTATATATATGGCGCTATTATTAGCCACAACTTATATATATGGCGCTATTAACGACCACAACTTATATATATGGCGCTATTATTAGCCACAACTTATATATATGGCGCTATTAACGACCACAACTTATATATATGGCACTATTATTAGCCACAACTTATATATATGGCACTATTATTAGCCACAACTTATATATATGGCGCTATTAACGACCACAACTTATATATATGGCGCTATTAACGGCCACAACTTATATATATGGCGCTAATAACAGCTACAACTTATATATATGGCAATATTATTAATCACAACTTATATATATGGCGCTATTATTAATCACAACTTATATATATGGCACTATTATTAGCCACAACTTATATATATGGCGCTATTAACGACCACAACTTATATATATGGCGCTATTATTAGCCACAACTTATATATATGGCACTATTATTAGCCACAACTTATATATATGGCACTATTATTAGCCACAACTTATATATATGGCGCTATTAACGACCACAACTTATATATATGGCGCTATTAACGACCACAACTTATATATATGGCGCTATTAACGACCACAACTTATACATATGGAGCTATTAATAACCACAACTTATATATATGACACTATTATTAGCCACAATTTACATATATGACACTATTATTAGCCACAATTTACATATATGGCGCTATTATTACCCACAACTTATATATATGACACTATTATTAGCCACAATTTACATATATGGAGCTATTAACAACCACAACTTATATATATGGCGCTATTAACCACAACTTGTATATATGGCACTATTTTTAACCACAACTTATACATATGGCGCTATTATTAACCACAACTTAAGTATATGGCGCTATTAATGGCCACAACATATATATGGAGCCATCAATAGCCACAACTTATACACATGGCCCTAGTAATAACCATAACTTCAGATGCATGCTGATATTTGTAGTAGCATAGTCCTATAGGGCACGTAGCACCAGTCTATGGATAGGTGCAGTACAATGCATGTGCCCACTGAAGCACCACCGCAGGCAATGAATGGTACCATACATAGAATCTTCAGTGACCATTTCTTACATGATTAGGCGGTATTATTTTCTGTTATTATAATAAGCACAGAGCCATAGACCTCATAAATTCAATGCATGAAGCACATCTAAGAACTGATCCCGTTCCACCTTATTTCAGCGTTCATAGGAAACGTGTATGGATTTTTATTTATAGCTTGGCAGCTGGTGCCCTCCTGCCCCCTGGCTCTCATGTGCCCCTGGGGATGGCATCGTCCGAGGGACATTTAGTGGGTAGTGTGAGGCTGTCTGCTGAGATTAAACTGACTGATCTGAGAAGCGGCACGGGATCTCTGTATGGATAGCAGGGGATAGGATTTTGGTTAGCTGGTGTAGGCTACAGACCGTTTGAACATCCAGGACTGGATCTGTAGCAATGGGTTATAACTGTGTATAAGGCGGGGGGGGGGGGGGGGGCTACAGCTGCACCTGAACAACTGTCTGACCTCTGAGCAGCTCTCGTGATTGTATGGTATTCACCATTGTCTCCTATTGTAATTGCTAAGTAATACCTGCTCAGTTTAGTGTTTGGTGGAAATGGAGTGTTTGCAGGCCCGGACTGACAATCTGGCATATCGGGCAAATTGCCTGTGGGCCACCCATATTGTCAGTTAGTGGGCCGCCAGCTTGAAAAACAAACAAAAAAAAACAGTAACAGCAACTTACCTGTCACCCGCTCCCCAACAGCACCTCTCCCAGCCCTCATTCTTGTTGTGTCTGCGGTCACCACACCGGGAATCGGGACCCCCTACCCCAGGGACACATTCCAGTCTGTCATACCAGTGCACTGTGATAATAGTCTCCATCCCCTGGAGCACACCCTGTGAGAGGTAGATGGGAAATGGGGCGGCCATGGTGTTCATACAGGCAGACAGGTGGATAAAACAGTTGTGAACTTGAGTAAACTATTACACACTTTGGTAGGATGAGTCCCTTGTTTGCAGTCAATGGAGCTTGTGAGAAGGTAGCACTTTCTAGTCAGCAGCAAGAAGACAGTTACTATGTAGTAAAGTAGTAGTGTTCACAGAGGTTGAGCTGAAGTTTCCTATCACAGGATGCAGGTCTGATAAGATGTGATGAGAACCTCAAGAGCTGGTCCTGCCGGGAGGCCTTTGCTGGTACCAGAAGATAAAGCTGGTCCTCTGATATGGAGGGTGCAATGTGAAGCTGGTCCTCTGATATGGAGGGTGCAATGTGAAGCTGGTCCTCTGATATGGAGGGTGCAATGTGAAGCTGGTCCTCTGATATGGAGCGTGCAATGTGAAGCTGGTCCTCTGATATGGAGGGTGCAATGTGAAGCTGGTCCTCTGATATGGAGGGAGCAATGTGAAGCTGGTCCTATGATATGGAGGGTGCAATGTGAAGCTGGTCCTATGATATGGAGGGTGCAATGTGAAGCTGGTCCTATGATATGGAGCGTGCAATGTGAAGCTGGTCCTCTGATATGGAGGGTGCAATGTGAAGCTGGTCCTATGATATGGAGGGTGCAATGTGAAGCTGGTCCTATGATATGGAGCGTGCAATGTGAAGCTGGTCCTCTGATATGGAGGGTGCAATGTGAAGCTGGTCCTCTGATATGGAGGGTGCAATGTGAAGCTGGTCCTCTGATATGGAGGGTGCAATGTGAAGCTGGTCCTCTGATATGGAGGGTGCAATGTGAAGCTGGTCCTCTGATATGGAGGGTGCAATGTGAAGCTGGTCCTATGATATGGAGCGTGCAATGTGAAGCTGGTCCTATGATATGGAGCGTGCAATGTGAAGCTGGTCCTCTGATATGGAGGGTGCAATGTGAAGCTGGTCCTCTGATATGGAGGGTGCAATGTGAAGCTGGTCCTATGATATGGAGCGTGCAATGTGAAGCTGGTCCTCTGATATGGAGGGTGCAATGTGAAGCTGGTCCTCTGATATGGAGGGTGCAATGTGAAGCTGGTCCTCTGATATGGAGGGTGCAATGTGAAGCTGGTCCTTTGATATGGAGGGTGCAATGTGAAGCTGGTCCTCTGATATGGAGGGTGCAATGTGAAGCTGGTCCTCTGATATGGAGGTTGCCCAGCTATACTGACGACATCTGCTCAGCCGGTGGTGCTGACAGAGCTGACGTGCTGCCTAAAGAGCTAAACCAGATCCTTCTATCTACCAAGGCTAGGGAGGATCAACCCACACTCTAGCATTTTCTAGTTTGTGTTTTCTATGGGGTTCTGTCTTACATGCACCTACACAAATCTGCCACTAGATGTCACCCATATGTGATTAATGCAAAAAAACTATAATGTTAATGGGGTACTTCGGCAATTTCTTTTTTTCTTTCAAATTAACTGGTGTCAGAAAGTTATACAGATTTGTAATTTACTTCTACTTAAAAATCTCCAGTCATCTAGTAATTATCAGCTGCTGTATGTCCTGCAGGAATGTCCAGTGTGACACACTGCTCTCTGCTGCCACCTCTGTCCATGTCAGGAATTGTCCAGAGCAGGAGAGGTTTTCTATGGGGATCTGGACAGTTCCTGACATGGACAGAGGTGGCAGCAGAGAGCACTGTGTCAGACTGGAGAGAACACACCACTTCCTGCAGGACATACAGCAGCTGATAAGTACTGGAAGACTGGAGATTTTTTAAATAGAAGTCAATTACAAATCTGTATAACTTTCTCACACCAGTTCATTTGAAAGAAAAAAAAAAATCGGAATACCCCTTTATTACTCAGCAATGAACATAAAGACTCGCAGTACAGGACTGATACAAAGTCACATTGTGACGACACTGCAACCGTATGAAAACCAGTAACTGTAGAAAGCAGATGATGTACTGGGACACTGCACCCAAAAATGTAGCACAAATGTACTCAGGAGTAGCCATTGGTGGTCATGAGATGTGTCTAGTAGAACCTGGTGGGAGCTATGTATACATTACATTACTTATCCTATACGTATCGCATCACTCCGGCTCATAGAGAGAGTGCTGGTATATTGGGCAATTACTGTATATACACATTTGGCTCGGCAAAGGTCAAACTTACAGTATAAACATTTGCTAAGTGAAAACAGATAGTAAAGTTGTTGGTTCTATATCCTCGGGGTCCGGGCTATGGCGGTGAGAGCGTCCCGCAGCGTACTGTCAATATTTAGGTCTGATTGTGCAAGTTTGTATAAATCAGCGGTAAAGCCCAGACCCTGCCCCGTACACATGGGAATACAGAGCCTGCATGGGTCCCCCCCTGTGCAGGATTTATGGCTGTTTGGTTTATGTTCCTGGGCTCCCAGCTGCCGGGTCAGAGCCAAACCAAGTCTACTGGATGGACAGATAGTCAGTATCAACACTATAGCAAAAGGGAAATCAAATGGTTAATACTGCATGAGCATGGTCCTACAGTTTACATGGTGAATTACTGTGTACATACATTACATTACTGATCCTGAGTTATATCATGTATTATACTCCAGAGCTGCACTCACTATTCTGCTGGTGGGGTCACTGTGTACATACATTACATTACTGATCCTGAGTTATATCATGTATTATACTCCAGAGCTGCACTCACTATTCTGCTGGTGGGGTCACTGTGTACATACATTACATTACTGATCCTGAGTTACATCCTGTATTATACTCCAGAGCTGCACTCACTATTCTGCTGGTGGGGTCACTGTGTACATACATTGCATTACTTATCCTATACTGATCCTGAGTTACATCCTGTATTATACCCCAGAGCTGCACTCACTATTCTGCTGGTGGGGTCACTGTGTGCATACATTACTGATCCTGAGTTATATACTCCAGAGCTGCACTCACTATTCTGCTGGTGGGGTCACTGTGTACATACATTACATTTCTCATCCTGAGTTACATCCTGTATTATACTCCAGAGCTGCACTCACTATTCTGCTGGTGGGGTCACTGTGTGCATACATTACTGATCCTGAGTTATATACTCCAGAGCTGCACTCACTATTCTGCTGGTGGGGTCACTGTGTACATACATTACATTACTGATCCTGAGTTACATCCTGAGTTATATACTCCGGAGCTGCACTCACTATTCTGCTGGTGGGGTCACTGTGTACATACATTACATTACTGATCCTGAGTTACATCCTGAGTTATATACTCCGGAGCTGCACTCACTATTCTGCTGGTGGGGTCACTGTGTACATACATTACATTACTGATCCTGAGTTACATCCTGTATTATACTCCAGAGCTGCATTCGCTATTCTGCTGGTGGGGTCACTGTATACATACATTACATTACTTATCCTGTACTAATCCTGAGTTACATCCTGTATTATACTCCAGAGCTGCACCCACTATTCTGCTGGTGGGGTCACTGTGTACATAAATTACATTACCCTGCAGTACCCTTGTCCCTGCATATGAATATAAAGCTGCGGCCTGTGGTCTATACAGTGGTTGCTGCAGATTTATTATACGTGCTCTGTGGTCCGGCTGCAGATCTTCCTGTCTCTGACCGTGTATATAAATGTGATGGGACGTTGTTTTTCCGGATCTGTAGTCCGCCAGTGACCATCCGACCAGTGAATGTGAGAGGGAAAAGAGGAAGCCTCCTGACATGTCACATCGCACTGGTTTTATTTTTACTCGGGCAGCTGTCGGTTCAGAGTACAGCCACAGAGCAGCCATCTGTGCATCGCTTTCATAAATCTACAGCGTCAAAGTGACCGTGAATCGCGGACCACAAGATGTCATGTGACCGCGTAGATTGTGAAACTATAACCCCCACCATGCTGTCTTAAAAGAGACTCTGCTGTCCTATCTCAGTGTAGCATAAACGAGTGACAGAGAAGCTGAACACAATGATGGATCACTCACATTGTTCTGTGCAGCTGATCCAGAGATCTCCTCCTGAATAACATGGACAATAAGTAGTCCTCTCCATTATGTGCATGAGCTCAGTAGTCCTCAATATTCATGAGAAGCAGAAAACACCGCCCACCGGCTGCTGATTGGCAGTTATCTATCCATGCTGTGTATAGGCAGTAGACTGTCACTCAGCAGCTGGAGGGCGGGGAGGGGTGTAGCAAGAATCCTATTCTCCTGCATATTAGGAGAACGGCTGAACAGGATGATGTAAGTAATATACCGATCTGTTCAGCATTTCTGTCACTAGTTTATCCTGCCTTCATTTAAGGCACATGTGTTTTCCCATAACTGGTCCTGTCTATGCCACCTTAGTAAGTCACTCCTTCAAGTTCATACAAGTGGGAGATGTAGTATTGTGTTTTCCCCCACTAGGTGTCATTACTCTCTCGAGATAACTTATTGCACAGCTGAAGGAGTGGAAGGGTTAAATTGTTTGTACCACATGTGTGTTAACCAATCACAGGTGCTAGTTCTCCTCTATCCTATCTCTTCTTTCCTCTCTCACATATATTCAGCCCCACTACTCACAGGAGGGTTCAGTTTAGCCCCTGTAGGAAGAGTAAGTTTTTGGTGGAATGAAGTGGGCAGTTCTAGTGTGGTGTTCAGTGTGAGAGGAAGCAAAAACAAACCAGTTTCTGCACAAGTTAAGCCAGGGCCTGGCTTTGGCTAGGACCCCTGACAGGGACAAAAGACAGCAACTTAAGACTTTATTCTTAAGACCGTTCCATTCTCTCCAGTTCGTGTTAAGACTTTATTCTGTATGCAAGTAGCTAACATCACTATGCAGTGCTGAGCTCTACTTAGGGGAGAAACGCCACCTAGGAAACACCTTCCCCACACCAGGAACCTCTCTAAAACGTGCAGGCCAGTTACCTGAAGCAAGAAGAACTGACCCCAGTAGGACAAAGCTACCGTGAAAAGGTCTACATATCCTACTGCGCAGTGCAGGACAACATGGAAACCTCGGAAGTCAGCTACACCCAGATAACCGATGACTGGGGCTTGTATTACCCACCTAGGACAGGTATCCCCCAACTAGGGGGCATATGGTGGTTCAGAGCCAGTATAGGCATCCGTGAGTACGAGTATTGTCTTATCTCTTCTATTTCTACAAGTGTTCCGGCAGAGCACACTTACTACATTGGGCAGGGCTCCTCTGGCAGCTCCTCTCCTCTACTACAAAGCACCTACTACCACAAGCACTGGTCCTACCTCAACTATCAGCACCTACGTTCTCTGTAAAGATTTGCACTGTTTTCATCACTTGTGCTCTTTACTCTGAGTTACTCTTCAGTAAAGTATTATATTTTTTACTAAAACGCACAGGACTCTAGTCTACTCTGTCAGCACCTGCACATACACACCACTGTATACTTGGTTTATCCTCCCTTTTCTGTGAGTGGCGGTACCAACAATGCGGGGTAGGTCAACTACCACTCTAGGCTACTGTAACAAGTGCCCAAGTGACTCTAATCGCCCCTGAAGGTTACCGACCATAGGGGTCCCGGAACCATCACACACACATTTTGCACCAATGAGTTGGTTTGGGCCGGACCTATACCTGGCACACCCTTAATTATAGAAATGGACCAGTCTTTAGTTACTCTGTATTAGGGTATTCCCATCTGAACTAATACAGTTATACTTGTAGGACTTGTCAAGTTAGATATTTTTTGTGAACACACTCATTTAGCAAACATGTCTCCTCCTCCTGCTCTTTCCTTCCTATTGTTGACAGCTCATTGTCTAGGTTACCGACCACCACTCTGCTCTAAAAGCAGTGGTCTGGCTGGTGTATACTGTATATAGCTATAATGTAGATGTATACCAATATAGTTTATATACTGTATCATATATAAATATGTATACCATAGCTATATATACAGCAGCCAGACCACTGCTTTTAGAGCAGAGTGGTGGTCGGTAACCTAGACAATGAGCTGTCAACAATAGAAAGGAAAGAGCAGCATATCAGGAATGTGTAAAAATATCTAAGTCCTACAAGTATAACTATATTAGGTGAGATGGGACTACCCCCTTTAAATTGGTCCGGAGTGGAGTTTCCCTTTAAATCACAGATGCTTATAAGTGAAGGGATCAGAAATGTTTTTTTCTTCTGTTGCACAAAAGTTCTCCTGTCCTCCAGGCCTCTGGATAATGTCCAGCTTCACAGACTGGGGGGCCGGGGTAGAGGGATGTGTGCAGCGTCCTGTCCCGGGGTCCGCCATAGCCCCTCAGTCAGTACACACAGTCCATAAATAGCCCATTATAGGCCGTATCGCTGAGGATACCTGGTTTGATCTTCTATCCCTTCCTCCGGCTGGAGAGTAAATCTTAAGATTTTTCACATTCCAGGGACTGTAACATCTGGGCCTTGTTGTTCTATTAGATTTGATAAATGAGCATCACCCTCACCTTCCCCGGCCCGTCAGCCTCTTTATTGGGTGGGGGGGATGGGAGGTTTATTTTCATGTGCAAATTTTCTGTTTTCTTTCTTTCCACCTTAAAGATTTTTATTTTTTGAAAATGCAAATTTCCAAATTAAGGAAGGGGCCGCGGTGTTCGACAGGTTTCCTGTGTGCGAGGGCCGGAGTTTAGAATGTCACCCGTAATTATCAGGGCCAAGTTGTTTCACTTCGAGGAAGGAACAAAAATCCATATGTTCACGATCAGGAGCCGGCGTTAACTCTCCTGCTACCGCGAAGGGAATCTCACACTTACAGGCAGGGCCTGAGGGCCGATATGGATGCTTCCAGGTGGCAGAGACCTGCAGGAACAACTAAAGCTTGTGGTATAATCACACAGGACAAAGAAACCAATGCGTTTCAGGCCAATTCAAGGCATAAATAAAACAGGTAATGGTTAACCCCCTAAAGGAGCAGTGAACCTGCTGAAGGAAGTAAGTCAGTCTTAGACTAGTTTCTAGTGAGAGAGGACACAACAAAAACCAGTTCCTGCTGAAGTTAAGTCAGGGCCTGGCTGTGGCCAGGACCCCTGACAGGGACAAAAGACAGATTCAGCAAAAAAAAATCAATTCTTTGTACAAGCAGTTACTACAGTTATGCAGTGCTAAGCTCCAAGTAGGGGAAAGCAGCCTCCCTAGCCCATGCCAGAAATGTGTCTAAAAAGTACAGGGCACTGAAACAAGAGTAATCGAATTCAGTAGGACAAAGCTACCAGAAATGTCTACGTATCCTACTGCGCAGTGCAGGATGACCGGGTAATCTTGGAAGTCTATTACACCTAGATAAACAATGACTGGGGCTTGTGCTACCCACCTAGGACGGGTTCTACACAACTAGGGGACAGAAGGCGGTAGTATAAACGTGAGTACGAGTATCACTTATTTCTTCTTATCTACACTTTAGTTCCGGAAGAGCACAGATTCTACATTGGGCAGAGCTCCTCTGGCAACTCTTCTCCTCTTCCTTCTCTTCAGAAAAGCACTTACTTTTACCAAGCATATGTTCCTAAAAGTACTGATCTTATTCGATTTTCAGCAACTACGTTTATTAGACTACCTTTATTAAGAGTACCACATGACCAGAGATTTCTAGTTTGCTTTTATTAAACAATCTCAAGTCTTCCAGTACTGATCAGCTGCTGTATGTCCTACAGGAAGTGGTGTATTCTCTCCAGTCTGACACAGTGCTCTCTGCTGCCACCTCTGTCTATGTCAGAAACTGTCCAGAGCAGCAGCAAATTCCCATAGAAAACCTCTCCTGCTCTCCACATTGGAAAGAATACATCACTTCCTGCAGGACATACAGCAGCTCATAAGTACTGGAAGACTGGAAATTGTTTAATAGAAGTAAATTATAAATCTCTGGCACTTTCTGCCACCAGTTGATTTGAAAGAATTTTTTTTTTGCCGAACGACCCGTTTAAAAGGTTATTCCTTATCCACAGTATAGGTGATAACTAGCCGATCTCCATTGATCTTGAGAACAGAGACTAGAATGAGTGGGGAAAGAGAAGCATGGCTAAGCGCTTCTCTCTCCATTCTCTGCACACATGGCCACCATGGTCCATAGACTTCCATTGCTTTTTCGTCTCGGTCACATGGCACAGAGCTGGGGGAGAACGCGCTTAACCTGCACTTCTTCTGCACTTCTCCTGACTCATTCTATCGATTGGAACACCCAGACCCTAACCGATCAAAAGTTTTAACATATCTATCATATATAACATGTGAAACCTGATTTAAAATAACAGTGCCCATTTAGGCTGCAATACCAGACACCACCTGCAGACAAGAGGGGCGCTGTTTCTTTCTTTTTTTTCTTTACATATCAAAAAGACATAGGCTTGGGACCTCATGACTGCAAAGAAGAAATATCTAAGAGGAAAGAGAGATGGAGGCATTGTCTACATACAGATTATTAAGGGTTTAGTTGAGTCAATTAGATTGCAAGCTCCTGTGGCTGGCCAAATTTTATATTTTTTTGTGTGCATTTTTGGGGGTAAGAAAATATAAAGAAATATGAAATATATACAAAATATTTAAATAATAATAATAATAATAATAATAATAATAATAATATTAATATATACAAAATATTAAAATAAAATAAATAAATAAAATAATAATATATACAAAATATTAAAATAAAATAATAATAATAATAATAATAATAATATAAAATAATAATAATAATAATAATAATAATAATAGAATATAAAATAATAATATAAAATAATAATAATAATAATAATAATAATAATAATAATAATAATAATAATAATAATAATAATGTTACTTAAATCCCCATAATATTTTTTATTAATATTTCTTTATATTTTCTTACCCCCAAAATATAACACTTTGCTAGGCACAGGAGCTTGCAATCTAATTGACTAAACTAAGCCCTGAATAATCTGTGTGTAGACAATGTGTCCGTCTCTCTTTCCTCTTGGTAGTAATATTTCTTTTTTGCAGCCATCCCGGTGGTTGTAACCGCAGGCCGGCCAATAATCATACATTACATCCCGGGACGCCGGGTCCGGTAACATTTTATTATTATGTCTCAGTAATTGACCAAAGTCACTTTATTTCTGCTGCGTTAGTTATTTATACTGCGGGCAGACATCAGTATTAAGTGTCTGGGGCTGTGGCGGTCATCCACTGGCAGGTGGTGCCCCTCCAGGATGTCTGGCCATGGGCTGCGCAGGTCCCCATAGGCTTTGTAAGTCTCCATTGAACGTGGACGGAGTGAAGCTGTGGCTAAGCAATGGAGGAAGGGGGAAGGGATGGGAATTCTTCCAGTCATCAGTCATTCTCCTGCCAGAGGGAAGAGGCTGCCCTGTCACTCTCTCTTGTCTAATGGTGTCTTCCCACAGTCTGTTTTGTCCCCCTCCTAAGCCCATGTCTGGGACCGCTCCCCCCATTGGGTCATGGCAAACAATAGCCTGGGATGCAAGGGCACGGAGGGACAATTTGGCCCCAGACACGGCTCTCATGATGAATGGCCAACCGAGTGTATGTGACAACATGCAGGCTGCAGATAAGAGTCCAGACGCAGCATGGGATCTGGGAAAGGGGAGCTCGGACCCTGCACCCCATCCCCAGTCCATGATATATTCCCTGTCCTTCCTTAGGAGCCACTTGAGAGCCATTAACTGCTGAGATGCCAAGTGTGAGAAATCTGCAGGCAATCAGTCTAATGGGGAAATTCCATCAATGACCTTGGCAATGAGACGACCTTGGGATTTGGGAGCGTCTCTGTGACCCTTGGTGGTGGGCTCAGGTGTTTAGTACAGCCCGACATCCTATTCACTGGCCGTCTAGGGGAGCGGAGGCCGCCGCTGTATTCATGTCATGAATAATTGTGTTTACATTGTCTATTGCTTAATGCAAAAACATCACAATGTTTCCCGAAATTATTTGCTGAGCTCCAACACTGACAGGACAGAGAGCGAAGGGCTCCGATGTGTAACCAATGGCGGAAAACAAATCATACATTCATAGGGCGCCCCGCCATGGTGTCTGCTACCCAGATTCTAGATACAGATATAACAGTACATTGATATGTCAGGATCCTTTATATAGAAAACCTTTAAGCAATCACCACTTCAGTCCTTAAAGGGGTTTTCTGGCAGCGGTCTTATATATATATATATATATATATATATATATATATATATATATATATATATATATATATTACACTGTAGTACTTACAGAGAAGATTGTACCCCGAACAAGGAGCTAAGAAAAGCCACCGCCCTGGAGTTTTACATAAGTTTTCAGTGTCCAGATAATAGCAACAAATACAACAAATATATAATAGGACCATATTGTGCTCATATATATCAACAATACACAGCCCATATAACACCACCATATAGTGTCCAAATAATAGTGGCAAACACAACCTGTATAATAGGAACAAATATAGTGCTCATATATATCAACAATACACAGCCAATATAATGTGACCATATAGTTCCCATAGTGTATAAAACTATAATACACAGCCCATATAACACCACCATATAGTGTCCAGATAATAGCGCCAAATACAACCCATATATTAGGACCATATAGTGCCTGCATAATTCTACAACACAGTTTTTATAACACCACCATATAGCGCCCAAATAATAGCAACAAATACAACTCATATAATAAGACCATACAGTGCCTATATATATATATATATATATATATATATATATATATATATATATTAACAATACACAGCCCATATAACACCCCCATATAGTGTCCAGATAATAGTGACAAATACAAATCATATGATATGACCATACAGCGCTTATATATATATAGTGGTGCCTTGGATTACGAGCATAATTCGTTCCAGGACCGTGCTTGTAATCCAAATCAACTCTTAAACCAAAGCAAATTTTCCCATAGGAAATCATAGAAATGCAGACAATTGGTTCCGTACACCAAAAATAATGATTTATTATTCTGAATAACATGTAAAATAGATGAAACAAACATTCAGAAACAGCAGAATCTGTGATATTATAAGTTACTGTACAGTAATGAAGAGGATGGGGGACACGAGGGCTGACAGAGACTGCAGGGAGCAGGGAGGAATGAGCAGGACAGATGTGGGCACATACATGCAGCACTCTGTGTCCGAGGAGAGAGGGGTTACAGCTATGAAGAGATTACCTCCACAGTCCTGTCCCCTGATGTGAGCCCCAGCCTGAAGTGGATCTGCTATGATTTGGAAGGTGAGGGAGACTTCCTGGGTCAGAGTACAGTGCTGTAGACCCCGCTATACAGGCCATGACCCTCTTCCACTCGTGCTCCCACTCAGTACAGGGAGCTCTTAAACCAAGTCAAAATGTTTAAAAAAATGTGAGCTCTTAAACCAAAATGCTCTTAAACCAAGTTACTCTTAAACCAAGGCACTACACAGCCCATATAACAACACCATATAGGGCCCACACAATAGCAACAAATACAACCGATATAATATTACTGTATAGTGCTCATATATATCTACAATACACAGCCTATGTAATGTGACCGTATAGTGCCCATATTGTACATTACTACAATAAACATGTCATGTAATGTGACCTTATAGTGCCCATTTTGTACATTATTACAATATAGCTCATGTTATATGACCATATAGTGCCCAGATATTACTGTCATTTACAGCTCCTATAATATCACCAGAAGGTGCACAACACTGCGATATATAACCAATGCAATACGAGCGTATACTGGAGTGCACAGATAAAGCAATGTATGTCCCATATTTTACAACCATTTAATGCTCAAATAGAACTGCATTGTACAGCTCATATATTACCACAATATATTGTTCAGGTAAAACTACTACATACAGCCTGGATTATACCACCATATAATATTTGAATAATTAAGCCATATACAGCCAATTTGATACCCCCATAGAATGCACATGTATAATACTGCAATACACAGCTCATATAATGCCACCACATGGTGTAGATATGATATTGCAATATGCAGACCACACAGTGCTAATATAATACACAGCCCACATACAGTACATGTACACCTTAAAGTTCCAAAATGCTATGTAGTATCCAAATAATACTGCCCTCTATTTCCCAGGTAATAACACTGCTATACAGTATTGGATGGTTTAGCATACTCCTGGAATTCTCATCCTCAGGGCACTGGGCATTTGTCAAGTTTCCTACCAGTTTCTTTCCTTTCTGAAGGGTCATGGAAGGTGGTCACGGTTAAGTGGTCATGGTGGAAGGTGGTCAGGGTGGGGGGTGGTCATGGTGGAAGGTGAACATGGTGAAAGGTGGTCATGGTGGAAGGTGGTAACGGTTAAGTGGTCATGGTGGAAGGTGGTCACGGTTGAGTGGTCATGGTGGAAGGTGGTCAGGCCAGAAGGTTGTCATGGTGGAAGGGGGTCATGGTGGAGTGGGGCCTTATTCTAAGCTGTGCTATTGGACCCTATAGTTACTTTCATGGGGCTATTGGCAGAGCTTTCCATTCTGAAGGGTCATGGAAGATGGTCTTGGTGGAGTGGTCACGGTGGAGGGTGTACATGGTGGAAGGTGGTCAGGTCGGAAGGTGGACATGGTGGAGTGGGGCCTTATTCTAAGCTGTGCTATTGGACCCTATAGTTACTTTCATGTGGCTATTGGAAGAACTTTCCTTTCTGAAGGTTCATGGAAGGTGGTCATGGTGGAGGGTGGCCAGGTCGGACGGTGGTCAGGTCGGAAGGTGGACACGGTGGAGTGAGACCGTATTCTAAGCTTTGCTATTGGGCCCTATATTTACTGGATAAACCACAGCACTATAGCCATATGCCATGTATAAAAGTGGAAAGATGATAATTGACGGTTATCTCTTGGCCTTCTTCTGCCTCTCCGGACATCTTGAGGCCATCACACCACCCACCGATCCCTTATGGGCAATAATATTTCATAAACGGCCTTTTAAGATAGATGAATGGAATGTTTAACAACCTGACAACCTCATAACCTTATACTATGTATTCCGGATGGTAAAAGCGGATATCGACCTGCATCGGCATCAAACAGGTTAACCGATTGATGCCCCCTCTAATGACTTCCATATACCCCCCAGCACGTAGGTCAGCGCTGCTGCAAACCCGACCCGAGAGCCGCCATGTTTTGCTTCTTATTTATGCGCTAAATATTGATTTAATTTCAGTAAATTTCGCCACATAATAAACGTGAGGCCGATAGCGCATGGATTCCCAATTACTGCTGCACCTTTAACCCTTCGTGCTCTGCAAAGCCCTGTGGGGCACGCTTCTACTGCAAGGCTAATTGTGGATCCCTTTAATGTGTCTAGCTAACATCTGGACATCACATAAAAGGAGCATTTATTTAAACACACAAGCCAGCCGGCGAGTATCGAGCCCGAGAATGTAAGCTTTAATAGTTCCCTTCTGTGCTATTTAAAGTGGCTCCAGAATTACAGTAAATGGGTCCGCTTCATCAGACTGGGGGGGGGGGGGGGATTTGCTGTAAGGTGAGCTATTCCTTTGTTACCAGGAATGGTCGTACGGCCATCATGTCACGTTTGCTTGTGACTTTATTATAATTTTTTATTACTGTTATAAGAAGAACATGGGAGCTGGTGGTGCCTGTTAAGACTCGGTTTGCTACACGTCTTTTGCCCCGTGTTGGAATGCACTTTGAAAAGGGATGCCGATTAGAGATGAGCGAGCCGGGCCAGCGAACCCGAACCATCGGCATTTGAATCGCGCTGTCTTCCCGTTCTGTAGGGAAGGTGGAGACAGCCGGAGTCTCGTCTGGAAATAAAATACAGCCTAGGTCAATGGTTGTTTCCCTGTTTTTCAGGTGGGACTCCCCAACCATCAGTATTTAAATCCCATTGTCTTCCCATTGCATGGAGAAGGTGGAGACAGCCCGAGTCCCACCTGGAAAACAGGGATGCAGCCAAAGTCAATGGTTGTTTCCTTGTTTTCCACGCGGGGCTTAGTCCGCTTCCACCGTCAACACGGAATGGGAAGTGGGATTCAAATGCCGATGGTTCAGGTTCGTAGTTATCCGAACATTGGCCCGGCTTTCTCATGTCTAAAGTTTATGCGTAGTCTGACATGGTGTCAAAGGGCCCAGTGGCTTGAATTGGCAAAAAGTAGCCAGTTCTGACTGCGTCCAGTCCATTTCCTGGATGTTTTCTGTGTTTGTGTGACTAACCACATTTTTGAGTTTTGCAAAAAAAAAGAATAGGTTTGGGAAATTGACAGAATTTAGTCAAAACATGACTATGTTCTACCCATTCACGTCAATGGACCCTCGGACAACACGTTGCTCTACATTGGCATTAGTGTTGAGTAGACTTGCCGAACTGTTTGGGTCTGGAAACTATCTCCGAGCCTGGATGTTCTGCATTTGACACTGGTGTCTGGAGAAGTTGGACGCCAGGAGTCAAATGCAGAGCGCCCAAGGTCAGAGAACATTGTTTGGGATGCCCTAGGGTGGCATCCATCCAGCTTTTCCAGATATTTGGAGTCAAATGCAAAGCATCTGAGTTCGTAGAACATTGCAGAACCTAAAAAGTTTGGCAAGTTCACTAAACATTAGTCGGCATCCCTTTTTGACAACTTTCCGACATTTAGCCCAACATTGAGCAGAGGAAGGGATGTGGACCAAACCGTAGAGTTTGTATCAATTTTAGGGCCATATTATCTGGCCTGAGACGCCGAGTAAGCAAGCACTGATCTTGTAGATTGGCACTCGTTTACCAAGCCTATAAGCATCAGAAATCGTGCAGCCAGGGCTACATGAACAATTATGTGGCTGATGGACAATCATCTTTGACAAAAAGGACCTGTCAACCGAAGGCCAAGCATTTGGTCATTCATCATTTGATCTCTTGCCCTATTAAACAGGGCAATGTCTGCCTGTTTGGCCTATAATCACCCCATATTACAGGGCCCTTAGGTCCTATACACATGAACAGTCAATGTAACAACCCAACAGGTATGGGCCCACTGTGTCACCTACCAGTAGAGATGACGGCTGGCCAGGCAGGTGTGGTGGGACAACTGCACAGTCCTGAGTGGCAGTGTGGAGCAGATCCATTAGGTGGTTATCAGGAGGTAATGTAGCAGAGTGGATTTAGTTCAAATAGTAGGGCTGACAGAGCTCAGCAAAGCTGGATGAGTCCACAGTGTTCGAAAGAGCAGAACTGGACAAGTTCTCATAGCAGGTATAGCTAGTAGCTGGAGATGAAGCAGAGTTGACAGGCCGGATCATACACAGGAGAATCAGCGAGGTACACTAGGGTCAGGCAACAGCAAGGTCAGGAAACAGGCACTGGTCAAATATAGGATCCAGGTCACAGGTGCAGACACCTTTGCAGTGGCAATACTATATAGTTACTTAGGCCCTGGTGAGCGGGCGGAGTCACCTTAAATAGATGAAGTCAGGTGGTGATAGGTGGAGGACTCCACCAGAGAGGCATGTACTGACCCTAAGAGTTGCAGCCAGTGCATGTGAGTGGCCCCTAGAGGGCAGACCAGGAACTGCAGACACGGTGGAAGCTACAGGAGAGGCATCAGCAGAGGAAGGCCTTATTATGTTGGGTTATGAGGCCAAGAGATACCACAGACTGTGCCCCATCTCATTGTCTTGATCAAAGAACATTTCCACTTCCATGTTTGCTAACATTGCAGCATTTGTGCAGACCTCACCCGTAAAATGAGGGCGATACCAATGTGAAATGGGTCCTATCTGTCCAGGACCACACAAAGGCTACATTGGCACATTCAACCCTCTTTGGCCTTCGCACCACAGAAGTTCATGGCGGTATAGTTTCCACTTGGTGCTGACGTTGTGCTACAAGAATATCGGCCCATGTGGACAAGATCACAACTCATATAAGAAACACATAAGATGGAGGTCCCGACCTGTTCTGAACAGCCCGTTCTTCCTTGTCTATAGGATTAAGATCTGGGACTGTGAAGGCCAGGGGCTCAGGGTAAACTCACTGCCGTGTTCCCAGAACCAATGCATGTCTATACGACCCTTGTGGATGGTGTTTTGTCCTGTTTGGCGTCTCCTTCAGCCATAGGGGAAACAGATGTTATTATGCTGGATAACACATGGCAGCTTTTTGGAAAGCAGCCATTACAGTTCTTGAGCCAAAACCAGAAGTGGACTCAAAATAATGGGTAAAATAAAGGAAGCAATACATATCTCCTTCCTGCCGGATCCACTACTGGCTTTGGCTCAAAAACTGCAATACTTGTGGGTTCTGACTAGAGAAGAGCACAAGGAAAACATGGATACAGCCTTTGGCCCCTTGGCTGTATCCATGTTTTCCAGGACTCCCTAGGGCTTCTTCTAACTTCTTTAGCCACTGGTAAACAAATGCCGAATGTTAGGACTCGAGTATGCTAGAGCTGCGCTCTTCTCTAGTTCGGCCATTAGTGTTATAATCCGCGGTAGTTTCCTAAATCTTCTCTATCAAAACCATTCCTGATATCCTCTTATAAACCCTTTTGGCGACAACTTGTTCCTATCCACAAGATCGGCTTTCAGCTAAGTGTTCTGTCTCGATCACACCACTTTCCGTATATTCTCTCCACCATTGGATGGGGGAAACCTGTTGGCAGTGAAATCCTAACCTGGGCTAGCCTCGTCCTTGCTCTAGGTTGCTCATTCCCTTTTCCAATTCTAATGTGTATTCACGCCAGAAATGACTTTATGCTGCCCTCCAGGGTCGGGGTCTCATCTCCATACGGCACCGCTCATGGACTTCTTTCCAGCCCCATATTTGCACTTGATGGATACAATTACGACTAGTTAGACTCTGAAGTTTCTTGCTCTTCCGATGACTTGTTCACTTTAACGCACATATCTCCTTATCTAAAACTTTGTTAAAAAATAAAAAATTAAGATTTACATAAAGATTTCTTCAAGAAAAACACGGAGACACCTGGGATTTTTAAGTGTTTGAGGAATGTGGTTCATTTTGAAATGATGATTCTGAGCTCTCATCATTACAACAAGCCATTGGTTTTAATTAAATATTATTGCAGCAGAATCCGCGCACGAGACCGGCAAAGAAAGAAATAATTATTATTCCTCATTTTCCCGCCGCCGTTTACCAGCGTTAGAACTAATTAAAATAAATTAAATTTGGATGACTTTAGAAAGGTAGATCAATATGTGCGGCATTACCGGAGGAAGGCACAACACGAAAGGTAATATTTGTAAAGCATCTTTTTTTTTTTTGCGCAGAAAATTACCGCCATTTGTCTTCTAATCAAGCCAGACTGCTGCGTCCCGTATGTCCACATTGCATTTTTATTTTTGTTTCGGAGATTGCCGGAGTTCCGCTTGTGACTCTAAATTAAATTTATACTGTAAAGACGGGACAAGAGGTAGAAAAGTTTGGATGGAGGTTGAATTAGTTCTACTGCATTGGAAAATATTTACTCTGGGAATTAATTAAATTGCTGCAAAGCTTTGGTGCTTTACAGGCAACTTATTGGTACTGAGGTTCACACTGATCACGCACGCTGATCTGTAATTTCAGAAAAGTTGAAAAAAATTCAAAATTAAGATCTCACGTTGTGAGTCCAAGAATTTTTTTTTGCATCCCGCTTAATTTTTGAATTTTTTTTAAAGTATTTCACCACCAACACTCCCGCGATGCCTGTGGCAGTATAGGAAAGTCCAGTCCAGCAGCATAAACCCTGTAGTTACTTGGCTCTGCTGCTTCCTCTTCTTCATTGGCACCGTCAGGCATAAGAAGGTGAAAGGACTAATATAGTATAGTATAAGGAAGGCACCAAATTTGTAGCTTTCATGGCCTCCTTACTCATCCACCTCCTTAGCTTCTGTGTCCTTCCTCATCTTTCTTCTCAGCCTCACTACCCTCCTCCCTCAGTCTTCTTCTCAGCCTGTTCCTCCTTCCTGATCCTCCTCCTCAGCCTCTATGTTCTCCTCCTTCGTCATCCTCCTTCTCGGTCTCCATGTCCTCCTAAATCACTGATCTCCTCAGCCTCAACGTCATCCTCCCTCATCTTTCTCCTCAGGGTGTCTTCATGCTCTTTTATCCTCTTCATCAGCATCCATGACCTCCACTTTTTTAATCTCCTCTTCAGTCTCTATTCCTTCCTACCCATTCTCCTCCTCAGCCTCTGTGTCCTCTTTTATCAACTTTCTTAGCATCCATGATGTATTCTCTCTTCCTCCTCAGCCTCCAAGTCCTTCTCCCTTATCCTCCTCCTTCAGCCTCTACGTTCTCCTCCCTCATCATCATCCTCCTCCTCAGCCTCCATGTTATCCTCTTTGATCCTCTTCCCTAGTATTTGTGATCTTCACCCACATTCTTCTTCTCAGTCTCTATTCCCTCCTCCCTCATTCACCTCTTTAGCCTCAGTGCCCTCTTCCCTTAGTTTCCTACTCAGCCTCAGCACCCTCCTCCTCCCCCCCAGCCTCCCTTTCCTTCTCTTTGATTCTTCCTCAGTATCTATGACCTTCACTCACATCTTCCTCCTCAGTCTCCATTACCCCCCCACTAATTCTCCTCCCTCATCCTCCTCCCATGTTTTAGTGCTCTTTACCCTCATTCTCCTCCGCAACCTCTGTATCCTCCTTTTTCATCTTCTTCCTGAGCATCTGTGACCTCTGTTCTCATCCTTTGTGCCCTCCCTCATCCCCCTCCTCAGCCACCATGCCTTAAAGGGGTTATCCAGAGCTACAAAAACATGGCCACTTTTCCCCCTCTCTTGTCTCCAGTTCAGGTGTGGTTTGCAATTAAGCTCCATTTACTTCAATAGAACTGAGTTTTCAACCCCACCCAATCTAGAGACAAGAGAGTGGGAAAAGTGGCCATGTTTTTGTAACGCTGGATAACCCCTTTAATCCCTAATCCCTCACTCCGACCCTTAGCCTTGTGTTCTCCTGAATTAGACTTTTCACCCAAGGGTCTTCTCCAACCCTAATCAGGACGGGTTTGCACCACTGTCTCAACAGGCGAAGAAGGCAAAGCTACTTATATATATTCTGCCCGTTCTCGCAATGGGCAAATGTACAGTACTATCTAAGTGCAGCTTCTCCCAGGACTGGATCCATCTTTTCCAGGCCGTACTGAGTTCAAACAGCCGGCTGACAATCCGACGGCCGAGACTAGCGAAGTCTAATACTGTAAATTCCCCATCCCTACTACAATCCTCATCATGTCCTACCAGCCAACCCAACCATTGCCTTACGTGAAGTTTTTACGTATGATATTACTTCTTCTCAAACTTTCTGCTGCTGCTCATTCACCATTGGGCGATATGAAGAAACAATAAGCTTAGCCTTGTAATGGCAGATTTGCTTTTATGGACTCCAGATATATTCATTAATGATATATACAGTATAACAGCAAATGCTAAAAAGGACATAACCTTGGTATTGAAACTCTGGCTAGACATAGATAATGTACCCCGGGCAGACCAGCCTTGTACGGCTCATAATTACTCACATTAATGCCATAATGAACTTCTTTCTATGTCACATTATAATATAGGATTTCACTGCCAGGCTGATGTGGACCCGAAGATTTTATAGATCTAGGGCAGGCATGTCCAAACTTTTTTCGAAGAGTGCCAAATTTGATGAAGTGAACATGTGCGAGGGCCGACCATTTTACATGCTACATATGCTATATGCTTTATAACACAGGCAGATAATAGCAAGCTGGATACCTGGGGGGCCGTAAAAGTTCGGAACGCGGGCCGCAAATGGCCCTCCGGACGGACTTTGGACATGCCTGATCTAGGGGGAGATTTATCCAACATGAGGTAAAGTGAAACTGGCTTAGTTGCCCCTAGCAACCAATCAGATTCCAGCTTTCTTTCCCTAAAGACTCATCGGAAAATGAAAGATGGAATCTGATTGGTTGCTAGGGGCAACTGAGCCAGTTTCACTTTACCTCATGTTGGATAAATCTCCCCCTTAGTGTAAAGTCCAAGAGGAGCGAATAGGGCAGAGACTGTGTGTTTCTATGACGCCGGGGTGACTCTGTAGCTACTAAAAATGGCTGCTCCCTGGTAGGGGAAGCTGTCTCGCAGATTGTATACAGGCCGGCATTGCTCTTTGATGTAGGCCGAGGTCAGATGTTGGCTTTGATGGCGTTTCATACTGAGACAATGTACTCTTCTGTAGTTGGTCAAGTGGCACAAATGCATTCCTGACATAGCTCGCACACCTCTGAATTACCGCGGCACACGGCCGTACCCATAGCCACTGACCCAGGGCCGTGAAATGAATCATTAAGATCACACAGGACTACATTACTGCCCGTCTTGTAGCCCACCCACACCTCTCATCTCTATACATTCACTCGCCCCACTATGGTGCCGTACAGTTTTTCATGAACAAAAAACAGAAGTTATTCCTACAGGTCAGAAACAAAAGGGCCGAGCACTTAGCAAATGATGAAAATCCCAGCTCCTGAACCCCTGACTATGCGGTATATAGCTCACCCACGTTATATATAGCGCCAATATGAAGAGGCTAAATGAACTATTAAAGGGGTACTGCAGAGAAATCTTTTTTTCTTTCAAATGAATTGGTGTCAGAAAGTTATATAGATTTGTATTTTACTTCTATTTAAAAATCTCCAGTCTTCCAGTACTTATCAGCTGCTGTATGTCCTGCAGGAAGTGGCGTATTCTTTCCAGTCTGACACAGTGCTCTCTGCTGCCACCTCTGTCCATGTCAGGAATTGTCCAGAGCAGTAGCAACTCCCCATACAAAACCTTTCCTGCTTTGGACAGTTCCTGACATGGACAGAGGTGGCAGCAGAGAGCACTGTGTAAAGTAACACAAGCCTATGTGAAGAGGACAGGTGCCCAAACGATTTGCCTTTTAACACCATAGTATTAGTAATCTTCAAGCAATAGATCTTCTGCATCCCGAGAACTGTAACTAGTAAAGGGGTACCCCGGCGAAATTTCTTTTCTTTCAAATAAACTGGTGTCAGAAAGTTATATAAATTTGTAAATTACTTCTATTTAAAAACCTCCTGTCTTCCAGTACTTGTCAGCTGCTGTATGTCCTGCAGGAAGTAGTTTTCTGTACTTTCTGCTGCCACCACTGTCCATGTCAAGAACTGTCCAGAGCAGGAGATCTTTTCTATGGGGATTTGCTGCTGCTCTGGACAGTCCCTGATACGGACAGAGGTGGCACTGTGTCAGACTGGAAAGAATACACTACTTCCTGCAGGACATACAGAAGCTGATAAGTACTTGGAGACTGGAAATTTTTAGAAGTAAATTACATTTAGTACCCCTTTAGTTCTGCTGTGACAAGTTGTTTGGTCTGAATTTCTCCTTTAAAGGAGAAAGCAAGAAAAAGTGATAAAACCTCCATATTTGCAGGTTTCCCTTCTTTCGGGATAGATTCCGCAGCTTTTAGAAGATAAGTTCCAAATTATTTTCCGTATTTGCCTTTTTCTCTATTCACACAACAGCAAATAAGACAAATATATTTAGCTTAAAAAAAAAAAATTATAATTAAAATGATATTTTCATTATCTAGGAAAACGTTTGAAAGTGGGGATGGCGCTCTCCGTTAATAGATAGCAGGGAGACAGCTCTGTCTCTTCAATTAGACACTTACCGCATTCTGACAGATCACAAGTTTCCTCCTGCCATTGCGCATAAAACAATTTAGGATAATTGAAATTGTGCTTTGTAGATAGAGGCTAACTCGGGGGTTGCTGCGAATTCTGCGAGACAAAAGGAAGAGACACTTTTATGTTGCTCATATTTAAAGTCAATGTTAATTTGGATCCTAATTTTTTTTTTTTAACGTAATTAAAACAATGTTATTACTCGAGCCAATATGCTAATTGCTTCCATTGTAAAAGCTACAACCAGATTAACTCCCAAGTTTTAGCTGCTGCGTACACATTACTGTTAGGTTTCCGCCTTGGGTAATATGGTTGTTTCTGGTACTTTAGGCTTCATTCACACCTCTATGTTGTTATAGAGAGGCGTACATCGCCCAATGACGCTCTAAAACAGGGATGGGGAAGCTTCGGCCCTCCAGCTGTTGCAAAACTACAATTCCCATCATGCCCGGACAGCCAAAGCGAAGCTTTGGCTGTCCGGGCATGATGGGAATTGTAGTTTTGCAACAGCTGGAGGGCCGAAGCTTCCCCATCACTGCTCTAAAAAAAATTTTGCACAATTTTTGCAAGCAGTGTTGAATACAATTGAAAAAAGACACGCAGAGATGTATGTTAGATATAAACAGGGGTACTTCGGAGGTGGGGGGGGGATTGTTTTTAAATTTACGGGTGTCAGAAAGTTATACAGATTTGTAAATTACTTCTATTAAAAAATGTCAAGTCTTCCAGTAGTTATAAGCTGTTGTATGTCCTGCAGGAAGTGGTGTATTCTTTCCAGTCTGACACAGTGCTCTCTGCTGCCACCTCTGTCCATGTCAGGAACTGTCCAGAACAGTAGTAAATTCTCATAGAAAACCTCTACTGCTCTGGACAGTTCCTGACATGGACAGAGGTGGCAGCAGAGAGCACTGTGTAAGACTGGAAAAAATACCAGTCACTATGAGCTCCTACCCCCCAGACTGGTCACCCTGTTAACTACCCCCTCACCACCCCCACCGCACTCCCACCCCCCCCCCCCCTTCTCCCCATACCTACAGCTCTTCTCCTCCATACTGCTCTGCAGACTCTGAGGACATGCATAAACATTGCTGAAGTCTTTCCGCTGCAGTTCTGTTTTATAGTTTCATGGCAGAACAGGAGCCAGGAGGTCTCACATCACGGACATATTATAATCCGCAACCATCCCTCGGTGAGTGGATCCGTCTCTAGGCTGTAGCAGTTTTTCAGAATGACTGATAAGTTAGGAGGCAGAAAAGGAAAGGAGCCAAAATGGAGAAAGAGGCATTTTTCTCTGGTAAGATACATTACAAAAATCCATTTGTGCTATTGATTTATGCAAATACGTTGCAGCCATTGTGAGTACCAGAGATGAGGTCACTGTACTATGGGATATCCTTATGGTAAAGTTTTACTGTCATCTGTGGTCATATTGGACATATCATCAAGCATAATAAATAAGGAAAAAAACTATTCACACTGTGTAGCTCCACGCTGCCATGGCTAAAATACAGACAGGAACACAAGTGCAACTGCAAACTTTGATCAAGTGATTTGCTAATAACCTCAATTTTTTTAAACAAAATTGTAGGGCAGTTTTTCAATTTCAAATATCTACATAGGATTCGAGATGAAGGAGCTGAGCCTCCCGAACCCAGGTTCATTCTGAACTTTTCAAAAAGTTAGGTTAGCTACCAAACCAAACTTTTTTCAAAAGTTCGGAACACATTCGGGAAGATGGCGGCCATACATCTAAAAATCAAACAAATAAAAAAACATATTCTCACCTGTCCGCACTCCCCCATTGTCTTGTGGGTCTCCTGTGTCTTCAGGCACCTAAAGAGTGACGGCCCATTCAGCCAATCACTGGCTGACTGGGACAGGACAGCCTCACGGTTGGTCAGAGGTTGGCTGAGCGAACTGTCACCGAAGAAGACGGGAAGAGACAAGTAATGAAGGACATTGGGTGAGCGCAGACAGGTAAGTATGATGAGTGAACCACAGTTTTGCAACCGCAGTAAAGCAGCTAAACACCTGCCATGGTGGTTAATTATCTTCCTCAAAATAAAAGGATCAGACAGTCCAACTCCATCGTCCTGATCCTAATCTCTCTAACATCTGCCATCATGGGAGCATTGGGAAGCCCCCCCCCCCCCACATTACACATGGCAATAGCCCATCAATTCCACCCAAAATGGCAGGTGAGGCAACTGACAAGAAAAACCACTTAAGGTCTTATAAGTAGTGTAATTTATGATTTATATGTTTCTATGTTTTTGGACTCATTGATGACGATCCTTCGTGAGTGCGGGAGCGGCTCGGTTTTCAGGAGCCGCCATTGTTCTAACGCTATAGTAACAGACTGATTGCATTTAGACAAACGTCCTTCACCGTCTAATGTCTTGAATCATTCTCATAGCTGCGATAAAATAATGAGAGGATGCTCATAAAGCAGCGACTTCACCTCAGCCTGCGCATCCTTGAGAGTGTGTAAATGTACATAGGACCGAGGGGCAACATAACACAAAGTGCCCCATTATAGGCAGACTATGCCACGTCTCAAGTCACAGCTGAGAACCGAAGACGTACGGAGCGGCTGTACTGATCCCAGGGACTCTAATAGCAGAGATGTAACTACTATCAGGGGTCACAGAGTTGCCTCATACAGTAGCTTGCCCCAGCAGAATGATGATGGCCGTAGAGTTCCCCCAAAAGAGATCAATGCAGGTGTTTAAAGGGATATTCCCATCTTAACCAACATAGTCACACTTGTAGGACTAGTCAAGTTATATATTTTTGTAGACACACTCATTTAGCACACTTCCCTCCTTCTCCTGATATGCTGCTTTATCCCTCCCATTGTTGACAGCTAGGTTACCGACCACCGCTCTGCTCTAAAAGCAGTGGTCTGGCTGGTGTATACAGTGGGGAAAATAAGTATTTGATACACTGCCAATTGAATGGAGAGGTGTGTAATTCTTATTGTAGGTAAAAATCTATAAAGCTATAAAAAAAAGTCCACAAAATAACATTGTAGAATTCATAAATAATTATTTAGCATTTTATTGCATGAAATAAGGATTAGATACAATAGAAAAAACAGATCTTAATGTAGTGTCCCAGCACAGGTGTGCTACTTATTTCTTATGCACCTGGGCAAAGTAACTCTCTCAGGTTCTCACAGTGGGATGAAGGAGAAGTGTATTATGTGTTTTTCCCCACTAGGTGTCGCTGCTGTATTCACTGTATGTCTTATATTAGGCACAGCTGAAGGAAGCATTGGGTTAACTGTCACGTGTCATGTTTTATCCTACCACTCACAGCTGCAGGTCTTCTTTCTCTCTTTTTCTGCCCTATGACCTCTCCTCTTTCTTCTTCACACACAGTTCCACCAATCCTGTGCTAGCTAAGGTAACCCTAAAAAGGTAGCTACTTCACGGTGGGAGGGTCCTGAGACTTAGTCTTTCTAGTTGAGTCAGTGAGGAGAGCAAGACACAGAGACAGAGAGTTTTCTTGTATGCAAGTAACCACCGCTAGCATGTAGTGCTAGACCCCTCAGTGGGAAGGACATCCTCTGAGGATCACCTTGTCCATGCAAGAGATAACAGCTACACTACACAGGGCAGTATACCTGAGGCTAGGTACTTACCCCAGTAGGACAAAGCTGCACATAAAGCCTACGTATCCTACTGTAAAGTACAGCTATTCTGGGACGTCTTGGAAAGTCTGCTCACCCCAGCACAGGGACCTGGGACCTCGTACTACCCTAGCAGGACGGGTATCCTGACACTTTAGGGCATAAGGCGGTCAGATCACAGATATCTGTATGTGAGTACCAGTACCTTCTTCTTCTCTACTATGCTATCCCAGCAGAGTACACAGCTACCTTGGACAGGGCCCCCAAGACGCTCCTTTACTCCACTCTACTCTCACCTACAAAGTCTATTACAACTACCTCTCGTCTGCACCTGTATTCCAAAGTGTTATTATTGTCTTGCATTGCACTGAAAATTCTAAGTAAACAGAAATTATCCTGTTTAAGCTACTGGACTCTGGTCTATCATTCTCCACCTACACACCAGGTTACACTTGGGCTATCCAAAATCTTGAACAGGGGTGGGTTACAGCACTGCTCCTGGCCACCATGACAAGTGCCCCTGTGACCCTATATCCATACAGCTGCCACAACACCGCATAGACACCCCAGCATACGGCATTAACATTCAGTCCATGAATCTTTGTTTGCAGTTACAGAGGTTCGGACGTTTCCTGTGGTTCTTGACCAGGTTTGCAGACACTGCAGCAGGGATTGTGTCCCCCCCCCCCCCCCCCATCCATACACATCTTCTCCAGGTCTTTCAGGTTTCTTAGCTGTTGCTGGTCCCAGGTTGCATGGAACAGTGTGACTCCACCGGTGTAGTGGTTGGCCGTGTTTACTGTGAAGATACTTGATACAGAAAAGTAGAGTATACTTTCGTCTTGATAAGTTACTTTTAGACTTGAAACAGGAACAGATCTGTACTGAGAGTGAAGAGGGTGATACAGCTGTGCTGGCTGGGTTACGTGCTGAGGGATAGAAGAGGTTCAGAAGAGTAAAGAGGAGGATGTTGAGAAAGTCCTAACCCAAGTAATACTGTGCTCTTCCAGAACTTTAGAGGTAGACTAAGTAGAATACTTGAAAGTACAGAGAGTGCCTGAGTTTTGACTCCTTGATCTTTGCACCACCTATTGCCCACCAGTGTCGTGGTGACCCGTCCTGGAGGGTGACACAAGCCCCAGACCTTGTTACCTGGGATGAGCAGAGTGGTCAGAGTTCTCTGATTACACCCGCGCTGCAAAATTGAGGTTGAGATGATCCCTGACTTGTCCTTTCTAGTAGTAGCTTAACACTGCATAGTGTATTATAGAGATGCTTGAGGAAAAACTGTGTCTAGGTCTCGCTTATCCATGTGCTCTGCTCAACGTCTAGACCACAACTCTGGACTGGGGAGCTGGCAGGAGCCAGGGCCCAACTTGACTGCTGTAGGTAGCGTCCTATCTTGCGCCCTTCATCTACAGAATCCAAGGCAAGAAGACCTCACACTTCCTCTACCCATGTGACTTCCTTCCTACAGCATGTGTAAACTGTGCTGTGAGTGGGTGAGAAGTGCGTGTGTAAGATGTAAAGAGAAGGGTGATAGGTTAGAAGAAGAAAGAACTCTCATTGGCGTACAGATCCATGTGGTACATAAGGAAACAATAACCTTTTAGTTCCTACAGCTGTGCAATATCTAGACATAAATACTTGTAACAACGACATCTAGTGGTAAAACGTTGGTACTGCTACATTACCACTTACACTTTCAAGTACAGACTTTTGCGAAGGATGTAACCAATAGCAACACCCGTGGTGGAACTCCACACGGCGAGTGGAGTTAAGGAGTTAATACCAAATAGTTTGACAACATGACCTTCTCCCATGCCTCTTTTGGATCATCCAGATGGTCATTGGGGAACTTCAAACAGGCCTGGACATGTACTGGTGTGAGTAGGGGGACCTTATGGGCCCTGCAGGAGATTAATCCATGACAAAGTAGTGTGTGACTAACGGTAATCTATGAGACTGTGGTCCCAGCTCTACAGGTAATAGACCCGGTCCTTCTTTGTAGTTCCGGGCTGATTCCTGACCTTTTTCAGAATCATCCTTACCACTGTCATGGCGTCCTGTGCTCTGGACCACTGCTGCTTACAGACTCTGGTGCCCATATGAGTGGCCTGATGCCGCCATCTCTTTGGCCTCACCTGATCCAAGCTCCTCTTCTCTCCTTCGCCTCAGGCCTCCACAGATAACTTCACTGCACAATCCATCTGATATAGGGAACAAGCTCTATGGAAATCTATAATATAGTAGTGGTTTCAGGTTAGTCTAGGCCCTAAAATCTAACAGGGCACAAAGGCCCAAGAGACCAGCCCTATAAAGGGTTCTTGTCCATGTGTTTTTCATATCAGGTTGGTTTTCACTAAACCTTAAGTTAATCTGCCATTTGTTATACAGCTGTTATCAGCTATATCAGGCTGACTGTTAGGGTCTCCTATGGGATGACTACCACTATGATCACTGCTTCATCTCTGGTTCTATAGAAACCTTTACATGTCTGTGTGACTGATAGAAGCTTTGCTTTGTAATGCACACATACTCACTGTGCGGAGTCCGCCATGTCACTACAATCGTCTTTCATCTGGCTGATGATTGATTCTTGTTGACGTCTCAGAGTTACAGCACACGACGGTGTTTTCATTGTTACTAGAGGGCAAGAGAAAAAGCCATTGTGTGTCAGGTCACTCGCCGCCCTGTCACCGGGAAGCGCCAACTGGAAATGTCTGCATTTACATACAGTGGCCTCATTTCCTTCTTCTGCACCTAAAAAAAAGACAACGATACATCCCCAACCAGGGTCTGGAACTACAACCCCCAGCATGTCCTAACCACAGGATCGGGTAATAGTAGGCACTGGGCTTTGGTTATTCCTATTCTAGAAACAGTGTCCCATTGGGTGCCTTTCGGGGGCTGTTTTTGGGGTAAGTGTATTGGTGCCCTGTTTTGTGTTTTTGCACAGTTTTTATGTGTTTTGCGCTATCGTTATGTTTTCATTACATTTATGCCACCCCCATATACTTACATAGGGAATGTTATAGATGGGGAGAAGCTTGCTCTCAGCCCTGCTTCTCTCTCTCTGCTGAGAGAATAAGTTCAGTAGAGTGTAGAGGAAATTAAGGAAAAGAGTGGAACATCCTAGCGTCCTGCTTCCGTACGTAGCCCCAAACTCAGGATTCTAAATAGCACCTGTGGAGAACCAGCCTTGTCCTGGTGAATCTACATAGTCTTCCCTTTAGAAAGAAAGAGAAGAAAAGAAGAGGTTGGAGTGTGGGGAGAACGTGTCCTTACACTCCATAACTTCCAGTAGGACCTCCCAGGGCTTCAGACCAAGCCTAGAAACCAAGTGGCGACCCTAGCGACATTTCTTCAGTGAATAATATAAGAATATAGCTTAACGGTACAATGTAGAATCACTAGGAGCCAACCAGTAGCACAATAAATCTCTATGAAGAAAGACTTGAGACTATCGTTACAGTAGAGGGTAGAACAAAGTTCAGAGGCTCCGTGACGTGGGTAGGACCAAATATCTCATATCATCGATGTTCTTCCTTCTGTAACATCTGTGCATCCCCTTGGCTGCTGCACTTTTAGATCATATATAGTATTGAGCAGATAGGCCAAACTGTTCAGGTTCTGTAACTTTTTCCAAACCCGAGCACTCGGCGTTTGACTACCCGTGACTGCAGAAGTTCTGCAGACCTAGGGAGTCCTGGAAAATATGGATACAGCCTATGGCCTATGGCTATATTAATGTTTTCAGGACTCTCTAGGGCTGCAGAAGTTCTTTAGCCATGGGAGGCCAAACACCGAGCGTTCTGGTTCGGAGAGCATGGCCGAACGGGAACAGTTCAGCCTCTCCGCTAAACACTAGTCATATACTGTAGATGTCAGCCTATGGCTGTATCCATGTTTTCCAGAACTCTCTAGGGCTGCCGAAGTTTTTCAGCCACGGGGGGTCAAGCATCCAATGTTTGGGTTCAGAGAAAGTTGCTAAACTTGAACAGTTCAGGCTTTCCACTCAACACTAGTCATATACTGTAGACATCAAGGAAGGGGTCCACCACTCTGGGTCCTCCCTTCTATGAGCAACAACTTAGAGTCATTGCGAAAAACCCCCATGTAGTACTTTATTCCTCCTGTAGTGGGAGCTACATATCAGCTTATGGGTAATGGGCTGCCCAATCACTGTTCCACCCCTGGATCCACACCTACATGGAGCGGCAAGCTTTAGTCCGTTGCCTTATATTATAGCAGCCTGGTTACATAGCTCAGCTGTTCCTGAGCGCGTCTATAGCCGAGTGCATAGTCAAGAGTCCAGTTATGTTACGTTATTGGTTTCCAGGGAAACATAACAACTGATTGTCCATCGTAAATGATCACTTATCTTCTCATTCAATGACCAGATGGTGATTCCTGAGGTCTCGGGGACGGCGGGAGAGCGAGAAATAAACTTGAGTAACTTAATGCCCAGCCTTTATTTGTTCTCTCTTGTGAAAGGTTAAAGATTACTGAGATAATTGGCAATAAATGTGTCGTTGGGCGACTTTTGACCAAGTCATAACCGGGCTGTGGTATGTCTGAATATACATGATGTGGAGCCACAGGTCATGAGGTGGATTTTTTTAAATGTATAGTGACAGTATTCCTTGTTAACGCTCAAAGTGCTGGGACCGGTTCTATAGAGAGATGAAGCCAGGAGAGAGAAGGACGGGGCACATTGGAATCTTGAGTGGCTACCAGAGGAGTCTAGCAGCGGTTTATCCTATCCTATACATATACATTGTGGACTTTCATCCCTCTTCCTATTGAGAACATCTGAAAGCTTTATATGTCTACATAACACCCTTCCGTTAGAAGCACTAACCGTACTCTAACCTGTTGTACACCCCTGTCTCTTCCTATCTAAGTACTGGACCCTGTAAGGACCTGTTCATACTACGGAATCTGCGCCAAAATTCCGACATTTCAATTCTTTGATCGGAGTCAAACAGATTGAAGGCGTTGGGGGGTTCCACACGGAATTTCAGTGCCGATTCCGTAGTGTGAGCAGGCCCTTAGTTTGCTCTAATGGACTCCCGAGTATACAGGTGTAGTGTCCCAGCACAGATGTGCCACTAAGTTCTTTATTGCACCTAGGCAAAGTAACTCACTCAGGTTTCTACAGTGGGATGAAGAGTGTTTTCTCCACTGGGTGTCGCTAAATTACTTATTGTCTGTGTTTGTCAAATGTTTATTTTCATCCTGTTACATCCTGGCATCCTGGCTATATTCTTCCCCACTGGTCGGTGACCTGCCAGGTTGTGATAGGTCCCTTGGGCGCTTATCACGGTGGTCCGGAGTAGAATTATGACCCACCTGGACTGTCAGTACTGCCAACCACAGAAAGGGGAAATTAACTAAGGATGGTGTAGCTTGTGTGTAGGTGCTGGTGCAATGATCACTGAGTCCCATGAATAAATAAATTTTCTTTACTAGCAAGTTGTTTGTGGTACAGGATAAATAGTGACTGTTGAAATACAGACTTGCGTTCCCCAGATCTGTGCCGAGAGATAGCGAGGTAGAAAGTAAGAATAGCAGTGCTGACTTGGTGGCGTGCTGAGAAGAGTAAAGAGTTCAAAGTAGCGGAGAGGAGTTTGTCTAGAGATCCAACCCAATGTAGTACTGTGCTCTGCCGGAACTTTAGAAGAAGAAGAATACTTGAGAAGAGTACTTGCAAGAAGAAGAATACTTGTGCACGTGTTTCGACCTTTGTCGCTATACCACCTTTTGCCCTGCAGTGTCTAGTTACCTGTCCTATCATTGTGACACAAGCCCCAGTCCTAGTTACCTGAGTTGAGCTAAGTGTCCGAAGTTATCCGGTGTCACCTGCATTGCGAGATAGAGTACGTAGGCTCGTAGCTGCTTTGCTCTATCCGGATCAGTTCCTCTACTTTAGGATACTGTCCTGCACTTTTAGAGATGTTCAGGGCGTGGATTGGGGTGATCCCTGGCTTGTCCTCTCTTTAGGTGTTTTGCACTGCATTGTAAGTAGAAGTGTTGCTTTAAGAAAGAAAGTCTGTGTTCTCCATAAGTGTACACTACAGTTGGTCTGTCCCGGACAGGGAACCTGGCAGAGCCAGGCTCCTGGCTAACTCAGCAGGTATGCCTGATCTGTGTGTCCTACTCCTCTAAGAAACAACTAACTTACACTTCCTCTCCCCATGTGACTTCTTCCTACAGGGTGTATGTAACAGCTCTTGTGAGTGGTGGAGAAGAGAGTGCAAAAAGAAAGGAGGACAGAGATAGGTAGAAGGAAAGAGCCTCTCTCATTGGTGTACAGAATCCCAAAATACAATACAGAAACCCTTACATGACTACAGCCGTGCAACATTTATACACAGATATACATGATACTGACATCTAGAGGCAAAACTTATACATGATGACTTCATCACCACTTTACTTTTGAGGTACCAGGCTTTTGTGAGGGGTGTTCTAAGCGGAAACACCCGTGGTGGGATACCACACAGGTCTGGTTTCCCTCCCTTTTCTGCCTATCATCTTTTTTCTCTCTGCACCACAGAGCCCCACCAATCACAAGTAAGCTAATTTGCCCCTATAAAAGGAGGTCAGTTCCTTGTGGGAGGGTGATTTTGCTAGTAGAGTTCCAGGAGAGAAAGATAGAGAGAGAGAGAGTTTATAAGCAAGTAACCCCCGCTAGCATGAAGTACTATATCCCTAAGGAGGTAAGGACGTCAGGGATACTCTTAACAAAGTACAGGGCAGTATACCTGAGTATTGTACTGACCCCAGCAGGACAAAGCTGCAACTTGCCTACGTACCCTGCTGTAACGCACGGCTGTTCTGAAAAGTTTTGTGAAGTCTGCTCAACCCAGCGCAGGGACCTGGGACCTTGTTCTACCCTAATAGGACAAGTATCCAGACACTGTAGGGCATAAGGAAGTCAGATATGTGAGTATGAGTATCTTCTTCTCTCAACTGCGCTATCCCGGCAGAGTACACAGCTACCTTGGACAGGGCCCTCAAGACGCTCCTCTACTCTCACTTCTACAGTTACTGAAGCCTTCTTCTTTTGTATTGCACTGAAGAACTTAAGTAAACGGATGTTATTCTGGTTAAGCTACTGGATTCTGTCTATTATTCTGCACCTACACACCAGATTACACTTGGGTTATCCAAACGCGGCCAACAGCAACCCCCCTGTTTCGCCGCACAGGGACCATATGCAGTTGCCCAGGTAGATACCTCCTAAAACCATCATGTTTTCATGTTTTCCAAGACTCCCTAGGGCTGCATCCAACTTCTTCAGCCGCCGGTATTCAAATGGTCATGTATACTCACGGTTCATCTCTATTAAGAAGCCATAACATATTGTACATCGCCCACAGGGTTACACGAAAATACCTTGCAGTAGTTTGTTTAAAACCATAGTCAGTGGTCCGGATCCTCTTCTTACAGAAGCCGCGCGCCCCCCGGTGATGTGTGAACGAGTCCCCGACGCCTCTTTCCCGGCACACAAGTTGTTAAGCGAACGATAATGAGAGCGATCGGACTCCACCGTCTCCGCCGAGGACAAACCCGTTATTTTTTCCCAGTGAAAGGTGGAAGTACTTGAGAGCAGAGAGATGACACAATTTAATAAAAACCTACAATAAAAAATCCATTGTCTGCAGCGCTTCTTCTTCTTCTTTTTTTTTTCTTCCTTTGCTTTAACTCAATTTATTTTTCATTTTGTGGACAAGAGATTTACCCCTTGGTATTAGTTTATGATTTTGCTGAGAGAATTATCCAACATTCACACTCAAAATAGGAAATATTATTTTTATTATTTATTTTGGGCCGTGGCTTACCTAGAAACAAAACTGAGTCAAATCACTTCAATACCACTGTGTTTTTCATTACAAAGTTATTACATGGAGAAATTACTGCAAATTATCTGAAATGAATGGAAATTATGAGGTTTAAATTCCCCAGGTTACAGCAGGCACGATGCTGGAAATTTCGTTTGTCATCTTGCTGAACATAATTGCTACAACAAAATGTCTCCCATTTTACAACTGCGGCATAACTTATTTATACCGGCGCTGTTGTAATTTTACATCAATAAGTTGCATGGGAAGAGTGCACAGGTGGTCACGGGAAACAAGGCTGACGCCGGGGTTCAGGTGGAACGATTGTCTGGGAATGGCTTCTTATAAAGGATGAGATACGCTATAGCGGGGGAGCCGAACATGCGGCCGTCCAGCTGTTGCCAAACTACAAATTTCATCATGCTTTAGCTTTGGTTGTGCTAGGCATGATGGGAATTGTAGTTTTGCAACAGCTGGAGGGTCGCGGGTTTGACACCTGTGCTCTATGGTGGTGGATAAGGGGCTGCTTGGAATTATTGTAATCGGGGGAGTCAGAATCTGGGAAAGTGTCAATCACTTCTAAACAAATCAAATCTACTCAGAATTTTCCACAATTTTGGAATATTTAAAGTGAATGTACTCAATTTTTTTTTAGACTACCTGGTTGGCACCAGCGTGTACATCACCGTGACGCAGTCCATTTTAAAAATGCTACCCGTTTCCCTCGATCTGCTATAGTTTCTTTATGTGCACTTCAGCTTGCTCTATACACTGGCAAGGTCCATTTTTTAAAAAGACACCCACTTCCCACAATCTGGGTCAGATTCTTTATGTGCACTTAGGCCAACTCTATGCCCTGAAAGTAGCCCCCCCCCCCGTGTACCGATATCCCCTCTCACACTTGATTCAGATGGAGGCGCATCATCGAGGAGACTTACACTGGGGATGCCAGGCCCACCTCCAAAGCATAGAGCAGGCCGAAGTGCACATAAAGAAACTAGCACAGTTTCCAGGAACCGGGCAGCATTGTAACAATTGGACCTCACCACCATGATATACCTGGTGGCGCTACCAGAGCATGGAGCAAGAAGAAGTGCTCATAAAGAAACCAGTGCAAATCAAGGGAACCAGGTGGCATTTTTAAAATGGACCTCGTCACTATAATGTATGTGACGGCGCCATCACATAAGTTTGAGTAAGCAAAGTAGTACATTCAGTTTAAGATGCCTTTTACTCAGGAAGATTCCCAGAGATCCAGACGTGAGTGACAATCTGAAAATTGTCAAAGTTGATGGCTTGTGTGATTTACATAACCTCTATTGACTTTAGTAGGAGTTGTGCAAACAGCTTATACAGCCTACTGTATATCCAACTCCAGGAGTTGCACAACTCACCCTCTTTGCTGTTTTTTAGCTCCCTGGCCACCCTCACTTTCCAAGAAACCAAGACCCTTATTGGACAAGAATTGGAATTTACTGTTGAAATCCGACATGCCTGATCCCTCTCTGCCCCAGGTGACAAGGTAATTTTAGTTCTTCTGCTGCCATGTTGAGTCCATGAGATCCCACTCCATGGTACACCATCTTGCTGTCTCTGTTACTAGAGACAGAATTCTCTTAACAACAGGCAGTGAACAGCAGACTGCAGAGAATTGAGCCGAATGGCCAAAACTTTTTTTGCTGGGGTAAGGTGTCATTTTTTTGTGAATGCCTAGCACATGGAGCGTACTTTCTTACAATGAAAGAGACCCTTTACGTGGTTACTGCTCATGTTTAAGCCAGTCAGTTACCCAAAAGAAAGTCTAGGTGTATGTTAGCACAACTTTCTTTTTCAATGGTGATGAACTTTCTGAGCGAAGTCAAGTTAAGGGGGTTTGCTGAGCTATAGAGATGAGTGAACCGAGGCAAGATTCAGGTTTGTACAAACCCGAACCATTAGCATTTGACTTCCGCTGCCTTCCCGTTCCGTGGGGAAGGTGGAGACAGCCCGAGTACTGCCTGGAAAACAGGGATACAGCCTGAGTTATTTTTACTTATCCTGTGGATGGGGACAAGTATAAGATCGTGGGGAGGTCCGACATCTGTGCCCTTCGGGGATCTCTAGAATGACGCACTGACTTCTTTTCTTTAAAGGGGATATCCAGTGCTACAAAAACATGGCTACTTTCCCCCCCCATCTTGTTTTTAGATTGGGTGGGATTTGAAACTCAGTTCCATTGAAGTAAATGGAGCTTAATTGCAAACCACACCTGAACTGGAGGCAAGAGAGGGGGGAAATTGGCCATCTTTTTGTAGTGCTGGATAACCCCTTTAAATAGAGGCACTGGTCATGGCATGTGACCCTCCACTTTATTCATCCTCTATGGAGCCACTGAAGATATCCAGTACTTAGAGAATGCATTCGAAATAAAGGAGTTGGTGCGCTGTTCCTCCGATCAGCAGGGGGCACAGAGGTCAAGCCCCCCACAATCTCATCCTTGTCCCCTATACTGTGGATAGAGGATAATAAAGAAAACCTTTGACAAAGTGGTGGTCTTGAAGTCTACGGGGGCCTGCAGTAGCTCCACATGCCATCGTACGCCATACTGCAAACTTATTTTTCCCTAAAAGCGACGCTTCTACATTGTGAGACTATGTGCACACACTGTAACGGGTCACAGGTCACGACTGGTCTCTGAAAGGATTATGCAGTAACGGCCGAACTATCTTTAGCACCGCTTAGTTCTGATGCGGGCGCATTCGTACGCGTCCGCATCAGAACTCCCCACTGCACATTATGGAGTGTGCGGCCGGAGCCGCTCGCTCCATAGTGTGCACTGACAGGGTTTTCTATTTAGTGTATAGCGGCCGCAGAAAGCTGACAAGTCAGTTTTCTACGGTGCTGCTAGGGATTCTCTCACAGGGCAGCACTACTTAAGTTCCGTGGGAATCACGGCCGTTGTAACAATGGCCGTGATTCCCACAGAACGTACGTTGTGTGAACATAGCCTAATAGATAAAGTAGGGTGGATGGGTTTATGCCTCTAGTTTGGGGCACAGTTGAGAAGCCGCATTAGATAACACTCCATGCACCAGTATACAGCACTCAGGAAGGTTGGGGTGGGCCCCCTGACACTGGAACCTAGGAAGCTCTGGTCACGCCACTCCTAAGTACTATGTAAAATATTTATCTCAGGCATTAGAATGAAGCGTTGGTCCGTTTCCTTTGCTTATGCATTTCTTCCACCGGTCTTTGGTGAAGTCGAGTGTTTATTTTTATCAGATGTGGAATGCAGCGAGCCGGCCTCAGTCCTCGCTTTCATTGGTAACAGCCTTTTCTTCCCGTGTTGTAAATCTCCCAAACAGTCACATAAATCATACAAATAGTAGAAAAATATTGACTGTACGGTTATGAATTTGTGAATGCTTTTAAAATACTTGAACGTTGACAATGACCCCGAACGGTTCATTGTGCGGCAGGAGAGGAGTAAGAATGGTCGCTGTGACCTGTGATCTCCTGATGGATTTACCAGTGTCTGTACAGAGATCCAGGAAGGAGAAAGATGAACCATAAATCTGACTTTGGGCAAAAGTTCTTAGCGAAAAGCAGAAAGACAAATGAAGCAAGGATCTCGCGGTGTCCACGGCCAGCATACCGTTGCCAGACGGCCCGAGATGCCTTTTTGCACCCGCTTTACCACGTTCCTCGCATATCAGCAATTTTGCCTGTTTTTTCAGCAATAATCTCAAGTAACTGTCACATTATACTTGGCAAAGAGTTGGCGTCTGAGCTATATCATCAATTAGAAACAGATACCCCTGACTCTAATGTCATAGACGAATAGCTGGAGTCGCTCTTGTACAGATTTGGAGTTACGGGATGTTCTCTTAGCCGGTCACTGCCAAAACTAAACTCAGGATGTTGGTTACGTATGGGAAAATATGGAAAAGGCCTGCCTCTTGGTTGTCTTCAAGGATTCTCCAAGACTTGATAATCACTTGTATGGTGGACTATCAGTGTTTACAGGGGAATTCCTGTTAAGAAAGATTTAACCCTGTTCAATCCCCACCCATAATCTAAGCTTGTGTGTAATAGGTTTCTATTACATGAATTGGGCCGTTTTTCTGCAGCACATCCTGACTCACACCCTGAAGCTGCTGAAAATCCTCACTTCCTGGTCCACTCTGTCTCCACTCGTCTGTCCTCCCCCTCCCTTCTGAGACAGAGGTCACATGATCTCTGTTTCTTCTTTTGCCAGGCAAGCTGTATAACCTCACCTGTAACCACGCCCACCACTGACATCATACAGTAATCACCTGGCCAAAGGAAGGGAAACAACAGCCTCTCCTAAGTAGTGTAGGGGAAAGGAGACACTGTTGTTTCATCTCTTTCTCTCTCTCTCTCTCTCTCTCTCTCTCTCTAATCTTTGTAGATGAATAGGTAGATAGATAGATAGATAGATAGATAGATAGATAGATAGATAGATAGGTTCTGAGTTTACTCTGCAAAGCAGAAGCAGATCAAAGCTGATCAGTACCTTGCACCACCACCAAGCAATAGCAGAACGATCAGTACCTTGCACGCCCACCAGAAGCAACGACCATTATGATCACAAGTAAAATTGCATGTAGACATTACACGGGCTGCAAAATTTGCAAAGTACCTCAGCTCCTACAAACAACTGATTGGAGGGAGTGTTGGATAGGGGACAAGTAAGAGATGGTGGGGGGGTCTGACCTCCGTAACCACCTGCCGATCTTCGTATCAGGTCCTGGCTTATTTTATTTTGAATAGGCTTACTCAGCTCTTTCCGGCGGCACCATAAGTATTCATAAAGCCGTGGGGCCATACCCAGGGCTGTATAGATAACAAAGAAGCCAGGGGACCCGATACAGAGATTGGTGGGGAGTGGGGAGTACAGAGGTCGGAATCTCTTGCTTGTCCCCTATCCTGTGGAACAAGTTAATTTTCCCTGGACAACCTCTTTAAGGATAGGCCGTGATTTTTTTTAAGGCTTTGGCTACCTCCTATATACATGATGTCCCTTTATGCCATGTTGTGTGTTGTACCTGGTATGATGGACTCTGGTTTGAATGCCCCTAACCAGCGTGGTGCTGGGGAATTCCCGCCTGGCTTGCCCTAATACTAATAAACTTGTAGGGGTTTGCGTTTAGTCATTGTGTCTCCCCCAAAACAGTGAGTGCTAGTTATATACCTGATGCCGATCACCCGATAGGCACCCTGCCATACAGACAGTTGTGGCTGTGCCTGGTATTGTAGCTCGGTCTCATTCACTAAAAGCATTGGATCAGACACAGCCACAGTTGCATGTATCTCACACACTAAAGATGGACATCATAAAGAGGGGTTCTCTGCTCTGCACCCCAATCTATGACTCACCCAGAAGAACAAAAAGAACATAGTTCGCTCTGGCAGCTGTCCGGACCCCTGCTGCAGCACTGCTCCCTGCACAGTATCTATGAGCACTCGTAACAAGCGCTCATAGTTACCGTTCAGCAGCAGCACTGAGAGGCAGCCATCGACTCTCTCCCTGTCAGTTACTCTTGTGGCCGCAGCGGTCACATAAGGCCGCACTCCCCTTTTGGTGTCGGCGCTGGAGTGACGTCATTGCGTCGGCGCTAGGACAAGGAAGAGCGGCCTCTTGTGACCGCTGCAGTGCGGCCACAGGAGGGAAGAGAAGAGGAGATGCCGGAAACAGGTGAGTATAAGTGTTTGTTTTTCTTAATGTTATATGCTATATGGGAGGGGGAGAGCGCACAGGGGGGCTATATGGGAGGGGGAGAGTGCACATGGGGGGCTATATGGGAGGGGGAGAGCACAGGGGGGCTATAAGGGAGGGGGAGAGTGCACAGGGGGACTATACACTACTGGGGAAGAGCGCACAGGGGGCTATAAACTACTGGGGAGCGCACAGGGGGCTATATACCACAGGGGGAGAGTGCACAGGGGGCTATATACTACTGGGGGAGAGCGCACAGGGGGGGCTATATACTACAGGGGGAGAGCGCACAGGGGAGCTATATACTACTGGGGGGGAGCGCACAGGGGGGCTATATACTACAGGGGGAGAGCGCACAGGTGGGCTATATACTACAGGGGGAAAATGCACAGGAGGGCTATATACTCTGGGGGAGAGCGTACGGGGGCTATATATTACAGGGGAGAACACACGGGGGGACTATATACTACAGGGGGAGAGGGCACGGGGGGGATATATACTACTGGGGAGAGCGCACAGGGGAGCTATATACTACAGGGGGAGAGCGCACAGGGAGCTATATACTACTGGGGAAGAGCGCACAGGGGGCTATAAACTACTGGGGAGCGCACAGGGGGCTATATACCACAGGGGGAGAGTGCACAGGGGGCTATATACTACTGGGGGAGAGCGCACAGGGGGGGCTATATACTACAGGGGGAGAGCGCACAGGGGAGCTATATACTACTGGGGGGGAGCGCACAGGGGATCTATATACTACAGGGGGAGAGCGCACAGGGAGCTATATACTACTGGGGAAGAGCGCACAGGGGGCTATAAACTACTGGGGAGCGCACAGGGGATCTATATACTACAGGGGGAGAGTGCACAGGGGGCTATATACTACTGGGGGAGAGCGCACAGGGGGGGGCTATATACTACAGGGGGAGAGCGCACAGGGGAGCTATATACTACTGGGGGGGAGCGCACAGGGGGGCTATATACTACAGGGGGAGAGCGCACAGGTGGGCTATATACTACAGGGGGAAAGTGCACAGGAGGGCTATATACTCTGGGGGAGAGCGTACGGGGGCTATATATTACAGGGGAGAACACACGGGGGGACTATATACTACAGGGGGAGAGGGCACGGGGGGATATATACTACTGGGGAGAGCGCACAGGGGGGCTATATACTACAGGGGGAGAGTGCACAGGGGGAGAGCGCACAGGCGGGCTATGTACTACAGAGGGAGAGCGCACAGGGGGGCTATATACTACAGGGGGAGAGCGCACGGGGGGCCATATACTACAGGGTGAGAGCGCACAGGGTGGCTATATACTACAGGAGGAGAGCGCACAGGGGGCTATATATTACAGGGGGAGAGCACACAGGCGAGCTATATACTACAGGGTGAGAGCGCACAAGGGGGCTATATACTACAGGGGGAGAGCGCACAAGGGGGCTATATACTACAGGGGGAGAGCGCACAGGGGGGCTATATACTACTGGGGGGGAGCGCACAGGGGGGCTATATACTACAGGGGGAGAGCGCACAGGGGGGCTATATACTACAGGGTGAGAGCGCACAGGGGAGGCTATATACTACAGGGGGAGAGCGCACAGGGGGGCTATGTACTACTGGGGCAGTCACCCCCTTTGTTCTTAAATTCAAAGGGCTGGTGAGAGAGAAAAAATGCCAGTTTTCCCACTAATAAGCATCAATTCTGTATGTAAATAGTTCAACAACCTTTGTGAAAAGTAACAAAAATGTTTCCTACTGATGTTCAGCTCGGACCTTCACCTGACAATAGACCCCCGTAAGTGGACCTTCCCTAAAAGTTGTTAAGTACCCCTGCTGTAGGATGAGTGGGGCCTTGACCTTGTGGGATACATACCCTTGATACTAACGTAGCAGAGCCGAACCTGCTCATCATCGACCTCCTACACATTGCAGATAAACCTACTGCAACATCTAGAGCACAAAACTCTGCTACATCTGTGCTTGGCTTTACACATCCGCCCAGGTCCTCGGTGACGTCTCGGAGACATAGCATCAGGTCACGGTGCACATGGCTGTCTCCATTTCGTTTGATCTGTGGGTTTCCATCTTTGCCGTTCTGTGTGCACACACGGGCGCCCAGATACAATCCCGGCTAAATACTGTACGTTCCGTCTCACATTAGAAGTATCTGTAATTGGCGTCTTTTGTCTCCGGTAATGGGTAGGGTGTAATTTGCGGTGCAGATGTGTACGTAATCTACCTCTGTTAGTTTAATATCTCATACACATCACACACACACACGGATCACCTACAGAACAGCAGGGAAAGTGGAGGAAAAGTGATTCCCTCGAATCTCCGCAAATGGTTTAGAGAGAGAAAGTCGGAACGGTAGAAAATGAAGATTTGCCAGCCGCTATTTGAATATAAACACTCTTCACTTACATGCAGAAAAGTTTAAAGGAAGCAGATCAAGGAGGGGGGGGGGGGGGGGGGAGAAAGAGCCGGAGATAGACAGTGATGCCTCACATCTTCATGGGAATGTAAGAAGACAAAAGAGAGTAAAATGATGGCAATTTTATGTATTGCACATAAGGGCTGTCTGAGTTAATGCATATGACAGGGTAATATAGACATGATTACAAAGAAGCTTCTGCTCTGCCCCTTCCTGTGTGACGAACGAGAAAGAATATAGGGATCTGCGTCTTAACCCTTTGCAGCCAATATGTTCTGATTTGTATGCTTTATTGGACAATGACATGAGGACACCATAGCGGGATCAAAATAGGTTAATCTTCCTCAGGGGACATTCTGCTGCCTTCAAGTAGCCCCGTCTCATTCTTGACTGCCTTTGGTTGGTGGCCAAACCACCCGTCCGACCCCTCAGTTCTTGACCGCCCTTGTCTGGTTGTCATATCAGGCCATTCTCATCTTCGTGAGTTCCCTTGGCTAGCCATCAAACCATCCCCACCAACCCTGACTCCCCATGAGATTCCTTGGCTGGTAGTCAAACTGTTCCACTGTCAAATTAGCTCTCTTTGTGAGTGCCCTTGGATGACCATTAACCCATTCCACCATTACCAACTCTTACGCTTGTCTGGCTACCATACTACACCACCATCTAATTACCCCCTTTCTAAGTGCCCCTGGCTGGCCATAAACCATCCCCCCCCCACCAATCCCACCAATGAATCCCATCTTTAAGAATAGCTTTCAGTAGCCATTTCTTATTTGCAGGTGCTCTGTACAGCACCTTTGTTTTGATGCCGCCAGGGCTTGCTTTGGCTGAACTATTATTATACCATTATTAAAGACATTAGGGGAGATTTATCAAACAAGGTGTAAAGTGAAACTGGCTCAGTTACCCCTAGCAACCAATCAGATTCCACCTTTCATTTTCCAAAGAGTCTGTAAGGAATGAGAAGTGGAATCTGATTGGTTGCTAGGGGCGACTGAGCCAGCTTCACTTTACACCATGTATGATAAATCTCCCCCATTGTATTTACAGCTGCCCGGGGACCCATATGTTATAAAATATAAAAGCCCCATTATATGGATCAATAATCTGCCGAATCAGCCAATTCGGATGATTATCGCTTTGTGTAATAGAGAGAACGACCCTCGGCTGATCCTTTCTTTAGGTCCATCGGGCTGATCATTGTGGTATAAAATAAAGTATTAACTTACCTTACCACGTTCCCTGGTGTCCTTGGGTCTTCCCTGGTCTCTGCATTGTGCTCCCTTCTGTACTGGTCTCTGCACTGACAGGCCGTGGTCGCTCAGCCAATCACTGGCTGAGATAAGCCGTGGCCAGTGATTGGCCAATCAGCCGGCGGCATGTCAGTGCAGAGACTGGTACAGAAAGCAGAGCTGCGGAGACCAGGGAAGACCCAAGGACATCGGGGAACGTCGTAAGGTAAGTTAAAGGAGAAGTCCGGCGAAAATTTTTATTAAAGTGTTGTATTGCCCCCCAAAAGTTATACAAATCCCCAATAAACACTTATTACAGGAAATGCACATAAAGTGCTTTTTTCCCTGCACTTACTACTGCATCAAGGCTTCACTTCCTGGATAACATGGTGATGTCACTTCCTGGATGACATGGTGATGTCACTTCCTGAATAACATGGTGATGTCACTTCCTGGATAACATGGTGATGTCACTTCCTGGATAACATGGTGATGTCACTTCCTGGATAACACACAGAGCTGTGCGGGCTGTGGCTGCTGGAGAGGATGATGGCAAGGGACACTGAGGGACACAGGGCACTGGAGGGACACTGAGCATCACTCTGCCATCATCCTCTCCAGCAGCCACAGCCCGCACAGCTCTGGGAGTCGGGTCGTGACATCACCATGTTATCCAGGAAGTGACATCACCATGTTATCCAGGAAGTGACATCACCATGTTATCCAGGAAGTGACATCACCATGTTATCCAGGAAGTGACATCACCATGTTATCCAGGAAGTGACATCACCATGTTATCCAGGAAGTGACATCACCATGTTATCCAGGAAGTGACATCACCATGTTATCCAGGAAGTGAAGCCTTGATGCAGTAGTAAGTGCAGGGAAAAAATCACTTTATAAGCATTTCCTGTAATAAGTGTATATTGGGGATTTGTATAACTTTTGGGGGGGCGATACAATACTTTAATAAAAAATTTTGCCGGACTTCTCCTTTAATACTTTATTATTTTACACTATAGGCAAGGGCTGCACGGACATGGCTAACGTTGTCCGTGCAGCCCTTGCTGCCCAATAGTTGGCCCATGTAATTGCTCATTAAACGAGCGCCGATCTACCAGATCAGCGCTGGTTTACAGTTTATGATTGGGCTCTGTAATAGGACCCTAAGCTGGTGCTGTAATTACTTAACATAGCTCAGTTCACTGAATCTGCTGCCCAGCATGTGAAACAGGATCACTCCATTAACATGAATGGATGAGGAGAGCCAGGAAGCAGCGCAAATAAGAAGCATGTGATGTGCGAGGGGGTGGATGGAGATGACCGTATGTTTCCGTACACTAGCATTGGATAAACACCAGAGGCATGGTTACATGGATGTGCGTGAGAGTAGATTACAGAGGCATCTCCGCTACAGACAGTAAACTCTCACTTTAAAGGGGTTAGCTGACAATCATCCTCTTACAACTGATAGGGCAGCAAGCCTGAGCATAGCCACTGTCGGGTGAGTCGCTAACCTCAAAGCAAAAGGGAGTGAAGGGATTTGGGAGCCATTGGCAGAACTAAGGGGGGGGCACCTACCGGACAAGGACTGAGGCCTACCATATGACCTACCACTGAACTACTTTTACTAATACTTTAGTTTGAGGTTAGAAAAGCAGCGTTCACAGATGGTTGTGGCGTTCCGTATACAGTATTCGCCATGTCGCACCATTAAAGGTAAATACTCAAGAAGGTAAATTAAATTGGTGCGCAATACTGAGCAACATAAATTGCATGAGTGGATGTTAATGGATACAGAAGATTAAACTGGTGAATTATACTTCCCGGGGTGAGGCGATGTGTTTTTCTGGATACACCTGATTTAATCCGTGCAATATAACTGGGCAAAGTAGATTGAATCGGTGCATTATACTGGTTTAGGATGATCGACCTGGTGATTAAACTGGGAGCAAGAACCAATGTATGATAAGTTATAGGAGATTGAATCTGCGCTTTCATTGGACTTAGGAGACTGGGGTGATGAGTATATCGGCAAAGGACATGATAGAAGTCTCTAATTCCATTTAAAGGGACACTAAACCTAACGTCTTCCTTCTATCCATTTGCTTTGCGTCATTGTATGCCATCTATCGTTCCCTGTGGTCAGCCAGTTAAACATGGTCGAGAGGCTAGCGGTAGTGTTATGTGGTGTAATCTTGAGATGCAGCTTTTCCACTTTGCTCACAATCCATAGTTAGAGTTGTATAGAGCCACCATCATGCAACTTTAACCTCTGATATTTTGACTATCAAGGATCATACTGACTTTTCTATTCGTATAAATATATTTTTTTACTTTAAAAAGTTATATCCCGCCCAAAAAAAAAAAGAAGCTAGATGACAACCCTGATGGGAACTATATGGGCGGCCATATTGGTTGTCACCTAAAATAATTAACAACATTTTTGTTTGTTAACCTTAAAGGCGTAGTTCAGCAACAAAAATTAAAATAAAAATCAAATCAACTAGTGCCAGAAAGAGCCACAGATTTGTAATTTACTTTTATTAAAAAATCTCAAGTTTTCCAGTACTTATCAGCTGCTGTATGTCCTGCAGGAAGTGGTGTATTTTTTCCAGCCTGACACAGTGCTCTCTGCTGCCACCTCTGTCCATGTCAGGAACTGTCCAGAACAAGAGAAGTTTTCTATGGGGATTTTCTGCTGCTCTGGACAGTTCCTGACAGGGATAACGGTGGCAGCAGAGAGCGCTGTGTCAGACTGAAAATAAAACACCACTTCCTGCAGGACATACAGCAGCTGATAAGTACTGGAAGACTTTAGATTTTGTAATAGAAGTAAATTACAAATCTCTGGCACTTTCTGGCATCTCAAGTCTTTTAGTACTTATCAGCTGCTGTATGTCCTGCAGGAAGAGGCGTATTCTTTCCAGTCTGACACAGCGCTCTCTGCTGCCACTTCAGTTCATGTCAGGAACTGTCCAGAGCAGTAGCAAATTCCTATAGAAATCCTCTCCTGCTCTGGACAGGTCCTGACATGGACAGAGGTGGCAGCAGAGAGCACTGTGTCAGACTGGAAAGAATACACCACTTCCTGCAGGATCTACAGCAGCTGATAAGTACTGGAAGACTTGAGAATTGAAGTAAATTACAAATATCTGGCACCAGTTGATTTATTAGAACAATATTTTGGTGAACGACCCCTTTAAAATGTGGCCACTCACAAAGGTATAAGCTGTCTTGAGGCCACATAAGGGGTTAATTCCGCGTATGGGGGGTTTTGCGCTAGGACGGCTGCTAACAGGATTTCAAACAAGGTTGAGAAATGACATTTGCCGGCCAGGTAATTTGGGTAATTTACACCAGTCTCATTGAAGAGTCCTTACATAGTATTTATTTTTTCGGGGAGCTGTTTCATGTGGTTCCAGTTTGCAGACGTAGGCATACTGGTCTCTGTTTATTTATATAGGACCGATACCATCCACGCTTTACTGCAGCCATGCAGGACGTGTAAATAACACCGCAGCATAAAGGCTCGATGCCGGGGAATACCAGTTATACTTCATCACTCCAGTTTTACTATGGAAGTTGTGGGATGTCATCCAGAAGGTGATGGATCTTATAGATGGCCGTGCTTCCCACAATGCAATGGGGCAAGATAGGAAAGAGAATGGCACTAGGGGCATAACCATTGGTTTCCAAGGTGTTACACATTAGCACGGTGTATATAGTAAGAACACAAGTAGTTGTACAAGGGACAGCTCCCTAGATCCTTATGGATGGTCAGAAATAAGAGGGAATCCTTGATTTACCTTTCTGGGACAGCATGGAACTACTGCACCCTCTTGTTTCTATATAACCCTAAGGTCTCATTTAAACGTCCAATCATTTTTAAGCACCCTGATTTAGGTCCATTAGCTAGCTCTGCGATACGTGAAAAACTGTCGGTAATTGCATCCCATTTGCAAAACATGTCCATTTTTTTTTCCGCAGATCCGTTAAAATTGTACAGTGCTAGTTATAATAAAGTTAACATCACATCACTGACATCACATCCCTTTTTTTCTGTGGAATCCGTAAAAAAAAAAAAACAGATTACATTGATTCCTATAGGGGATCCTTGCCTTGTTCGGGGTCTGCACTAGGGTATGTCCTATTTTTTTTCACGGCATGGATGTAAGAAAACACGGATCATACAAATACTCCAATAGAAATCAATCAGATCCATGATCACAGGCAATTTTCCAGCACATGTGAATAAGGCCTAAGCTCTTCCTGTGTTCCGTCTTGATCTCTCTGTTACTAGAGACAGAATTTCTCTGACAACATGCAGTGGATAGCAGTCTGCAGGGAAGTGAGACGTTTAGTGGCCAAGAGTTAATTTTTTTTGGTCGTTGAAATGATTTACAGATATGTTAGAGCTCACATCGGCTCAGTGGGTTGAAGGCCGGAGAAGGCTTTGCCCGTCATGGATGGGTTGGAGGGCTGTAGGGGGTGTCCATCGTCACAGTGACAGCAGGCTGCAGATCAGAGGGCTTGTCCATCATGAAAGTCTTGGCGGGAACAGGATTATCCATCATGGAGGTGTCAGTGGGCTGAAGGCCAGAGAAGGCCAGACCACTATGGAAGTGTTGGAGGTGGAGGAGGCTTATCCATCATGGAGGTGTCAGTGGGCTGAAGGCCAGAGAAGGCCAGACCACTATGGAAGTGTTGGAGGTGGAGGAGGCTTATCCATCATGGAGGTGTCAGTGGGCTGCAGGCTGGAGGGAAGGTGTATATGTAGGGACTGGTGGTGGTGGGCTGCCGACTCATGGGGGATTGTCCATTCTGGAGGTGTCAGTGACAAACTGCCTGAGGAAACATCAAATAGTGAGTCATTCTACTGGAAAATCCGAGAGAAGCTTCAGGCTGGGAAAGATTGGTGACCAACATATAGCGGGAGTCTATCCCCATGGCCTATGGCAGCTCACTCCTGGACCAAAGCTCTAGAAAGTGTCCCATACTACCCAGAGTGATTGGCAGTCATATTGTGTTTTCTGCTGTAAACTGTAACCATCAAGCTTACTGTGCCTTCCAATGGGAACTGTAACCCTCAAGTTCACAATGCCTTCTGATGTAAACTGTAACTATCAAGCACACTGTGCCTTCCAATGTGCACCATAACCATCAAGCTCACTGTGCCTTCCGATATGAACTGTAAATATCAAGCTCAGTGTGCCTTCCGATTTGAACTGTAATTATCAAGAACACTGTGCCTTCCAATGTGAACTTTAATCATCAAGCTCACTGCGCCTTCCGATATGAACTGTAAATATCAAGCTCACTGCGCCTTCCGATATGAACTGTAACCATCAAGCTCACTGTGCCTTCTGGTGTGATTTGTAACTATCAAGGTCACCGTGCTTTTCGATGTGAACTGTAACCATCAAGCTCACTATGCCTTCTGATATGAACTGTAAATATCAAGCTCACTGTGCCTTCCAATGTGCACTGTAACCATTAAGCTCAATGTACCTTCCAATGTGCGCTGTAACTTCAAGCTCACTGTGCCTTCTGACATGAACTGCAACCATCAAGCTCACTGATGTGAACTGTATTAGTCCAGATGAGTTTTGTAAACTGGTTGACAGAAGAGGAGGATTTTTAGGGGACAACGCTCTCTCTCTTTTTTACATTGATAAAAATGTTTCTTTTTAATAATTTATATTTTGGGTAACTTCTTACTCCAGATCTGGAGGGGCAATGTGCGGCCCCGGACGGGAGATGATCCCGGGTAGGCGCCTGCTCTTAGTAGTTTT